>NW_004955414.1:32289164-32375322 GCF_000276665.1 Chinchilla lanigera | reverse complement strand
AAAAAAAAAAAAAAAAAACAAACTCCAAAACCAAAGTGACCAAAAGAAAACAAATTCAAGAGTATACACAAAATACAGGCGAGGATGTAGGAACCTAGGTTATCTACAAAAGAGGAAGTGAAGGTTCAAAGAGGTAAAGTGAGTTACCCAAGGTTGCACAGCCAGTGAGGCTCGTCAGGATTTGAACTCATGCTGTTTGAGCCTCAAATTCCTTTTTTTAACCACCTGGCTCATTGTTCTCCAATCCTCTCCGTGCTTCTGGAATGAAGCAACATCCACGGTCTACCCCACCTCCAAGCCCTCCGCAGGCTGACCTGCCACTGGGCTGGACAGAATTGGCTTCAGTAGACACTTAATATTCACACTGAGAAGATCCAAGACCCAGGGGAGGTGAAGACACTGTCCAGACACCCCCGATGTTCAGAGTGGGCCTGAGGTTGGGACAGGGTGTCCAGATGCCACCCTCCACCCAGAGGGCAAAGATGCAGAAGGCCCAGGGTAGGGCAAGAGCTGGGGTGTGCTCTCCCTGTCCTGATGGGTGCTCTAGCCCCCTACTGTCCTTTCCATGGGAGCCCAAGTTAGCCTTACCTGGGGCTCTGCTGTCACAGCTCATGACGCCATCTTTGCAGTGGCTGTAGGGAGGGGATGCTGGGGTTAATCAACCCACTGACTACAGGACCTGCACAGCCCACGTCACCACCCTCGGGTCACTGTAAGGTTCCCACAGACAACCCCTCTGGCTGTCCTCCACCCCCTGCACGGGCAGGGAGGGAGGTGTCACTTTGTGGAAAGTTCCCCTCAGCTATACTGTCTACAATCAGCAGCTTCCATTTAAAGAAAGGACAATGAGGCTGGTGCCCAGGGAGCTCACCAGTGGCCCAGGGATGGGATGTCACTGTCCCCAGGGGGATAGTCCACTCCTTGAAAGTGGCAGGAGCACTGGTTCCTACAAAAACCAGGAACAGGGAAAAGTAAGCAGAGTAGGGACCTGGGGCAGAGACTACCAAGGACAAAGAGCCCACCCTCAGCCAGCCAGGGACACAAGGGACACACGGAGAAGTAATGGCACCTACTGTGACACGTGACACGGAAGTGGGAAAGCCAGCCTGGCATCAGAGACATCACTGAGCTCAGACAAGGATAGCCTCACTGATTCCTATCACCTCACAAAACCAACTCCATGTGGTCAGAAGACAGGAGAGGCGGTGAGAACAGAACTTCATTCCTGGACCCTAAGCCGTATTGTGGTGGGCAGGAATCCTGCTGATGTGGATCCTGGCGCAGGAGCCTGGTCATCCTCATCCACTGATCTACCTTGTCATTCCCTGTGCCATACACTGAGTACATGTTTGTCTCCTATCACAACTTCCAGAGCACCTGCCTATTCTGGGCATGTGCAGGTCTTAGAGCAGAGCAGGCCAGGCCTGGAAGGGACCCCTGAGCTCATCCAACCTCAGCGCTTCTCATCCACCTTTGCTCTCTCCTGTAGGACCACAGAGACCTACTTTGTTGACCACATGCCGTCAGAAGGAACGGAGTATACATCTGGATGGAATATACTTCAGGATCTTAAGAGGGGGTGCTACAAAAGCTTTTCAGAAAAGGCTCTGAGTGATTCCTCCTTGCTCCACAGAACAAACTCCCTCCAGGCCTTCCACTAGTGGAAAACCACCAATCAGTGTGCCATTTTCCAGATGGAGAAACTCAGGCTGGGAGGTCACCAAAGGCCTTGCCAGTTGTCCTGGGATCATATGGGGTCACTGCCTGCTCTCTCTTCCCACTCTGCCTTCCAGCTGAAAACTCAGGCTGGCTTCAGGCTGTCCCCTCAGCCTGGAGCCCTCTTCTTCCTGTCCCTCAGGTCCCTGCTTGGCTGTCACCTCCACAGATGGGGCCCACCCTGGCTCACCTCATGTACATAACAGCACAGGACTTCCTGCCCTCACTCCACTTAACCCGCCTCCATAGTAGCTCTTTTTACCACCCAGCCCCTTCATGATGTGTTTTTTTTTACATGTCTGCCGTGCTACCTTGGAAAGTGAGTCCGTGAGGGCAGGACTCTCTAGAAATGGGTGGAGCCTCCTAGGATATAAATAAATATTTGTAGAATTGGAGAGGAGCTGAGGAGAGGGAGCCCTCTCGGCTCTGCAGGTTGCTCTTTCTTGTGGGGAAGCCACCTGGAGTGGCCTGAAGAGCTAGAGCTAAGGGCAGGCCTAGCAGGGAGGCCCAGAGGAGGGCCCCTGACTCATCTGACACACCAAGGTGTGGCCTGCAGCTGTGCCACGCAGCAGGGACACAAAGGGCTCGGTATACTCCCCAGTCTCAGAGGCCCTGCAGACCCCTGGCCTCATCTCTCCACCTGACAAAAGGTCAAGCTGGCCCACTCACCTGGGGACACAGAGGTCAGCTTGGGTGTCCAGGTAGGTGTCCGGGGGGCAGGCACAGCCCTCCACACACTCATCCCTGCTGAAGTCACCACCGTCATCAAACCCACAAGCCTCAGGGCTGGCCAGGTCCTGGCAGGTTTGTCCACACAGGGCCACACAGGGGCTGTACTCCTTGGTGACCTCACAGGACAGCGCTGCAAGTGGGAAGCGGGATGGTGCGTTTTTCTCTCATCCCCACAACTGTGGGGTAGGACTGCCATCCTGAAGAGGAGAACTGAGACCCAAAGAAATCAAGACACTTGCCCAAGGTCATACCACAGGTCAAAGTCAAAGGGATCTGAGTCCAGCTCTGGCTCCAGAGTCCCCGACTCTCACTACACTAGAACAGTCAGATACAGTGCCTCCTACAGGGTCAGGGCCAGTAGCTCTCAACCCAAGCTGTGCATCAAAGCCTCCTGGGGAGCTGTGAAAAGAATGTGACACCTGGCCCCCACTGCCAGATTAGTCGGTTTAGTTGATCATGGATGTGGCTCGGATTTTTCCTTTTTTCTTTTTAAATAAAAGATTTCATGATGTGCAGCTAGCATCACAAACTAGTGGTTCTGTCCAATCATCCCTGGAGAAACTGGTTCAGGTAGGGACAAGGTCTTGCACAGGGACACATAGCAAGTTACCTTCAGGGCTGAAACCCAGGCCTCCTGACTCCCAGGACAGTGCCTTTTCCATTTATTTAAAATGGCAGCTAAAAGCTCCCTGAGAGTCGAGCCCCAGGCCAGGGCCGAGGCACACAGAGCACTGAGACCTGTGGAGGAGCAGAGCCAGGGTAGGGTGCTTGCACATGTTAAGCCACGCATGCACTGAAGCCTGAGGGCCTCTGAGCTCCTGCTGCGGCAGAGGTGGTGAGGAGTGGGTGGATTTGGAATTGACTAGATTGACAAGTCTTGGAGATGGACTGAGGTGAGGGTAAGAGAAGGAGTCCTGAGTGCCATGTGCCAGGTGACAAGGGACAGGGGCCACAGGCAGAGGTGGAGAGCGGAGGAGGAGGAGCAGGCTATGAGGCGCAGTCAGGATGGAGGAGCCGGGGGGAGCACCCCAAAGGAGAGCTTAGGGGGCAGTGGACACCCAGGCCCAAAGCCCACCTTCCATGGTGCACACAGGGTACTCACCGCAGGCTGGCAGGCGAGCACGGAAGTTGAGCGGGAGCCCATGGCGCCGGCACAGACGGGCATAGTGGGCCAGGGTGGCGCACAGACAGGGCTGCCCACAGCGACAGGTGTCCCGGCGGCATTGCTCAAAGTAGGGCACAGGACTCAAGTATGCAGAACAAGGCGCGAAGAGCTCCCCCGTGAGCACGCTGCAGGCCTGCACTGCGTAGGAGGCTAGCACAGGAAGACCGGGCCGGGTCAGGGTCTGGCATTCCCACTACCCCAGGACTCAGCCTCTCCCTCCCTCCCCACGGCTCAGAGATTGTGCCAGGTGTGTGTGTGTGTGTGTGTGTGTGTGTGTGTGTGTACACATTCTTGTAATGATACTACCTTGTGCCACGTGTGAATCTACCTGCTAGAGACAGACACAGTAGAGAACACAACCCACAAAAAGCCCTGTCCTCAGGGAGCTTACATTCTAAGAGGAGATAATCAGGAAACAACTTATATAGTCAATTTAGTAAATTATCAAATGAGGAAGCTAAGGAGTGAGAGAAAGGTAGGGAGGAGGATAGGGAGTGTGAGGTGGGGTAGGACAGCCAGTTGCCACTTTAACTCAGGTGGCCAGGAAGACCTCAATGAGAAGGTGACGTGTGAGTAAAAATTTGCAAGAGGTGAGGCCCGTGTCTCTCCAAAGGAACAGCACTGTGGAGGGAAGCCTCTGAAGTGCAGAGGTCTGGGAAGACAGCAGCCTGGCTGTGCAACAAGGCAGCAAGGAAGCAGTGAAGCCAGAGCAGAGCAGAGGGCAGTGAGAGGAGGCGACAGAAGGGGTGGGCAGAGCGTGAGGCCAGTGGGGACTTTGGCCTTTTCTTTGAGCTGAGGGATCCGCATAAAGGTGAACGTACATGACGGGTACAACATGAAGCTTCCTGTCTGCCTGGCCCTCACCTCTCTCCTGGCCCCTCCCGTGGCTCACCCTCGTCCTACCACTCCTATGAATTTGGCCAGCATCCTCAGGCTCAGAGGTCCCTTCTTATATCTCTCAAAGCAGTCCAGTCCCACCCACCAGGGTGTGCTTCCTCCCCGTGCCCCAGCTCACCGGCTTGCAGGTGCACATCACAGGGGTCCAGTGGGGAGCTGGGGGCCAGCGGGGAGCAGGCAGACAGTGTTTTCCACGAATTGCCAAACAGTTGCGGGGTGCTCTCGGGTACACCCACTGGGGACCTGCAGCCGTGGCATAGCCATATTCATGTACTTGTCCATGTGGGCCCAGGAAACACACAGACCATCCACCTAGTATGCACTCGCTTGCTCATATGTACAGACATGCAGTCACGGGCTAAGCATGAGCACACCCTGAAGGCACATGAGCACTCACCTAAAAGCCTAACGCACATAGGCCCATATACACCACTTGCACACACTTCTATCACACACGCACAGAGCGTATATTCCCGACATGCTAACACTCACGGCAGCCTACACAGCCACATTCAAACACATAGAATTATGGATGTGCAGCTATACATATCACAATTAACAGTCCCCAGAAGCTCAAAATGGGCTTAGGACAGTATACTTTCAGTGCCCACCCAGAGCTCTTCATATTAGAAAAAGAAACAGAGACATCGTGAAGAATGTAAAACCTCGCTGGGCTCTGGCTCTGTCTCTCTTCCCTCCCTGAAGACTCCCTAGAAGTCCCTTTGGCAGTGGAGGGAGAAGGGCGACAAGATGCTTCCTGGACACAACTTATCTTCAAGAGTCACCAAACCCTGCAGTGGTAGAGTGGTGTCTTGCACCCACCATGTTCATATTAAGGATCCGGTAAGGCCACTTGTGTTATAAAGAGCAAGGCTACATTAAACCAGGGTCTGCCCCCACCACTCTGGACAGCTGTTCTATTATCAGCTCTAGCAAACAAGACAGAGAGTAGAAGCTACAGTTATAAATCTACAGGTATCAGAAAGCTATCTGCGTTTTCTTTTTCTTGATTTTCACAGAAAATTCTTATTTCTGGCTAAAGAATTTCTCTTGTGTGCCCAACGCATGTGACTTGAAAGACTGGCCAGAACCTCAAACCTCAAGCTCACTCTTTTGCTCTCTTTTCTACAAGGCCTGACTCCTATATTCTCCTAAATTCTTAAACTGTGGCCATGTCCAAAGAGTCTCTCAACTCTGCCAGTTGGTTGGAAACAAGCTTCCTCTGAACACTGGGAGCAGGGGTCATAGGTTGCAAACTCAAAAGCTTTCGAGCACGGAGTAGGAAAGATATACAAGTTACACTGGCCTGCTGGGATAGAAAGTGGGAATGTCGGTGTCCTTGGCTCCCTGGGGACTTGTATTTACTGAAAAGTGTTCACAGTCAAACAAAACCATGAGTTAAATCAAACTCAGCCTGAAGCCCTCCAATTTTAAGACCTCACTGTAAACAGTATTTCTCAAGGTGTGGTTCATAGACTTCGTGTCCTAGAATCTTGGTAGTACTTATAAAAAATTGGATTCTTGGGCCCCACCTTGTATCAGATTTTCAAAGAACAGGACCAAGGGATCATGTTTAAACAAGCACCCCAAGTGGTTCTTCTGCACACAGAAGACTAAACCAGAGCTTTAAAGAAACACTTCCATTTAAATGTTGAGGATGAAATAATTAATGATTTGTGTCAGGCACAGTGCAGGATCATAGCAAACACACTTTCAGGCAGTGCCTCTGGATAACTGGCCATAAGAGGCTCATCCCCCTTCCAGTTCCAGGTCAAGGGCACGTACAGGAAGTCGTCTTGCGTGTTGCCGTTGAAGGTGCCACAGAGGCCCACGGTGTCCTCCACCCACCGCTGGTCCACCTGTAGGTAGAGCCTCAACCCTTCTCTGTCGTAGAGCACCCGCACACCCACGTTGGTCTTTACCCGCAGGAACACAGAGGACAGCCTCCGAATCTCAAAGGCGTCTGGGTATGGAACCGGAAAGAGGAAATTTAGCCAGCACGCACCTTGACCCACTACCGCCACCACCGCCACCACTGGTGGGCCCTTGCCCACACGCAGTGAAGGCCTGCCACAGGGCTGAGTTGGGGCACCTTGAGGAAACCCCTGTTCAGTAACAAGTTTCATATTTTTTATGCCTTCCATTTTCTGTGTTGTTTTAAACCTGGTGCATTCCTACCCTTCTTAGTCTTGAGTAGCTATTCTTTTTTGGGTGGCCTTCCTTCCTTTCTTAAAAATTTTCTTTTGTTCTGGATTTTACACCTTAATAGATTTGTCTTTTCTGTTAAATGTGTTTCTTTTCTTTTTTTGGTTTTTCTCCGGTACCGGGAACTGAACTCATGACCTTGTGCTTGCCAGGCAGGCGCTTTTGCCGCTGAGCTAAATCCCCAGCCCCCGTTAAATGTGTTTCTTATGAGCTTTGCATTAGTCTCTTGTGGAATCAGGGAGGATAATGAACAAATACCGAGTATAGGGGTGGGAAACAGTCCCTCCAAGAGCTGATGCTAGAAGAAATCATCATATTGCTATGAGACCACTGTTGTGTTGGAATGGGGACAAAGACACATTTTAGAAATCCATATTCCTAGAACCAGCGTCCCCTAGCCTGATCCACCTCACCACTACCGTGTGGGTTCTTGCCCATTGGGGAAGTTCTTTTGGTCAGAGGAGACTGAGAAAAGATGCCTGAATAGCCAGCTCCCAAATAGCTCTCATGACCATCTTGAGCCATACCATCTGTGTAGGGTGGGGTGACCTTGTATTGGTCAAGCAGGAGGACATCCCCTGTCTGGGTCAAGGTGACCTGCCTCCGAGGGTCCTGGTGCAGAATCACGGATACTGACTGGACACAAGCTCCATCTTGGTTCTAGAAAGAAAGAAGGGCCAGCGGACCAAAGTTGGTCAGTCTGTCCTGCTGGCTCCAACAGAGTCCTCCAAGAGCAGGGACTCAGTCTAGCTTGAGGGGCAAGCACCACGAGAGGCAGACAGACCCCCCAAAGGATATCGGGGTTTTCTAACCAAATGCCCCCATCTGGAGAATGATCAGGCAGAAGCTGAGATTGGAAAAACTAATAGCAGAGCTGGGATAACGCTGGTAAAATGAACACTTGACTCTAGGTTATCTAAAAATACAGTGCAGAGATGGAACCTGAGGGCCCACAGTCCAGCCTTGGAAACAGTGACCTCCCCCACCCAGCTGCAGCCCAGAATTTTAACTTCCTTTTATGTACACCTATGTGGTTCTTTCCATAGGGCACATCCTTCATGCCACTGACAGGCAGGCAAGAAATAACTAATACTGTCTGAGTCACAGGTTTTCCATATCTGAAGTGGCTCATACACACCGGGACCATTCATACCTCCTTCCTGCAGGAAGACTCCACAATCATTCACATGAACCTTTCCTGAAAGCCTACCATGGGCAAGCAACACCCACACCAGGTTTTGTGGGCTAGTGGTGAGCAAGACAGACAGAGTCCTTGTCCTCAAGGAGATTATATACTCATGTGGGACACAGACATTAAATAAGTAACTACATAGTTGGTTATTTAATTATAATTGTGATTAGTGCTACAAGCCAGGGGGAAAGGGTGCTAGAACATGAAGGAACCAAACAGTCTGCAGAGGTAGGAAAGACCCTAGGAAATGAAGATACTAATGTAAAGTACTCAAAACAATAAAAGCATTAATATCAGCTTTAATATGGAGTTACTGCGTTCAGATGCTGTTCCAATCTACATTCATTCACTTCGTCCTTATGGCAATCTTGTAAGTACTATTAACAACCCCATTTTCAGCCAGGTGTGGTGGCACATGCCTGTAATCTCAGCACTTAGGAGGCTGAGGCAGGAGAATCGCCTCAAGTTTGAGGCCAACCTGGGCTACAGAGTGAGTGCATACCAGCCTTAACTACATAGCATGACCCACTTGCAGATCAGAAAACTGAGGCACAAAAAGGTGACATCTGAGCTTAGATCTGCAGCTACACAGAAGCTGGCTGAGCAAAGAGAAGGGAAGGAGGGAAACGTTCGGGTCAAGGGAACAGCCTTACGAAAGCCTCAACACAGGAAAGCATTTAATGCATTTAAGGACATAAAAAAGACCAGAAGGACCAGAGTCCACTGGGTAAAATGGGTTAAGATAAGGTGCAAGAACCTTGTAATATTTTGGGAATTTATCCGCAGTACGGTGGACCAGAACAAGTGTAATATAGGAGAGCTCCGAGAGAGGGGGTTAAAGTCTCCTTCACCCATGTAGGCCTCTCAGTGCCTGGCACACAGCTGGCGTGGGGCCGGCCTCCACGGGTTCATTGCGTGGGTGAAGTCACAAGGAGGTGCTGTCCAGCAGCAAGGCGTTGTCACAGGTTCAGGGGCCCAACAGCCCTCGGGGAATGGAATAGTCCAGAGCTGGGGGAGGGGGAGGAGCCTGGCCGGGCTGTGTCTGTCTGTCTGTCCTCTCTTTGCCACCCTCAGGACGTGACTGAAGCTGCCCCACTTTTGAGGACAAGCAGTCTCCCCAGCAGAGATCACGTGAGGGCAGGCCAGAGAGTGCTCTAGCAGAGAAAGGCGGGGTCATCGGGCCATGAGAAGAAGGAAGCCCAGGCTTCACCTCCCCACAGCCCAGCCTGGGGCTCCAGGGCCACTGGAGGAGGAGTGGGGTGTCTGTCTGTCTGTGGGTGCGAGCCCCTGCCCTGTTATGAAGACCAAGGCTTGTGGGTTTGACTCAGCAGTTAGCTCAGGGACAATGTAGTCACCACGGACAGGCAAACCCACAGCTACCCCAAAGCTTCACGTTGGCCATTTTCTCAATGATGCTCACAGGTGACTGACACAGCTCAGGGGTCACCTCCTCCAGGAAGCCTATCCTGATATACTTCACCCCTGCCACTCAGCGCACAACTGAAACAAAAACAGGGAGAAGTTCCTCCATGGAGACCTGTCCCGCTATAATGTCGTGGGTTAAAGGTTCACATCCGCCTCACCCTCCAAACTGTAAGGCCCAAGACAGCCAAACAAACCCTGTCGAACTCATGCCAGCCTCTGTGACATAGTCCAGCTTCTGGTACCAGCAGGTGATCAATGCTTGCTAAATGAATGAATGAATGAATGAATGAATGAACACAGAGATGTTGAAAACCCAATGCAACAAAGCACAGAAAAGGAAGTTGAATTAGACCCATTTTAGAGATTTCTTTAAAACACTGAGGCCTAGGAAAGGGAAGTGACTCAGCCAGTAGAGAGACAAGGGCCAAAACGTAGGCTCCTGACCCACCTCTGCCTAGACAGAGGAGGCTGCAGGTAGCTGGACATGGGAAGACGAGGGCTCTGCCCTAAATCCTAGTCCCCCTAGGGGCTGATTTAGACCCAGGGTGCCCCTCCTTACCAGACCACACAGGGCGTTCTGCAGCGTCACTGTGAAGGTGCCCGAGGAGCGGCTCTTGGCCAGGATGTACTGACACGTGGCGGGGAACGTGTACCGCCGGCCGTCGAAGGTCGTGAAGTGGATGTCGCCAGTCACTGAGCACTCGGCTGAGGGGCGGAGAAAGGCCGCTGCCCCACAGGAGCTGCCCCGCAAGGACGCTCTGTGCCCTGAAGGCTCCGGTGTGAGGAGGCCCAGCACCTCGTGCTCCAGAACCAGGGCAGGGTAAGAGCCTTCTCCTCGAGGGCTGGCCCTTGAGGCCTCCCATGATAGACACACCCTGCCTCTGAAGGGACACCAGGCCCTGGGTCTGGGGACCAGTCTTGGCCCAAGTCCTCCAAGCTCAGAAAGGGCGTCAGACCTACACAACCCCCACAACCCAGCAGGCCTGGCCCCCAGCACCTCTCTACCCAAAAACCTGGGACACCGGTGGAGGAGGCAGAGGCAGGGTGAATGTCAGACGTACCTGGGCAGACAGCCGTGCTGCACACCCACTTGCCCGCAGTACAGGTGCTAGAACAGAGACCAGAGGCGAGGGTCGCTCCCCGGGCCTGAGCTAGCTGCCATATTGGAGAGTCCCCAAAGGAATGGATCTAGTGCAGTCCCCTGGGACGGGGAGCTGAGTGACTGCCCCATGTCGCAGCATTCCTGATTCGGGGAGGCAGCCCTGCGGGGACGCCCCAGCCTCCCAGCCGCTGCCACCACCCCCTCCCGGGGAAGTGGGCACAGACCAGGCATTGCAGTCTTCCTTCACCACAGAGCCAGGAGGGTACAGGGTCCCATGGAATTCACAGGGACATTCAGCTGGTGCCACACAGCCCCCGTCCTCAAAGATCAGCCCTAGGGTGATGGCAAAGGTCCAATTAACTTATCCTGACCCTGTTTACAAGCTGCCCATGATTTCTCATGGTCAGTGAGAAAGACCCCCCCTTATGAAGCTCTTTCACCTCTGAGCCTACTTTCAAACTCTCCCCTCTAAACTGAACCCATTTTTTGGCAATTATCCCACTACCAGACCTTTGCTCAGAGGCCCACTCCCGCCTGCACACTACAAGTTTCTCCTCTAGCCTGTGGTGCATCTAGGAGCAGCTTGGGTACTCCTCCTCCAGGGAGCCCCCCGTCTCTCCCCTACATCTCTTCCTTTCACCCTCCTATCTTAGGATGGGATCAGTGCGTGTCATCCCTGAAACCAGATTCTTCTTCCTGAAGTCAATGCCTGTGGTGAATGGCATACCGCAGATGTGTAGCAAATTTCTACATCGTGAAAAACAGCATAAAGAGCTGCACTCAGATGTTTATACACAGGGGTGTGCAGAAATGAATGAATGGTACATCATCTACCTGCCTTACAAAGCTCAGTCCCAGTGAAATCCAATACCCGGATGTATCACCACACGGTGCCATAGTTCACCCCACCCTCGCCGCCTTAAGCATTCACGCATTTATCCACTTATTAGATGTTCCCTCTTTGCTTCATTCCACACAGGCATCCTCTGAGGCCCTGCTGCATGCCCAGCTGTGCCAGGCCCCCACTCCTCCCGCTCATACCGTTGGGGCAGTAACAGCCATCCACACAGGCAATCTCGCTGTCCACACAGGAGGCCCGGGACTGGCAGGAAGCAGGGCAGCAGGCAATGCACTCATTGTAGGTAAAGGCCTTCTCTTTGCAGTGCACAGCTTGAGAGAGAGGGAGCCTTTGGTCGGTCGATTCCACCAGGATGCACTTCCACCCCAGGCCCTGGGATGGGAGTGACAGGGCTTGGATTTTCCCCATTCCTAGTCCCACAGGAAGCTCTTAGTACCCAGGAAATTAGTGGGGGCCTGACAGGGTCTGAAAGCCACCTTCATCTCACTCTGTGGCCCCAGGCCAGTCCCTCCCACTCTGAACCTCAGTTACCCCATCTGTAACATGCAGATGGAACCTCAGGAAATAAACTTCTGATAGCCATGATCCTGAGCAGAACAGGGTATTAAGCTGAGGCCTGAGGATGCCACTCACAGCCCACATCAGGGCTTGTCAGAAGCCCTCCTCCCCGCCACCAGCCTGCACCTACTGCATTGTCGAAGCTGGGTCCTCCAGCCCTGTAGGGGCCGCCCAGCCTGGGCACATGCCCGGGCATACTCCGCCAAGGCCCGGCACCAGGTGGCTTCATCACCCCCTGATCTGTGTGAGGAAACCAAGGGTCACATTGGAGAAGTGCCTAGCCTGCCACCAGTCCCCCCACATCCCATAGAGACTGCCAGTACTTCAAGATACCCCTCTTCTCCCTCAACTGGGAAAGGGGGCTGGGAAAGCATCTAAAGTATACAGATTGGGGCTGGGGATTTAGCTCAGCGGCAAAGCGCCTGCCTGGCAAGCTCAAGGTTGTGAGTTCGGTTCCCGGTACAGGAGAAAAACCTAAATAAATAAATAAATAAATAAATAAATAAATAAATAAATAAAGTATACAGATGCTTGGACTCAAGGCAGGAAAGCCGGATTCTGGTCAGAGCATTGCCACTGAATTGCTATGCAACCCTGAAGGAATCAGGCCTCATTTTTGGGCTTCACTTGAATGGGGAAGCTCTGTCTCACCTAGGCAGGTAAGAATCCCAGCATTCTGGGAAGTAGCTCTGTCATTTCCTGGGATTATCAGGCTCGGTGGCTCACATGTTCAACTCTCAATCTAGTACTGGCAGGAGTTGCCCACAACCCAACTTCTGGCTCGCAACACCCCTGACTCTTGGCTGTCCACTCACTGGCAGAGATCGCTGGTACAGCTGGCTGTGAAGGGCAGAGGACTGACATAGGCGTGGCAGGCATCAAAGGGGGATCGCAGCAACATCTCACAGCGCTCGTATACACCCTGGGTAGAGTAAGAGCCAGGATCTGGGGCTGGGAGCTGGCAGGGCCATACACAGCCCTCTGACTTAACCAACTCCACAGGGAACCCCAACATGAGCCCGAGGAAGAAGAAAGGGTGAAAAGGAAAGGGAAGGAGGTGTGAGCACTGAACACCTTGACCCCTGAAGTCAATGGCTTTCTAAGAATTAGAAGGAAACCAACCATAGCTAGGCACTAGGGTTGGGGACTCTGCCAGGGCCCAGACCTGCATGCTTCCAGGGCTCTGCTGCAGGCATGGTGGGCGAGGCAGGGAGGCTGCCAGGGCACCTGAAGGGTGGTTGAGGGCCTGCTCCTGCCAGCTGTGCACAAACTCGGTCACATCATCTGTCAGCTTCCCTGCAAGGGAAAACTAGCATGATCACACGGTTGAGGGGACAACCCGGACGTAGGTAGGTAAGCAGTTTTGGAGAAGGCAGCTCCTGAGTTCCCGTCCCAATCTGGGGTTCCTAGCTGAGCCTTTCACCTGGAAAAGCTGTTTGCTCATCATAGTCAAGAGCGCTCAAGGACTTGGGGTGGTTCCCTGCTGCTGCAGACTCACAGGAGGCAACACCGTGCAATCAAGAGGAGAGCAGTGTGTGAGCCTGAACACGTTCCTGCACCTCCCTGAGCCTTAGTCTCCCGATATGCAGAAAAGGGAAAACATCCCCCACCCACCACCCACTGCTGCCCAGAGAGAGTTCTGCAAGGAGTACTTGACATGATGCAGTAATGTGTTTAGTATCCTGCAAGTGCTCAAAAGGTGTCATTTCTCTTCTTTCAGCCAGAACCATCCACCCTGGCCCTGAGCCCTTCACTTTTACTTCCTCCCACCCAACACCAGATTCCTCCAGCTCCTGCTGGGCCATATCTCTTCCTGGCTTTGGCTGGCACTCTGCTCCTCTCCTCCTTCCCCCACTGCCTTGTTTTGTCAATCATACCTGGAAAGTGCCCATTAGATCTGCGGTCAACACTAATAGAGATGCTCATTATGACTATTTTACAAGTAAGGAAATGAGTAGTTGAGAGCATGCCTAAGGCCATGTACTTGTTAGAAAGAGACCCTTGGCTTCCCACGGGGTTGTTAATACCATGACCATGACCCCAGTGGTCTCCCCCAGTCCCCACTCCCACCAAAACCTCACATCTCTGCCCCTGCGTCTCACCATAGCTGGTTACCAGGTCATCCTGGGGGTCAGCATTGTTGTTCCCACACAGGCCACGGGTCCAGCCCAAGAGCTCCGGGCTCATCTTGATGTAGACAGCTGAGACACCATCCCAAGCCAGCGTGAAAGCAGACTGATGCCTCAGGATGACGTAGCCAGCCAGCTGCTGCAGATGCACACCCCCCATCACATGTGGCAGCTGGACCCTGTGGGGCAAGCCCAGAGCTTCAGGGCATCACATCACCCGCATGGCCCCATCCCTTCACCAAGGAACCACGCACCCCCTACCCAGTGGTCTGAGGTGTCCACATCTCATCCCTCTGAATTTCCAGAATTCCCAAATGCCTGGAAGTACATCACTAGGGATTCTTTTCTCTTTGGAGAGTTTGCAAAATGCAATTTCCCTGGCAGAGATAAATCTTAGAATGACTGAATCTGGCAGCCCCTTTCTCCCAACAGGAGAGAAGATATACGTGGACCTTGATTTTGTATTTGTTTGTTTGTTTTGGGTTTTTTTTTTTTTTCCAGTGGGAAAGAATAGAGTGGGAAGACAAGCCAAGACAGGAGGAAAACTAGGAGAGCTGGAAACGGCACAGAGCTCAGTCCTCTTGAGCACTCTGCCAGTCTTGCTGGTATGAGACCTCCTAGCCAATCTGGAATTTAGCAACTTTTGTCCCAGCTGAAAATCAGAAAAAAGAAACAGAAGTAGAATTTAACAAACTAAAAGACCTGAATACCAATGTTTTCCTTGCCAGAGAAATCTTTGGGTTTTTAAATTTTACCCTCAGCCCCAAAGAGCTTGGGTGTCCAGTTTCTAATCTGAAGCAAAAGATGAGGATGGGGAAAAGTCACTGCAGGAGAGACCCTTTTGGAAGTGATCTGCAGTAACAGTGGTCAGCAAGGGAAGAAACAGACCGTGAGAAAGATTTCAGACCAGGCCACAGTCTGGGGCCAGATAGTGTGGGAACAAAGAATCTTCACCCCTCAAATGGTTCCTAGGTGTCCCTGAACACCCAGAAAGGTAACTCATATTCAAAATGGCCCTGTGGCATCAGAAAAGGGCCAAAGTATCCAGTGTCTGCTCAGAGCACGCAGGAACCTGGGATACATTCAGGAAGATTTTCTGTCAAATCGTGACAGCAGAAAATGTAAACCTATTTGTCATGACAAGCTCTCAACTCTAGAAAATTCTGTCATTTTCCTTAAAATCTCCTATCTGGAAAATCACAGAATCCAAGAGTTTCGCAAAACTACTCAGGACTCATCTTTCTGCCAACTCCACTGACCCGGAAACCCAGCTGACCCTAATGATGGAGAGTGTTGTTTGCCCCCAGACAACGATTTCCGTTAGGTTTGAGAAAGGCAGATGTCCCCTGCCCTGTGTCCGGAGGAGGGTAGCTCAGGGTGGAAACCTTGATTACCTCACGCCTCCGTGGGTGACCTCCTTGGCCAGGTGGATCTCCTGTTCACCAGCTAGGAAGAGACTGACAGACCTCGAGCAGGTATAGGGGGCGGAGCCACACTGTGGGTCGTTGTGCACCTGATTGGGGGTTCAGAGGCAGTCTGTTGTCACAGACCTCACCACAACCTGCAGGGCTTGTTGAATTTCCCCTCATGCAAAATGAATGTGTCGCCCTGGTGGACCTAGCACCTTTCCTCTGAGATCTCTTCCAGTCCCCAGCACCACAGGGAGGGTAGAGCTATGACTGTCTGCATTTCCCTGAGGAGGGATCTGATGTGCAGAGAGGAAGAGTGGATGAGGTCACACTCTCACCCAGGTAGGAAACAGCAGAGCCAGGATCCTCATCCAGGTCTCCATAGCTTGGATTCCAGGTCATTGTTCCATCTCCCTGTTTCTGAACTATTTTATTTATCCCAACAGACTGACAGCTCATACTCACATGGAACACAAATGCACATGTCCATGTATAACTGGAGGACACTTTCAGTGCACACACTTACTACAAACACACAGCCCTGGCAGGCAGAGCCTAGTCCTCCCCTGCACACATAGCCACACACATCACTGCTACACTGCTTGTCCCCCATACATACAGATCCTATACTTCAAAGCCTACAGACCCACAGGTTGGGGCAGGGGGCAGGGTCTGCCAGTGTCTCCGTGTCACATGTAGAAACTCCCCCCCAGGAACCTGTCTTCTACCCAACCACTGTTAAATGTAGATAAGCAGTCTGGAGACACTGCAGCTAAAAGTGGGACCTGCAAAAGCCACCTATGGTCTAACAATTTTTTCAAGCATTTTTGATCATGATTCACAGTAAGAAATACATATATAAATAAAACAGAGTTTAAAAATAATATCCATATCAATGTATAATGCATGGTTATATTTTTTCTCTCTCTCTTTTAATGCTGGATGTGATGTGACTCATTAAGTTTATTTCCTAACCCACTAATGTGCAGTACCCCCATCAGTGTAAATAACTGTAACGCATCTATCATGAAATGACATAGTCATGAAAAACTCTGTTGTGTGATAGCCCAAGGTAGAGAAGGGAGAACAGATCAAGGTCCCCAGGCTGTCCAGGGCAGCCTTCAACAGATCTATGCCTGGGGCAGGAGTACATGTGGCTCGCAGAGGGGTGACACAGAGAGCTAGGGTGTGAGTGACATGATTTCTAGCGTTTGGCATTTCTCCTCTGTAGCACCCAGTTGCCCTTGAAATGATTCATTTGATTTATTGTTTGTTTTCTCCATAAATCTGTAAGATCCATGAAGATAAAGACCATATCCATCTTTTATCTCAGGGCCTCTCACCACTAAATCTTGTGCCCAGAAAAGAGTACAATATGCACCTCAATACTTAATGAATCTGTGACTAAACGAATGAATGGTCAGGACCACAAGTGAGTGGGTGAGAGAGAGCTGGCTCTTTCCAGGTGGCCCTGACTCCTTCCTTGGGCAGGAACTGAGGGTGTAGGGGACAGGAAGGTGCCAGCCTCTGTGGGACAAGCAGAGCCTGGGGAAGCCCAGCTTCTGGGGCAGATAGGGCAGGGGAGGCCTCACCTGGATGGAGAAGCTCTGCCCCTCAGGTTCATGACGCCCCACCAATGTGTAGCTGCCCTTGCCAGAGTGGTAGTAGTAGAGGCCGTCGAAGGTCTCCACGTGGTGCTGTCCCCATGCCCGGCAGATGCTGTCCCGCTCAGGCCCGGCATTGTACACTGAGATGGGAAGAAAGTGTCCGGCTGAGATACGCACAGGACGGAGGCTGTGGGTTCCAGCCTTGGCAAGGTTGCTCCCTCTTCCTCCAGCCAGTACCGCCAGGCCCATAGCTTTCCCAGTACCCGAGGACCCTCCTGGAGGCAAGTGGACCTCAGACTCACCCATCTGGCAGCGAGGTCCGGTGGCATTGAAGCGTCTGCAGTCACAGAAGGTGGGGTGCACACACTCACCCCCATTGAAACAGGAGAACAAGTCTGAAAAGGAGACATAGAACCAAGACCAGCAGAACCCAGTGATGCCCACCTATTCACATCTGGGCACCAGGATGCAGCCCGCCCCAGGCAACCCCAGCACTCAGAAGCTAGCCTGAAGGGGAGCCTTCAGGTACCCTCTCCCTGGGTGGCAGACGGGACAGGGACTTATAGTCTCTGCCTTTGGTATGTGTCACCTGGGCCTTCAGGTCCCTAAGTGAAACTCCTGGCCACCAGGCAAGGCAGTGGAGAGAGACTATGGAGTCAGAGTACATGGGGTGAGCTGGGAGACCGCCCAGAGATCAGCACTGCTCCCTGAAGTCGGAGAAGAGGCCAGGGCACAAAGCAGGACATGGGATAAGGGGCACCGTGCGGGAACATAGTAGCCAGAGGGGGCACAGAGGACAAGAAGAAGAGGTAGGCCTGAGTGTGGTCAGGTAAGGAGACACAGTGTGATAGGACAGGCCAGGGACACAGGACAGGGGAGGGGAAGGGATACAGACATGGGACTGGTGAGAGGACACATGAAACAGGTCACAGTGAAGGACAACACCATGGGGAATAGGAAGAAGCCACAGAAACAGGGTGAAGTGGAGAGAAAACAGCCACTGATCAAGGAAGGGTGATCAGGGGAGTCAGGCAGATGAGCCGTAGTGCCGCGGTCATGTGACTTATCCTCAGGCAGGAAGGAGGAAGAGAGTAATCCTGGAGGCCAGGGCTGGGGAACATGGAAAGAGACCCCAAACGGGAGAAGTCCTTTTCTGTGCCAGGGCCCTCCTTCAGACACCCCTCAGGCTGCGGGGCGGACGACACTCACAAGCTGGCGCGCACTTGGCCCGATGGAGCCGCCTTTCCCAAGAGGACATGGCCAAGGCGTCCAGGGCTTCAGCCTCCTTCTACAGACAGAAAGGAGAAGAGAACAAGCAAAGGCTGACTTCAGGGTCGGCTGCTGGGTGGCCTTCCTGAGATCACAGCTCTTCTGATGATCACCTGCTGGGAGAGAGTTCCCCCGCCCCTCAGGGCTGGTGCTGAAGCCACTCTGCCTCTTTGGGGCAACCCTGAGAGGTCCAGGGGTGTCCTAGGCCTGGGGAGCACAGGCTCAGCTTTTTCCCTCCAAAGTGGCATCTGTGGCAGGTTGTCAAGGTCTGCAGCCTGAACACATCCCTCTCTGTGCTCCAGTCCCCCGCCTCACCTCCCCTTCCTCCTCAGGAGACCTGTGTGTCCTTCACAGTGCCACACAAAACCCCTTGTCTGGACAGCAAACCTGAGGCAGGGCTAAGGGACAAAAGCAGCCCCTTGCCCCACCCGCTTCCCCTGGGGCTAGTCCAACAGCAGCCCTCACAGGTCACCACCCACTGTCCTGGGAACTGAGAAGCCCCAGAGACCACAGATCTGAGGAGACAAGCAAAGGGGAGTTGATAAATCCTGCCTTCCAGACACAATTCCCTGGACATGAACCTCCAGGCCTAACCCATGTGAAAGGACCGTTCTGAACACTGTGGGTGCTCAGTCACTATACGATGGATGACGCAGACACCTGTCCTCTCAGGACTCAAGTCCAAGGGGTCTAATGTCACCTGGGGCTGGACCTTGACTTCCTCATAGTACAAGGTCCCCACCACCATGTGGTACCCAGGCACTGTGTCTACCCTCATAGCATTTATGTTCTTGTTCACAGGGCCAACAACATGCTGCAGGCCAGACTGTGGGTGCTTGTCTCTCCTGTCTGTCTTCTGCCCTCACGGCCATCCCTGCATGTTGAAGCAGAACCCCCAGCCTCAGAAAGGCTCTTGGAACACATCCAGTATTCAGAAGTCTTGGTTTCTGGATCCCTAGCCCTCTGCCCCTCCTTAGCCAGCAAACTCACCCTATCTCATACTCTCCCTCGCCCTGTCCTGACTCCCTGGGAGGTCACGCTTTACCAGGTTTCCATGTTCTTATCCCATTTGGACTCTGGTTCCTGAGCTTACCCTGCAACTCAGGCCAGCCCTAGGAGCCAGGCATCCCACCCTCCTAGTAATCTACCCTGGGGTCCCTGGAGACCACAGGAATCAGAAAGGGCAGGGCCAGGGAAAGTGCCACCATCTTCCCTCCAGGGGAGGACTCTTAACTAAGGAAGGAGCCCACTGAAGAATGATGCATTTGGGTAAGGGGCATTTCTCCCACTAAAGCATGCAGATTCTTGGAGCCCTATGGTGTCATGTTGCAGGACAGGCCTGGCTCCACCAGGAGACTCCAGGCCACCTGCTCACTGTGGGGCCCTGGCAAGACATCCACCTACTTCAGTCTCTCTAGCTATAAACAGAATGGTACACTCCATTTTAGCTCCAAGTATACTTGACTGTGATCCTAAAACTTGTACCTGAAAGTGTAGACAAACAAGAAGTAAAACACCCAGGAAATCTGCATTAGACGGGAAGTGTGCCCGCCCCACCTCACCTAGGCCCACCTTGGACCTTCATACCTACTTCCCAAACAGCACATGACTGGGGCTCATTGTTTCCTACTGTAAATGATGCCCCTCAGCCTGCTGGCCCCACGAGCTACCCAGAGCTGATCCCTGAGCTGGGGCACCTGAGCTGAGGCTTAAGTTACTGTGGGGAGCTTGGGACAGGTGGGCTAAATGTGTAACATGTCTGCAGTGGCAGAAAAAGGGAGAAAAAGGAAGGCCAGAATTCAAAAGAGAACTTGAGTCACCTGGCCCAGAGACCAACAAAGCTTTGCAAAGGGAGAAAACAAACCTGCCACCTCTCCTACAAACAGAGGATCCCAGGAGGGCTGGCCACAAGGAATGGCCAGGACTCAAAGGAAAATAGTGCAGGGCTCTGCTCCTTGGCCAGCCTTCCCTAGCAATTCCCACCAGGTGGCCCCATTTTTGTTTATCTCAAGGCAGCATTCCTGGGGCCCCGTGTAGGGTATGGATTGGGGCCTGTCACAGGGCTGACTGCCTCTGGACCAGGCAGGGAAAAGACAACCCTACGCCTAAACATTCACCTGCCTGCTTTCACCTGGAGGAGGGAGGGAAGAGCTCAGCTATCCTCTGAAAAGAACCTGTGCTGACTACAGGGCCCCACGAGATTAGGAAAGTGTGCACAGAAGTGTTTTACCAATCTGCACATTTCAGACACATAGCAGGAACCTGTTTGCTCCCTTCTGTCCCAAGGACAGTCCTCCCGTAAGCTGCTTAGCTCCCTAGCAGCCTCAGACCCAGACAGAAAGAAGCTCCCTGCCCAGTTATGCCCGCTTCCTTTCCCCCGCCTCACTTACCTGGGCTCCCATCACTGTGGTGGCATCCCCTATGGCGAGGGTCATCTCCGGGGAGCTGCGGCTGGGTGGGAAACGAGCCTGGCATGGGTCAGGGGCTAAGAAGGACTATGTGCCCCACGCCACCCTGCGTGCTAAGTGACCCTGGGGGTCACTTGTGGCAGGAACAATGAAGGAGGCAGAGTGTGGACAGCCAGTGCCCACCTACTCACCCGGACTCCAGGGCTGGCTGGGGCGATGGCTGTGCTCCCGCCGGCGTTGTGGGGGCTGTGACTGGGGAGAGGGTGTCATTCCCCACTGCATTTAGGCCTCTCCCTGCTGGGGCCTCCCACGTGGTTCCCCATATGCTAGGAAGGCCCTCCTGCATCACGCCCTGTCTCCCTGCAGCCTTCTCAAGTCTTCCTCAGCCTCCAGGTGACCTTCCAGGGCAAGGATCTCCTTCTTTCCTCCCATTCCCTGGGCCCCCGTTTCCTTTGGTTCCCTGCCTTGAGTCTTGTCCACCTTGCCTAGCCTAGGACCCTTTTCCCTCTATCACTGGTCTCTCTCGCCTTTCACCTTCCCTCTCCCGGGACCCTCAGCCCTCTCTCTGACCTCTCTTCCTCCTCTCTTCCACCTGTCCAGGACAGTCACCCTAAACGTTCCCGCAGCCTGCCCCGGCCCCAGCCCACACCACTCTCACTGGGACACTGCACCCGAAGGTACCCCGGACCGGCTCACCTCGGGGCAACCAGATGCTAGCGAGGAGCAAGCAGAGCGCGGGCGCCCGGGCTCCCATAGGGGCGCACGGGAGACGGGGAGGCTGAGCGTAGAGTCGGGCTGAGGCGCCTCTCCAGGCCCAGGCGCCTCTCCAGGCCCAGGTGCCCGGGCGGGGTCGCACCTGCAAACACTGCCTCCGCAGTTCCTCTAGATCTCTCTCTCACTCAAGCCTCTCCGCGGGGACCTCCTTCCAGGCGCTTGGCTCCTCCCCGAGCTAGAGTGACAGGACTGCCCAGCTTATTACCATAAGGTGCCTCTGCCTTTCTTGGTCTGTGGCTACCCCTCCCCAGGGGTTGTGGTTCAGATTGCTCAGCCCTAAGGCCTCTGTCTGTGCAGCCTCCAGCTCCCTGACCCAAGTCTTAGAAGCCCTTCCACCAGGGACTAGAGATACTGACCCTCTCCTTTTACACAAGGCCAAGCTGATGTCTGGGACACGCCAATTAATGACCTGTGATTGAGGATAGCAGAGCCAGGGCTCAGGCCTGCAGTGTCCTAACTGTGTTTCCAGTGGCTCACCACTTCCAAGGGACCCCCAAATTCCCATCCTATGCTTTTGGGGGATGACCCATATCTTAGTCCCCTGAATGCCAGCACTGGCTCAGGAAATACTGACTGAATGACAGAAATGTCTCATTACCCCCATCAACAACGGATACTGACAATAAATAAATAAACCATTAACAAACTCTGACAAAACTTTGACACAAACAGCAAGGTGACCAGGAGGAATTTTTCAATAGTGAAATCTGGGCCTCAGAGCCTTGGGAACTTGTGCATCGTTCACTTGGCCAACCATAGATCATCAACTAGATGGCAGGCCTTGCAAATAATTATAACAAGAAGAAGGAGGGGGAGAAGGAAGAGAAGATTGGCTCCAGTTGACACCCAGGTAGGCAGGGGTCTAATTTGAGTTGCATGTATGCATTCATTCACTTACAAATTTGTTGAGAATCTATTCTATGCCATGTACCGTTCTAGGCATGGGGTGGTGAAGCTATTCTCACACAGGGTATCTGAAGCCGTGGGCATAGAGGGGGAGGTAAAGAGGAGACAGTGAAGGATGGAGTCTTCAAGGACACTGGTTACTTGGGGAATGGATCAAGAGTTCTACTGACTTAGAAGCCCAGAATGCTGGCTTAGAAGACTCTACAGCAATATGGAAACATTCTTAAGATATTAAGTGAAAAAGAAGGTTCTGAAATGACATATACACAGTTTCAAAGTGATATATACCCCATCCACAATTCAGGACTTTTTGGCTTTTCAGCAGTGCAGATGTGTACACATACAACAATTGTTCCTTACTTTCAGTACAGTATTCAATAAATCACATAGATATTCAACAAGAACAACAACAAAATAGCACTGGCTACAGAATGGGAGAAGAGAGGATGGTCTTGGAGGGAGGCTGAGGAGGAACATTCATGAAGAAGAGAACCAGGACTCAGTACTGTCCCCGAAACCAAGCAGAAAGCCTGAGGAAGGAGGGGGTTCCTGGGGCTGTGGTCATGTGAGAGGACTGGGTGGCCACAGGCTGCACTGTCCCCGTTGAGGCCTCTGACCACTCCTCCTGGATTCTAAATATGAAACAAGCAGCCACACGACACATTCAAGAAATGCAGAGAATCAGCATTGTAAGTTGGAGGAGGAAATACTTTGTGTGGTCTCTTCTGAACCATTGAAAATCTCCCAAGTCTTTCTCTTTAATCTCTCACATGACAATATGGGTATTTTAAGTTTCTTCAGAAGGAATTTACATCTTAAACTAGGCAATAATTTACCCATAGGAAAACAGTCTACTTACAAAACTTTAGCGGTTGGGAGAGGGATCCAGATAGAGGTTCTTTTTGCACTTTAAAAAAAATTATGGTGCCGGGGATCAAACCCAGGGCCGCCTGCACCCTAGGTAATGCTCTAGCACTGAGCTGCTTCCCCGTCCCAGGAGGGGCCCATCACATCTTCCTGAAGTCACAGTTTTAGTTAGTTGATTTGGGTCACTGACGTGGTGCAAACAGGTGTGGCATAAGTTCCACAGTTCGCTCGCCCCACCCCAGCCATGCGTTCGTTTTTTATCACCTTCTTCCTCTCAGTGGTCCGGGCCTGGTGCCTCCTCGTTTTGCACCCAGCCTTGCACCTCGGAGGTAAGCACGCTGTGACTGCATTGAATCAAATGAACCTGTGGGTCTGGGCTCTGGCTGAAGGTCAGCTAGGTTACCAAGATGAAGAGACCTCCACATTTCCCCCTCAGAAAAAAGTCCCGAACCTCCTTCCTCCCTGCCACTATCCTCTTCCTCAACCGGGAGTTCCGGGATCCCTTCAAAAGGAAAACCAGCCGCAGCTGAGTGCTGCCTCTGCCAGCACACACACATCCGGAGGTCACTTCTGCTCCAGGGCTTGTGTGAGAGGCGATGCTTCAGGACCGGCACCTCCCGCCTCCCGCGGCCCGCCCCGCCCTCTTCAAGCCCCGCCCCGCCCCAGAGCCCTCCCCCGTCGCGCCAGGCCCCGCCCTAGTCCCAAGGGAGGCTCACTGGTCCCAGCGGCGCTCCGGCCAACTCCCGACACCCCGGCACCCAAAGGAGCGAGTCGTGCAGCGACGCGGCTGATCCGGCCCAGCCATGGACCGGAAGGTGGCCCGAGAATTCCGGCACAAGGTCAGAGCTGCGAGAGGTGCTCCAAGCAACCCGGACTCCGCAGTCCGGGCGACCTGGGTTGGGGGGTGGACACCTCTAGCTCAATCTTCCTTTTCCAGCCTGGCCTGAGGGCTTTGGGTGGGCGGAGACCCCCGGAGGAGTCCGTTTGGCTACAAGCAGGGATCCCCAATAAAATGAAGGCAGGGGGCCCAGGAGTCTAGGTGAAGAGGCTGCCTCCGGAAGAGACCCTTTCCCCTGCCCGCAGGGGTTCAGAACTCTCTGGAGCTGGGATTCCTTCCGGCTCTGGCGGAGAGGGGACAGTCCTTGAGGGCGCCCTCAGCGGGCAAAGTCACCGCCTCCCACTGCCCCCAGCCTGGGACTGTTGGAACAGGTGGTGAGCCCCGCGTCAGTGCCTGAGAGGAAGGAATGGACAAAGGAAACTTGGCATCTCTCTCTGCCCTTTCACTTCAGGGCCTGAAGATGAGTTAGGAGCCCGTCGTGGAACCCCTCCCCGTCCAGAACCATTTCTTAGGATCTAAGAGGCAGCTTTGGAGCTGCTGGGGCCAGGCTGCCCTGGGGAAGAAAGGGAAAGGTGGTGTGGGTGTGAGGAGCCTGGCTCCCGCCTCCTGCTCCTTGGACTGAGCCCCATGCCCTCTGGAGAGCTCCAGTGAGGGGCCCATTGATGTCCTGAGTCCTCACAGACCTTCACTGGAAGGCTCTGGATCCCACCCAGGGCATTCCCAGGGCTGTTTCCAAAGCTGCACAGGATCTGCTGAGGCCCTGAGGCCTGAGAGAGCCATGGAGGGGACCCAGCGGATGGGCCTGCTGCAAGCCGCTGGATGGAGGTGAAGCCAGGGATATCTGGAGCTACCCACAGGCCCTGCCAGAGAGGTGGAGAGGTGGGCAACTGTGTGCCTGGTGGCCCGCCCAGAGCCCCAAAGGGCAGTGTCGTGAAACAGGACACACCCTTCTGAGGGGTTCTGAGGTGGCAACATTAGGATGCTTCTCCCTCCTGTCCTGAAGAGAGCCCCAGAGGAGCCTAGGAGGCAAACCTGTGGGGCCACAGAGGCTAAGTGCCAGGGGCTCGGGCATAGCAGCCAGGGTTCCACCATGCACTCTGTGCCAGACCGGTTGGTGCCATCAAATTGCCAGTCATATGAGTGGGAAAAGCTACAGTAGTGAGCCATGGGTGGGCACTGAGTGCTGGGACCAAGGCTTGGTAGGAGAATGAAGGGAACAGCTCATACTGGCAGAAGTCTCCTCAAATGCGCCCTTGGGGCCATCCCAGATCCTCCTCTCAGGGTTAAGAGGTAGTTAGAAGTTTAGCAGGAGCTGGGGGCCCAGTGACTATCAAGGGCAACATTTGAACCTATTCACCAGCTCATCCTGCTCCAAAGCCATGTGTAGGGAGAAATTTCAGACGCTGGGGACATTGCTGAGTGTAGATTTCAGGCAACACACATCGAAAGAACTCAACCTGCCGTCTCCCACCCTGGGCTCGAATTTCACTTTCCTGCCCTTTGGCTGAAAATAATGTCAGGTTTTCTTTTGTCCTCTACCTTTCTGTTGGTGTTCCTACTCTTCCACCATCATTTCTAGTGACTCCAGTACCTGGATCAACTCTGGTTCACCCCCGTTCCCCCTCCCGGGGCTCTGCAAGCTTCAGAGAGCCTCAAGCCTCTGTGTTCACAGCGCGCCACTCTTCCTCCTCACGTCATTACCTATTAATGCTGCTGTGTGCGCTGGCCAGGCAGGCGTCCTCGTGCGGGGGCGGGGCCTGGGCTGGACTTTGCACCCTGCTGCCTCAGAGACAGCTATAGCCTTCCCCACCCAGGCGGGGATCATCCAGACCCAGAGAGGATGAAACAGGAGAGGTGAGGGATGGGGCAAACAGGCATGTGGGTAAAATACCCACCTTGCTGTTGATCACTTTCTAGAGTTTTGGAGCAAATTTACCCCTGGCCAGTGGTTTATAATCAAAATCTTTAGTTGTTGGGGTCATATTTAAGGTAATTTGTTGTGACAGGTAGTGCTGGGTGACCTCTAGCAAGTTACTTAGTCTCTCTGTGACTCAGGTCTCTTAATTTAATTCAGGAAATGAAGAGAAGATATTTCACTGAAGCAGTGTCATGAGTGCTAAGTGAGATCTATATGTGTGTAGGACACTTAAATAGGATGTGGCACTTAGGGAGTCCTCAGAAAAATGTGCGCATAGTTTTTTATCTGGAATTAAGCAGACCTGGGGTCAAATCTCAACCCTGTCACTCACTGCCATAAGGCCTCAGCAAGCCGCTTAATCTGTCTGAGCTTTAGTTTCATCAGCTATGAGACAGGGTTTGTGGTGCTTATACATGAGACCGGGTTAAGTGGGAATTCAAGTACTGGCTACTCTGAGCCTATGGTGACCACTTTGTTCCCAGCTATGCCTGCAGTGTCCTGTTGTGTGAGCTGACCTGCTCCAGGCCTTGCGCCTGTCAGCTTATGTGCAGTTTCCCTAAGACCACCTGTGTGCCCCTCCCAATAACAGCTGTCTTCAGCCAGGATCAGAGACTAACATTTTCTCCCCGAGACAAGCAGGTTTCAAGCCACCTCCCTGCTCACTGCCCTGTGCATTGCTTGCAGGAGCTTGGTTATTCATTTGCTTAGAAGGCGTTTATTGCCTCTTCTGCAATCAAGCATTTATGAGCAGCTGCCCTGTACCCTGCCCGAGGTAGGCAGCTGTGGGTGGGCAGAAATGAATAAGATCAGGAAGAGGCCCTACTCCTGAGGATTTGCTAATCATTCGTTCATTCATACGTGTAATAAGTATTGACCAGGCTCCTGATATGAGCCAGAAAATATTCTAAGCATCAAAGAACGAAACAAAGTCTTGCCCTCTCAGAGAGCACACACTGGGGGCGCGGGCAGACAGGTATCAAGTAAACCAAGAAAAGTAGCATATTCGGCCAAGTAGTAATAAATGCTGTGAAAGGGTAAACTAGGGTGAGGGCATACACAGTAACATGTTGTACTTCATGTAAAATAGGATAATCAAACAGGTCTCTCTGAAGAGATGACATTTGAGCAAAGAGCTAAAGGAGAGGGGAGGAGCCATGACAGATGCAGAAGAGCATTCCAGGGGGAGGGAAGAGCCAGTGCAGAGGCCTGAGGCCAGCACATGCTTGCTGTGCTTAGGAATAGCAGGTAGGACAGCAGGACAGCTGTGGAGCAGAGAGTACTGGGGAGTCGGGAGGGGGCTGGGAGCCTGGTCAGGACTTTGGGTTTTGTAAGAGTGAAGAAAAGCCAGCAGGAGAGTGGCTGGTTTATAGAGCAAAGGGATTGCCCTGGCTGCTTTGTGGAGAAGGAAATAAAAGGTCATGTGGACGGAGGACTCCAATTAGGAGGCTCCCACCATAGCCCAGGCAGATGGGTGTGGGGAGAGGCAGCAGGGTGAGTCCACAGGGGAGGGGGAGGAGGTCGATGGGGACCAAGGAGCAGGCAGTGGAAAACAAGAGTTTTGTTTTGAGTGTTTGGGGTTTGAGATGCCCTGGAGGTAGAGAGGAGACTAAGAAGGCTGATAACTATAGGAGGCTGGAGATAAGAGTTGATGCGTAGTAGGGTAAAAATGATATTAAAGTCCTAGAACTGATGAGGTCGTGTAGAGAGACAGTGCAGATGCAGAGAAGTCCCAGGTAGAGTGGGGCTCCCAGGCTTGAGAGGAGAAGAAGAAGAGAAGGAGCAGTGGACGAGGGAGGAGAACCAGGAGCAGGAGGGCGTGAGACATTCATCAGATGCTATAGACCAGTTGGCAATAAGAACAGTTCCTGAAAAGGTGGAGAATCAGCCCAGGCCTTGGTGGGGGTGATGGTTTTGCAGGTATATATTTATCCCCAAACTCATGGAGTTGTATAGATTAAATGTGTACAGCTTTTTCCATGTGGATCAGACCTCAATAATTTTTTTTTAAAAAGAACAAAAAGATGGAGAATAATAAAACAACAGTGAAATAAACAGTGATGGCTGAGATACACGCTGTAAAGTATGGCTGGATCATTCATGTGGCCAGTGTTAACTTTTTTTTTTTTTTTTTTTTTTTGGTTTTTCTCCGGTACCGGGAACTGAACTCACGACCTTGCGCTTGCCAGGCAGGCGCTTTGCCGCTGAGCTAAATCCCCAGCCCCTCATGCGGCCCGTGTTTATGGAGACCTACTCAGTGGAGCTGCTGAGCATTAGAACCTCCTTTGTTAGTTTACAATGGTGACGCATTCATCATGGGGAATTGGTACATATACACAGTGCATCTTGGTCCTTTTTGCTTCCCTTTGTCCTCCCCTCCTTTCCACTTCCATCCATCCACAGATCCCATTCTTTTTTTTATTTTAAAGAGAATAAAAAAATCATAACAAAGATAAAAACAAAACACAAAAACAATCAAAACAATAACAGGATTTCAAAACAAAACGAGAGAGATTAACAATGGTTGTTATATTACCTATTGTTATCTTCAGCATAGCTGCTCAGCTTACCAGATGTAAGAATGCAAGATTGATCAAACCATTAAAGAGAATAAAAGGTAATTTTAAAAAAAGCATTAGAAACGATACAGAGCTTCACTAAAAAAGTTGGTAGTAATTCAGCAATGGATGTTATATTGCATATTGTCTTCAAATTAATTGTTCAGATTACCAACTATAAGCATGTAAAATTGCTCAAGAAAAAAAATTAAGCATTAACTGTTCCTTTCAGTAAACCATTAAACATCAGCAGTATAATTATCCCAGCTATCCTTGTAGATATATATATATATTTTTTTTTCCCCTTCCTTCTTTCTTTCTTTTCTCCTTTTCCCCATCCCAGTTGTTCCTTCCCTTTGAGCAATTTCTTTCCCTTTCCCAATATCTATTGTACCTTTTGGGCTTTATTTACTCTTTCGGGTTCTTACACTAGGGAGACAATACATTTATACATGTGGGTCACAGATCCCCTTCTGATCACCCCAAAGTCCACCTCTCTATTTCTATTTTTCATGTACTTATTGGCCACTTTTACTTGTTTTAAAAAGTATCGCTTCATTTCAATTGCCCACTTTTTAAAGTGGATCTTCCATTAGAGGAAAATCTAACTTTCTGAGTTCTTTATATGTTCTATATATTAATTCTCTGACTGAGGAATAGCTGGCAAAAAATATAGATGATATCTATATTTCTATAGATATCATCTATCTTTTGTTCTTTAAATCATTTATACTTCACATTTCTCATATAAGAGAAACAATGTGCTATTGATCCACTGTGTCTGATTTATTTCGTTTGGCCTTGTGATCTCAAGGATCATCTGTTTTTCTATAAGTCACTCAAATTTATCCTTCTTTATAGCTGAATAGCACTCTATTGTGTATATTTACCACGTTTTCTTTTTCCATTCATCTATTGATGGATTTATTGGCCACTTCCAAACTACTATGAGGTATGCCGCATGTATCACTGTACTATGGTGTCTCAGCTCTTTCAAGATACTCAGAAGAGGTATAGCTGGGTCAAATAGAATTTCTATTTCCAGTTTTTTGAGAAATCTCCATACTGATTTCCACAGTGGCTGCATTAGTTTACATTTCCTCCTACAATGTAGAAGGGTTTGTTTTCTCCCCGACAGTTTCACTAGCATTTGGTTTCTGCGTCCTTGATGATAGCCGTTCTTTCTGGAGTGAAATGGAATCTCAGTGTTGTTTTAATTTGCATTTCTCCATTGGCCAAAGATGTTGAACATTTTTTCATGTACTTATTGGCCACTTTTACTTGTTTTAAAAAAGTATCGCTTCATTTCAATTGCCCACTTTTTAAAGTGGATCTTTTATTAGAGGAAAATCTAACTTTCTGAGTTCTTTATATATTCTGTATATTAATTCTCTGTCTGAGGAATAGCTGGCAAAAAAATTGTTTTCCCAATCTATAGGTTATCAATTTACTGCTGTTTGCTTCTTTTGGCTGTACAGAAGCTTTTTAATTTAATGTAATCCCAGTTTTTATTTTGGTGTATTTCTTATGCAATTGGTATTCTGCTCAGAAAGTCCTGGTTTATGCATATGTCTTCAACAATTTTACCTATTTTACCTCCCAGCACACTCAGTGTTTCCATTTTAATATCTAGGTCTTTGATCCAGTTTTATCTTATTTTGGTACATGATAGGAGATATGGGTCTAGATTTGCCTGTAGATACCCAGTTTTCCCAGCACCATATCTCAAAGATCCTGTCTTTTCTCCAGGATATTGTTTTGATCCTTTGTCAAAGATCAGATGAGTGAATGTGCCTGGGATATTTCTGCATTTTCAGTTCTGTTCCATTAATCCACATGTCTCTTTTTGTGCCAATACCATACTGTTTTTATCATTGTAGATTTGTAGTATAACTTAAAGTCTGGGATTGTGATGCCTCTTGGTTTTTCTTGTTGCTCAAGGTTGCTTTTGCTATTCGGGTCTCTTCTGATTCAATATAAATTTTTAGGATTGTTCTTCCTAGTTCTGTGAAAAATGAGATCATATATTCTTAGCTAGTTTTATTTAATAAATATATTGGAGTTATCACTTTCTAGACACCATTCTAAACTCTTTGTGACTGCTAGCCCATTGAATTAATAATAAAAAATATTAATCTTTCACAGAAGAATTAAACTTCTTCTGAAGAATTATTTTTAATAGTGACTTTTATGTCACTTTTATTTCTTAATCATTTTACAGATTAAGAAATGAGGCACAGAGAGGCTCTGTCTTCCATACACACACCCAGTCCTGTGTTTGGGCCACACAGGGACCTTTGGGAGTCTGGTAGGGAAACAAAGTCCAACACAGCTTGATGAGTTCCATGGCAGGACTGAGGGCAGAACAGGATGGGGTGTGCTGAAGAACGAGGTGGTAGGCTCTGTGGGAGAGCTCGAGGACAGGCGTGACCAAGAAGAGGTAAGGAAGGGAGAGGAGGTGCTGCAGGTGCCCACCTCTCCCCCCGCCTCCCCACTGCTAATGGCCTACATTTAGTGCTCGCCAGAGACAGGCAGGGAGCAAGCGGCTCAACCAAGGCAGAAACCATAGATTTGGGGGAGGGATAGAGCAGGACCTGGTGACACACACCAGAGCCAGCAACAGGAAGTCAGAGCCCTGCAAGGGCCAGAGGGAGGGGGTCCAGGCGCAGGGGAAGACAGGGCTGTGCGGAGGCCCAGGCAGGGCTCCCACCTCAGGGTGAAGAAGCTGCCCACCATGGTCCTGCAGACCATGAGCCTCCGCCCCTTTCTGCTCCCTCTGCTCAAACCCTGCCTGTGCTCCCACAGACAGGACATAGCGTGACACCAGAGGGCATGGGAGCCTGGCACGGCTCCCGCAGATTTCCAGGGGTACAGAGGCTGGGGGAGGGGTCTGAAGCAGGGAGTGCAAAAGGCAAAGGTGCAGCACATATTTTGGAGCTTTTCCCAAGGGCTTTATAATATGTCACCCATTTAATCCCCACAACAGCCCGAGGAGGCTGCATGGAGTGGAAAAACATGCATTATTTAATTTGGTTTCACTCTTTCTCCCTGTTGGGCTAGATGCACACATAAAGCTTAATTTGCATGAGTTAAATGTGTGGGCCCCGTGCTGCTGCTCTAGAGGCTGATCCCCATGGGGAATCCAAGAGATGGGGCTGAAAGGGCTCCAAAGCTAAACTCAGATTTTGCCTGCAGTGCCCCCAAGCAGAGGGCCTGAACCTGGCGACAGCCGAGATGCTCCCTCCCACCTGCACAGCCCACAGCAAGTAGCCGCTGAGCATGAGCCAGAGAAAGAGGCCAGTGCTGCACGGAAAGCGGGGAGAGGGCTTGATAGAGACCTCCAACACTTTTATTTGTAAATGGTGAGCTCCTTTAGGACTCCTGTGCCCTACATCAAGAGAGACCCAAGAAAAGCTGAAGCATTCTAAATCGAGTTGGAAAAGGAAGGCTAGTGGCTTGCACATAGTAGTTGCTCGATAAATGTGTATTGGACAACTGCACACAAAGGAGATGTGTATGGTAAGTGTATACCATGTAGTGGGTTGAAGCCAGCTGGTATAGCTCTGCCACTCCTCTGAGCCTCTGTTTCCTCATCTGTGAAATGGGGTAACAGCATCCACCTACCCGTTCAGGCTGTTGGGAGATTAAAGATAATACCTGTAAAGTTCCTCAGACTAGGCAGTTATGGCCCAGATGAACAAGCAACTGGACAAGAGGAGCTGAGGGCTGGGGGCCAGGTGAGGAGGCTCTGGGCTAAGTGTGGTCAGAAAAACTCTAGAAGAAGTGGCTTGGACCTCCCCTTAAATGGAGGCATGGTTCAGGTGGAAGAATGGAAGACAGTCTACTTTCCATGGGTCTAGGACCTGCTCCTCTTTCACAAGCAGGAAATGAACCAAGAGGAGGCAGAGCCCCCAGGAGCTGTGGCTTAGGTGCTAAGGGGTACACAGAAGGTGGTGGGCCAGGCTGGGCCAGGAGGCTGGAAGGAAGGCTCTAGACTTGAATGAGTGGGGTTCATATCATTCGGCAGAGACACTAAGCACTGTGCAACTATGAGTGCCGGGTGCTACAGGGAAGCAAAGATCATGACAGAGAGGAGGAAAGAAATGAACGTCAGAGACCTACTGTGTGCAGGACGCTTTCTGTGTCCCTGAGAAGGGTACCACACGCACCACGGCAGGGCCTCCCAGAGCTGATTCTTGGGGTGGTGTTAGAAAAAGAAGATACTGTGTATAACTTTTTAAAATACCTTTTTAAAATGTAGTGTAAATAATAGTAGCATTGTTACTCCATGTTCATGCTTCCAGAGGACTTCTATCTCTGTTTTCTTGTTTGGTACCTTTTAAAGCCCATAGAGCAAGATGTGAGTGTGTGTTTTCAGAGAACAAAACCGGGCTGTGTTCTGAGTCTCCTTGGAGACATTTCTGGGTGGGGAATGGTCCCTCCGTGTGCAAGGTCTCCTATTGATTTATCACTTAGATTCATATTTAATTCAAAGATCAGTTCTTGTAAACCAGATCTGCTTTCCTAGCTGTTTGGTGTACAGAGGATTTTTAAGTAAACAGTTGGATATGGAGGCAGAGGGGACGTGCTGAGTGAGGCTGGGAGGTCCCCGTGTGCCGGCGGAGGGGTTTCCGGGCGCAGTCCCAGGTGGACAGAGGTGGAGGTGACCCTGCAGAAGCGACAGATACAGGCTGACAGAGGGTTTGAGTGACCTCCCTGGTGAGAGCCGTGGCGTGAAGAGCTGAGCTCGGCAGGCTGTGTGGGGAGACTGGTAGGCTGCATCTTCCAGATGGGGGCTGGGGTCAGAGCCGGAGAGCCGCACACAAGGTCCAGGATCCTGGAACAGAGGCGTCTGCAGATGATCTGTGCTGGGCCCAAGGACGGCAGGAAAAGAGTCCATTCACCTTCCACCTAAACTAGCCAGTCTCTTTTATCTGCCTTGCCTTCTGCTGTCCTTTCTGAGGCCAGCCCATCCCTACTTATGCCTCATTGTGCAGTGAGATGTGTGTCTGTAAAGGGGGACCAGAGGGGACCTCAGTTCTGAGGCTTCAGCCAGAGATTCTCTCCCCGTCTTTTTCTCCTGTCCTGACCCACGGCTAGAATTAGAGTATTAAAATCACTCCAACCACAGCAGAGGGGGTTTTTGTGCATCCCTTAGACAGTAAGACTTTAGGGATTGAAAGATCTTTTAGGAGATGTTCTGTCCTCTTGCTCATTGTGGGCAGACCTGAAAGACTGTTTTTAACCTTACAGAAGAGAGCAATGAGCATTAAAGGTATCTTAACAGCAAAGCGTAGGAAATTTGGGGTCTTGGGAGTTTTTTGCGCCTGGAAGGCCCAAGTCACGTGAGAAGGATGCAACACAGCAGCAAGAACAGAGGCTTTGGAGTCAACCCTGGGTTCGGAGCTTCATGCTGCTTGTTAGCTGGGGGCCTGGGGTGTGCTGACAACCTCCCTGGTCCTTTATGCAAAGTGGAATGACATGAGCCTCACAGGCCCGGAGGGTGAACAAATGGATTAAAGCCTCGGAAAAGCTGTTGGTGCCACCACGGTGGGGAGAGGGGGCTCTGTGAGGGTCATTGGCCTCCCCTCTTTTTCCCATGGCTCCTCCCACCTGAAATGTGTGGGCACACTAGAAGGAGGGGAGCAGAGCCATTCACTGAGTGCTTAATATGTGCAAGGCATGAGAAATTGAGAAATGGATTCTGTTTAGGTAGGTAGGGAGGGAGGGCCTCTCCGGGAAAGAGGCCAGGGTCACATGGAACTGGGGCCAGAGGGACAGCACATGTCAAGGCACTGGGGCTGGAGAGTCTGGCTGTGAGCTGGACAGGAAGGAAGAGCCAAGAGAGTGGCAGGAGAGGAGACACAGATCTCGTAAATCAAGGTACAGGGTTTGGGTTTGGATTTGGCAGTAAGGGCAACAGGAAGCTGTTGGGCGAGCAAGCATTTCTGACTCCTGGCTCTGGGGCGTTCCGATTTGTGTGTGCTCAGCTCCTTTGCCACAGGCTAATATGGGCATCCTGAGTCCGCCTCCCATGCAGGTTGCCCACCCTCCCATGCAGGCTGAGTCAAGGTAGAGAGTCCAGGCTGTGTCCTTGTGGAGATCAGTTCTGGAGGTACCCACTTGTGTGGTACAGTGGCCCAGAGCCCAGCCTTGCACTTCTACACAGCCCATCTTCTGGCTCCCTGGGCGGCCCCTGCGGTGAAGTAGAGAGGAGCATGCATTCCTGGATTGCAGCAGCCTGGGAGAGGGCATCTCTAGGGGCCGATGACCCACTGTGAGTCGGTGGAGGGCAGTCTCTTAAGTGTACTTTATTTTCTTGAAATAATCAGCCTGATTTTAGGGGAAAGCGGTTCTGCCAGCTCAAAACCAGAAACCTCTGCATTTCCTACTCAAGCCGGGAATCCCACGGGCTGAGCCCCACGAGTCCTCTCTGTGTTGGAGCAGACAGACTGGCCCTGATCTTCCAACCCCCTTGAGATACCCGCAGAGGTAGTGGGAACTCAAAACGTCTGACAGGAGCTGTTGTGTGAAGGGCCGGGGCAGGACGGTGCTCTGAGGCCTGGAGGCTGCCTCCAGCTTCTGTTAGTCAGTTAGTCCTGTCAGTCTTCTGTTAGTCCTGTTAGTCAGTCCTGGGCTGAGGAGAGAACCAAGGAAAAAGGCAGAGAGATTCACACCGAGCTGTCCCGAAGAATAGAATTTGGGACTCCTGTCTCACCAGCTCCCCTGAGAATGAGATGCTAATGAATCAGCCCCTGAACTTGACCTTGGAGTCTCAGCCACTGACGTCAGCAAAGTTGAAATGATGTAACCTGACCTTCAGGAGAAGGGGGAGCCTACAGGGACCTGGGAAGGGGAAAGGAGTGGCCAGGAGGCTGACTAGTGGACAGAACGCAGCTTAGGCCAGGATGGAACAAGGCAGAGTCCTCCCGACGTAGATGTCACAGAAGAATTCGGTGGCAGGGTGCTTCTGGCAGGGAGGATGTGCTATCTGAGCGAGTGGCCCAAATCCTTTCTGAAAGCGTGTATCCGGCACTACAGCCACCATCAGGTAAGGCAGTGGGCACTTCCTGGACACAGGTGATGTAGGTACGGGGTGAGCAGCAGCAAAGCCACAGGGGTGTGTCACAGTCACATGGGCTTCACTTGGGCACATATGTTTGTGCATCCCTGCATGTGGTGCACCTGTCATCACCTGGGGATGAGGCTCGGCCTGGCCACACTTAGACATGCAGAAGTGCTCCTCTGGCCACCCTGGGGTGCCCTGTGCAGGTCTGCTATCCAGCAGCCCGGCCCCTGGCCTCCGCCCTGTCCTCATGCCCTCAGCCGTAAGAAGCGGTGGGGCAGTTGGCGTGGGTGGGCGCCTCCCCTCTCTGAGCCCACGGTGGGCACGTGGGCCACGTGCGTAATTCTGCCCTTGGGTTTTCCAGGTGGATTTCCTGATTGAAAATGATGCGGAGAAGGACTACCTCTATGATGTGCTGCGGATGTACCACCAGTGAGTGCACTGGGTCCAGCTCCCGCGGGGGTGTTCCGGGAACCCTGGCATGAGCTGTTCTGAGCCAGAGGGAAGAGCCTTTAGGGAAGCAGATGCTCCTGGGAATCAGATGCACACACCATACACTTGTTTCAGCAGCTGATGACACCTACTCTGTGCTCGACCCTGTGCTAAGCAAAAAGGGGACGTTTGTGAGCAAGACAGACTAGCCCCGGCCTGCAGGTTGCTCACAGCCTGGTGGGAGAGGCTGTCGAGTACCCAGACGGGTTCACCAGAGCACGACGTTGAGGACAGAAGGAGGAATGCCAGCTGGCCCCAGCTGCTACAGCACATGTTTCTGGTCACGCACTTGCTTTTTGATTCTTTCAGCATGCATTTACATGCTGGGCAAGCAAATCGCAGTATCTGCAATGAGTAAGATCCACTTTCTCTCCTTGAGTTACTCACAGCCTGGCGGAAGGAGACAGACAGACTAGAAACACCAAGAGCCCTAATGTAAGTTAGTTATGATGAAATGGCAGCTGAGTGGAGGTAAAAGCAGGAGTGTGCCGAGAGAAGTTTTCACTTCTTTCCATGGGTGCAGGGAGGTGCGGAAAGGCGTGAGCTGGGCTATCAAGGGTAAGAGGGTTGTAGGTGGACTAGCAGGGAAGAGCATTCCAGACAAGGGCTCAGCATCAGCAAAAGTGCAGAATCCTGGAAGCATAGGTGTGAGTGGGAAAGAATAGATAATGGGGCTGGGATAGGACTTGGAATATACAGAGAGGCCACAAGGGAGCAGAAGTCCGTGGGGACGATCATGGGGGCCCTGAACCTACCAAGGAGGTTGGATTTTTCCCTCTGGGCAGTAGGGAGATACTGAGAAGGGAAATGATGTGCAGGTAAAAAAGATTAGATGAGAATGGGCGATGTTGAGGGTCTGAATGGCACGAAGGCGTATGGGAATACACTGAGGGCAGGGCTCACAGGGCATCGCAGCAGATCCACCTGGGAGATAAGAGTATGAGACAGAACGTCAAGATCTTACATGGAGACTTCCTGTTTGGAAAGGTTCTGGGCTTCAGAACTAGGCACAGTGAGTTTGAAATCCAGGCTTGGTTTCATCTGCAGAATATGTTCACCATCCCTAGCTTGCTGGTTTCCTTGTGATTTTTTACTTAAGAGACCAAAGCTTTTCCAAGGCTCAGAGTTTCGTGCTCCGAGCTTCTCAGGAGCATTGTCCTTAATTTCTGGACCTGGGCCCGGGCCCCTGGGGTGGGATCCCAGGCAGAAAGAGAGGTTGTGTCCAAGGATAAGGCTGCAGGCATCCCCCATGTCTCTGCAGAACCATGGACGTGGCAGTGCTTGTGGGAGACCTGAAGCTGGTCATCAATGAGCCCAGCCGCCTGCCGTTGTTTGATGCCATCCGGCCCCTGATCCCGCTGAAGCACCAGGTGGAATATGACCAGCTGACCCCACGGCGCTCTAGGTACCAAGGGACCCAGCAGGCTAGAGGCAGGGGTGGAGAGGACGGAGTTCCTCACTCACAGGCAGGGCAGTGCTGGCTGTCAGGCCCACGCCGGGGTCTCACTGACCACACCCCACACACACTGTGGCAGGAAGCTGAAGGAGGTGCGTCTGGATCGTCTGCACCCCGAAGGCCTCGGCCTCAGTGTGCGTGGTGGCCTGGAGTTTGGCTGTGGGCTCTTCATCTCCCACCTCATCAAAGGTGGCCAAGCGGACAGCGTCGGGCTCCAGGTGAGCAGTGGGGCTTGGGGGGTGGGGGACCCAGTCCTGTAATTCCTGCCTCGCCCTCAGACATGCTCACCAGCTGTCCTGAGCCTTTGAGAGCGGAAGAGACTACACATCCTGACTAGCATTCACAGGCCCATTGAAATCAGGCTGTAGGCAACTGTCTGTCTCTCTCTCTTTCTCTCAGAATGAACCCAGGGCCTTCACACTAAGCTACATCTCCAACCCTTTTTCACTTTTTTTTTCTTCTTTTTTGAGACAGAGTCTTACTATGTAGTTCAGGCTGGCCTTGAACTCAGTATATCACATAGGCTGGCAATCCTCTTGCCTCAGTCTCCTGAGTCTGGGAGTATAAGCGTACCTCACCACACCCATCTGTTTTTTATTTTTTATTTGGAGACTGAGTCTCACTAAATCACTAAATTGCTCAGGCTGGACTTGAACTTGCTATCCTCTTAGACTTGCTTCAGACTCCCAGAGGGCTGGGATTACAGGTGTGTGCCACCATAACTGCTGCCTGCTGCCTCACTACTACCTGAAGGAGGAACATGACTATGCCCAGACACCGGAAACTTGGTACCAGTGACCTGTGAGCAGCAGGAAGAAAGAAAGAGCATTGGGGAGCTTGAGAACACAGACCCCGAGGCTGGACTATCCAGCTTAAACCCTGGCTTCACTGTTTGTTGAGCCATGTGACTGGTGAAATGGCCGAACTCCGGGCCTTCTTTTCCTCATCTATAAAATGGGATAATGACAAAACTATATGCCTCATCAAGTTGCATGAGGAACAGATGAATTAATATTAGAAATAGCTTAAAGTGCCTGGCACATAAGTGCTATGTTTGACAGCAAGCAGAGAGAGGGAGAGATTCAGTGAACACCTACAGGGCACTGGGTAACATGGGCACAACCAGTTGTCACTGTCACAATGAATGTGTCATCCTTGTCTTACAATTAATAGCAGCTCTGAGGCCAGGCAATGGCTCAGGCAGGATTAGAACCTGTGCCTCCTAATGCTGAGCCCAGGGCTTCAAGTATTGGTCCCCTGGGGTCCCTGCACTGCTGTGTCTGGGCACAAGGATTAGACCTCCAGGTCGTCTCCTCCCCCTTCTCTTCCTCCTCCTCCTCCATCTCTTCCTCCTCCTCCTCCTCCTTCTCCTCTTCCTCCTCCTCCTCCTCATCCTCCATCTCCTTCTCTTCCTCCTCCTCCTCCTTGTTCTGCTCCTTTTCTTCCTCCTTCTCCTCCTCCTTCTCCTCTTTCTCCTCCTCCTCCTCCTTCTCCTCTTTCTCCTTCTCCTCCTCCTTGTCCTCCTCCTCCTTGTCCTCCTCCTCCTCCTTGTCCTGCTCTTCTTCCTCCTCCTCCTCCTCCTCCTTGTCCTGCTCCTCTTCCTCCTCCTGCTCCTCCTCCTCCTCCTTGTCCTGCTCCTCTTCCTCCTCCTTCTCCTCCTCCTCCTCCTTGTCCTGCTCCTCTTCCTCCTCCTCCTCCTCCTCCTCCTCCTCCTTGTCCTGCTCCTCTTTCTCCTCCTCCTCCTTGTCCGGCTCCTCTTCCTCCTCCTGCTTCTCCTCCTCATCCTGCTCCTCCTTCTCCTCCTGTTCCTCCTCCTCCTCCTGCTCCTCCTCCTCCTCCTTGAGCCTGCAGTGTTGTCTGTCCTGATAAAGGAGCCTCCAGCTACCTCCAGAGCTCTGGGGTGTTTGTTATCAACACCCCATCAAGCAGCCAAGCCAGGGGCTTTGAAGGGGCTCGAGTGCTTATGGTACAAGACATGGAGGGGGGTGAGGTGGAAACGGGGAGCTGACAGACATCGCTTTGTTCTCAATCCCTGTCTCACGGCTCGCCTTGCCGACCGCATCTGAAATTTCAGCCTCTTCATTATTTCTTTCCTCTGTGGCACATTTTCCAGCCCAGAAATGCAGCCAGAGACAAAAACATAATGAGCTCCTCTCTTGGCGTCGGCTGAGGCCCTCTTTTATGGGCGAGCTCTCCTCCTAGGATGAGTGTTTCTCAGCCGGCCCGATGATTGGGGCCATGCGGGCGTTTTAATGGAAATTACAATTTTACCCCCTCAGCTCTTTCTTGAGCTTATGAATCATCAGCCCTTTCTTGGGCCGATGGGCTCATCTCTCCTTTGTCCTGTTATCCCTCAGATCATCATGGTCCCCGCACAAAGGCCCTTTTGCAGAATTCTGCACCCAGCAAGAAGGAGAGGGAAGTTGATCCTGCAACCCAAGCTGGGGGGTGCTGTGGGAACCATTAGGCCTGGATCCTGAGCTAGTTCCCCTTTAGGAACAAGGCAGGGAACTTCACCCAGAGGAGCTTGGGGGAAAGGGCAGCATCCATTGACTCACCTGGGTTCATATTCCAGGGAGTGCTTGTACCTGAAGAAAGCTCCAGGAACATTCTGGAAGGCAAGGAAGGTTCAGACACAGCCTGGCTTGGCTGGAGATAATATGCTGCTTTGCCCTGTGAGGCCGGGTGCCCTGTAAGGGAGAGGACGGACCCTCCAGTAGGACCTAGGCCTAAGCCTCCATCCTACTATTCCTGTCTCCTGCTGGATACTTTAGATTTTTTTCAAGTTTATTCTGTCTTTACCCTTGTCCTCTGCCCTGCACAGGGCAGCCTGTGCTATACAACTTGTATGTTCTACGACTAGGAGATACTCTCTGTACCTTGGTTGTCACAGCTATAAAATGGACAGAGTAATCCCTGCCTTCCAGTGGTACTTGAGGGCTCTGACAGGTGGCAGAGATCCAGAGAGGGCAAGATGCAGGGATGCTTGCCCATGTGCCCCTCTTTTCTGTTTCCAGACACCAAGATAAGGCTTGAGTCAGTTAGGAAGACAGACATCCAATCCCAGCAACCCTGTTTGCTTACTGGGTGCCCTTGAGCAAGTCCCTTCACCTCTCTGAGCCTCTACTTCCTCCTCTGACTCACAGAGACACACATTCCTACCCCGCAGGGTTGTGAAAAACAGGTGCAAGGAGCTAGCTGGCTCCGCACTTTTTGAATCTAGCGTCCCCAGAATCTTGGGAGTCCCTATGTTTTGTGCCTTTTTGAGCCCTTGCCACTCCCGTCAGAGCCCTGAGAAGATGGGGGTCTGTGTCCTGGAGAGGAAGGGAGGTCCCTTTGGCAACAGTGACAAGTGACTCTTCAAGACCCTTGTAGGTTGGGAGGTGGACCAGAAGACCCTCAGAAGCAGGACTGGTTTCCAGGACCCAAATGCCTGGAGGACCAGCAACAGTATCCAGCAGGGGGCGCTGTCACCAGGGTCTGCACACAGGCCCCCTTTCTCCTGTCCTGTAGCCTAAACTACTATACGAAGAGGGATCTGAACAGGGTTAGGGTTTGGACCTAAGATAACAGCCGGGTCACTTATTGAGAGCCTGCTGTGTGCCAGGTACACATGGCTTTACATGCGTGAGTTCGCTAATGTTCCCAGCAACCACAGTATTCCCTGTGTTATAGATGGGGAAAACAGAGGTCACAGAGTTCATAAGAACAAAAGCAGGAGTCCGAACCCAGGACAGCAGATACTAAAGCCCTGGGCTCAGTCACTGTTCTTTGATTGCTCCCAGAATAGGAATTCAGAGGTCAGGGTCACGGCAAAGTTAGAATGTTTATCAAGTTTCCATAGAACGGAAAAAAAGGGATCGTGTTGGTGATGTGAGCTTGGCTGAGAGTCATAGATCCCCCCTGTACCTAGTTCCGGTGTTGTGGTGACTAACAGAGGCAGGGAGCCTGCTTCCCAGAGGTAGGGAGCCTACTTCCCAGGGGCAGGGAGCCCGCTTCCCAGGGGCAGGGTGGGATGCTGCATGCTGGGCAAAGGGTCACCCTTTGTGCAGACTCTGGAACCTAATGGTGCCCCAATGGGGTGAAAGGGGCACCACAGCGAGGGGACAGACTCCTACTTCTGGCTCTGCTACCCACCCACAGAGCCCCTCATCTCCCACCTTGGTTTCTCCATCTGTAAAATGGGACAAAAGGAATACGTGGAAGAGCCCCTTCCCAGGGGCAGGGTGGGATGCTCCTTGGTTGGAGCATCCTTGGTTTCTTGGTTTCTCCATCTGTAAAATGGGACAAAAGGAATACGTGGAAGAGCCCCTTCCCTTGGGATCCCGTAGGCTGATGGAGGCTGGATTGGTTGTGACAAGGTACCAGGTACATGTCAAGATCTACTCTGAGAGATTGTGTGGCTGTTGGTCCCTTCTCTGGAGAGCAAGCCACAAGCACCTGGTGGCGGGCCTGTCCCGCTACCTGACACCCCGATGCTCACTCCTCTCTGTGGCCCAGGTAGGTGATGAGATTGTCCGGATCAATGGATATTCCATTTCCTCCTGTACCCATGAGGAGGTCATCAACCTCATCCGGACCAAGAAGACCGTGTCCATCAAAGTGAGACGTGAGTGAGGCTGGGTGCGCTGGGTAGGCAGTGGGGTTCCCAGCTCCTGGGGGAAAGGGAGGGCTGGGGAGCCATCCTAACCCCAGTGCCTTTCTCCCACAGACATCGGCCTGATCCCTGTGAAGAGGTGAGCAGGACCCTCCACTGTGGCAGTCTTTTCCCGGTGACTCAGTGTCCTGGTAGGACACTGGGGCCTGGTTTTCCTGACCCTGGGCCAGTGAGGGCAAAGGATCCAGATGTGGCAGATCTGGACAAAGTGTGGTTCCTCAGACATTTTCCACTAACCGTTCCCCTTTTTCTTTTCCCCTCCATCAGCTCTCCTGATGAGCCCCTCAAATGGCAGTATGTGGATCAGTTTGTGTCAGAATCAGGGGTAAGGGCCAAGGCCACCTGTGATGGGGATTGGGTGGGGTGGTCTTCCTAGAGGGGTGTTAAAGGAGGATTTGCTCTAGAAAGGATTCTCTCTCTCTCTCTCTTTTTTTTTTTTTTTTTTTTGGTCTTTTTGAGATAGAGTCTCCCTAAGCCATTCAGGCTGGCCTTGAGCTCACTTTGTAGCCCAGGCTGGTCTCGAACTCACAACAATCCTCCTGGCTCAGCCTCCCGAGTGCTGGGATTACAGGCATGCGCCACCACGCCCTGCTATTAGAAAGGCTTCTCAAGAGCTTCACACAGGCCTCTGGGATACCTAGAAAGCCCCTCTAGGTGATGCGCCCTCAGCTGGCCCAGCTGTTACAAGCCCACACCCGGAGGGAGAGAGCGGCCATCTGGATTGTATGGACTCAGCAATGCCTGTTCTGAAGATCTGAGCTCAGGAGCCCACTTGCGGACACGTGGACATCTAGTCACCTTGCTTCTGTCCCCTCTCCAGGGCGGGCTGGGCAGCCTGGGCTCCCCTGGAAATCGGGCCAGCAAGGAGAAGAAGGTCTTCATCAGCCTGGTGGGCTCCCGGGGCCTTGGCTGCAGGTGGGTTGCAGGCACACCCTGGGGCTCCGCTGCGGCTGTAGACACCAGCAGGCCCTAATTCCTCTCTTCTTCCTCACTGCTGCTCCTGAGGACCTTTGTCCACTACTACATTTATCTGTTTGATGACGCTTCTTGGTAGCTGATTTCCTCTCTGAACTTCACAATTGCCGGTAGGCCCTGAGGGGCAGCTCTAACAGGTTCTATTTTATAGATGAGGAAATTGAGGCCCAGAAGCAGAGGTACTTGCTTTGGATGAGCACTCAAGTCACTGTAAAAAGATCCTGTCCAGCTGGTCATCTCTGTCACAGCTCCCTTTGTCCCTTGTGGCCTTCCTGTGGCCCCTCCCATAAAATGGAAATGCTAGAACCTTTCTTCTAGAACCTTCCTTCCTTCCCTAGCCAGGGAATCCCAAACAGGCCTAGGGCCATATCAGGAGCCCTTGTTAATGTGCTGCAGCCACTCACCTGTCGGTGCAGCCCTGCTCTGCCATCTACGAGCTACTTGGACCACAGGGACCAGCTACTTAACCACCCTGAGCCTCAGTTTCTCCTTCTATAAATTGGGGATAGTAATATCCACACTGCAGGATTATTACAAAGGACTTATAAGTGATTTTTAAAAAACCCTTCCCATTTAGGGAGATGACAGCCTTAATTCAGAAGCCAAACACATAAATGATTATAAGACAGGGTGACAGGAACTCTGATGGAGTCCTACATGCTGGGTCAGGGCTGGTAAAAAGGTTTCTTATCTGTAGCGTCTCTTAATCACTCAGTAGGTGGCCACCTGGAACACTTCTGCACAGGATTCGAAGGCTGGGCCCAGTTAGTGAGAAAGAGTGCTGTGATTGATTAGTGATGTCTGCCACAGATTTCAGCAGGAGGACAGCGCCAAGCATCATCCTTGCCATAGAGTTTTAGGAGCACTGAGGAGGAAGCAAGCAGCTAGCTGAATCTTGGGACAGAACAAGGGGTCTTATGAAAATGTGGCAGGGAATAGGATATCTTCTGAGTCATAAGGAATGAACCTGAAAGAGAAGGAACGGCACCGGTGGTATACTGATGAGGGGTTGGGTGGGGGATTACCAGCAGTGTACTGTGGCTGTTGCCCAAGGCAGGCTGGGAGTGAGATAGAAGTGGAGGCCTTGGGCCCTAAGCTTGTGGGTGAGATGTTTCCTGAACACTGGATACCCAAGCAGAGGGTGACAGGTGTGACACGGAGAACAAGCAGAGGGTAGAGCCTCACCCACTTTTCCCACCTCGCAGCATTTCTAGTGGCCCCATCCAAAAACCCGGCATCTTCATCAGCCAAGTGAAGCCTGGCTCGCTGTCTGCAGAGGTGGGGCTGGAGGTGAGTGGGCCGGGCTGGCCCTGGGGGCGGTGGGGTTGCCCATGGACCAGGCCCTGCCTGCCTACACAGCCTGCTCCTGAGCATCACTGGCTGATGAGTCCACCCCACGGCCCGCACAAGATGTGACAGTTGATTTCCTTATAGCTTTCTCCAGTTCTGAAAGCCATCAGCCCCGAGTTTGGGAATGTAGCAATAGCAGTCAGAGTTGACATTCTGTGTCTGCTTGCGGTGGGATGTCTGTCCGAGCCTTTTAGGCTTTACAAGAGCACTTAAGACTAGGCGCTGCTGTTACACCCATTTCACAGGGCAGGAAACTGGAACTCAGAGAAAGTATGTGATTTTTTTCAATATCATGTCCCTGGTGTAGGTGGGCTGGGTTTTATACCTGAGTGGTCTGATGCCAGAGCTGGAACTCTTAACCGCCCCCCTTGTGGACAAGTTACCCTTGTCTCTGTGTTTACAGTTCCCCTCCTATAAAATGGGAATGCTACAACCTTCCTTCTAAGGTTTTTGTGTGGATTAAATTAATTTTTCTATATGCCAGAGTTGTGCCAGGCACATAGTAAGCAATTAATGGATATTAGCTATTATAACTATTATGATGGTAGTAATCCAGCACAGCTTCTGCTAGATGAGAAACCCAAAGGTTCTTGTGTCTATTAACTGAGATTTGTATTGCAAATATCCTAATTTAGCCATGTAGTTAGCCTCTAATGGTGTAAGACTTGCTAGCCCATATACTAGTTATGGAGCGAGGAGTGCACGGATGAGCTTGAGATGCGCCGTCGGAGCTTTCCAACTGTTCTGCTTACTGGGAAGACCCAGCATCTGAGCCTTGTACCCTGGGGGAGCCCACTCTGCAGACAAGTGAGTGTGAGGGTGACTCACACACGCTAACCCTTCTCCGTTTCTTATCAGCCGGGGGACCAGATTGTGGAAGTCAATGGCATTGATTTCTCCAACCTGGACCACAAGGAGGTAAGATGTGCAGCCCTTACTCTCCCCCCACCCACTTCTAACACCCCGCCACCACCACCACGGCATCTAAAACCACCTGCTGTCTCTGCCTGGCTGCTCCGGTGTGTGTGTGAGGACCCAGCTGACTGTCCCCCTGTCCTCACAGGCCGTGAATGTGCTGAAGAGTAGCCGCAGCCTGACCATCTCCATTGTAGCCGGAGCTGTGAGTTCAGAATTAGATGGTGGGGCCCTCATGACCCCTGACCTCCAGCCCCAGCCCCTTTGACCCCTGATCTCTACCACTCACTTTTGGGCAGAGCCAAGGGGTGTCCTTCCTTGAAACTCTGACAGTAGAGGGAAGGGGTGTCTACCCAGCGAGAAGTTTGGGTCCAAGCCATGGGGGACTCAGAGCCCGATCCTGGGGACACAGCACCAAGAATACAGCCACATGTTGGCTCCCAGGGCTTAACAGTGGATACCCAGGTTCTCCAGGGAGCTGAGCCTCTTTTCTCCCCACCAGGGCCGGGAGCTGTTTATGACAGATCGGGAGCGGCTGGCAGAGGTGCGGCAGCGTGAGCTACAGAGACAAGAGCTGCTGATGCAGAAGCGGCTGGCCATGGAGTCCAACAAGATCCTCCAGGAACAGCAGGAGATGGAGCGGCAGTGAGTGGCAGGCGAGGGACCCAGACACCCTCTCTGACCCCCTTGGCCTCACCCCGCTTGTCTCCTGCCTCCTGCACCTGCCTTCCTCATCCACAGACCACCTGGCCCCTTCCTCCTTGCTGAGAGAATCCCTGATTTCCAGACTCCAGAGCTATGCAAAATGAGAGTCCCACCAGCCATAGCTAGCATGTGGAGGATCTACCATGTACTATATAGTTGGTGCTATATTAGGGCCTTGCTTATGTTACTTCATTTAATTCCCACAACAGCTCTGGGAGGTAAATAGTATTAACCTCTTTTTCAGGTGAGGAGGCTGAGCTCAGAGAGTGGAAGCTGCTTGTGTCCAAAGTCACACATGGCCACGCTGGGGTTCATATCCCAACAGTCTGCCTCAAGAGCCTGACAGCCCCCACAGGGCCACACACCTGTGGTGATAAGCCCTCCCCGCTAGGTGGTTGAAATAACGGACTGAGAGAATAACCTACTGTAAAATTCAAGTGCAGACACATTCTCAGCACTTAATACGTGCTTGAAAAAGGAAAGAGAGGCTATTCCCATCTCTCCCATCACAGAGTAACTGGGGGTCTCATGCCTGGTTAGCAGCCCCTGCTCTGCCCCAGCATCTGGTCCCTCCTCTGAGAGGACCTCACTCAGCCCAGGCCCTATCAGTCACTAAGAGCTTGGAGTACAAAGCGTGGAGAGCGGCCCTCATTTGGATCTGCCACCTGGCTCTTGTGGCACAGAGTCTGTGCCTGGCAGTGCCAGACAAAACCGCCCAGAGCCCAGGGCCTGGACTGCATTGGCTGGGTTCCCTGCACCCAGGCTGGTGCAGGCGTGCTTGAAAGAGGCAAGAGAAAACACAGAAAACTTTTCTCGCCTCAGGAGTCAGCCACAGGAAGAGTTAATTTTTCCTGTGTAGACTCAACCCTGCCAACCTGCATTTGTGTTGCAGAAGGAGAAAGGAAATTGCCCAGAAGGCAGCAGAGGAAAACGAGAGATACCGGAAGGAGATGGAGCAGTGAGTACTGTGGTCCATGTGTGGCCTTCCGGTCCCCTGGTGGATCCTCCTTTATTTGTAGCCATCCCATAATCCTGGCAAAGCCTGTCATCTCAGCGCAGCTGGGGCACAGCTTATGTAACCGGCTATTAGTTGAGCACACCGGCTCCAGGCACTGTCCTACTCTCCAGCCTCTTCCCGGGTTGCTCGGGTCCTCTGGTAGGCAGGAGGGGGGCTTGCAGAGGGTCTGACTCCAGTCACAGCCGTGGTCTCATTTCAGGATCGTGGAGGAGGAAGAGAAGTTTAAGAAGCAGTGGGAAGAGGACTGGGGCTCAAAGGAACAGCTCCTCGTGCCTAAAACCATCGCCACCGAGGTGCATCCAATTTCCCTTCGCAAACCAAAGTGTATGTATCATGCGCCGGGCATCTGAGGCTGCCCTTCTAGGGCCTGAGACTTCGGGAGCCAGGCAGAAATGCTGTCCTCTCTACCCACGGCCTCTGTCACCTCCCCAGGTGAACAGCCTGTGGTCCTCTGGGCCGCCTTTCTCTCATGGGGAGGCAGTCATTTGTCAGAGGCCGTCTAGCAGGGTGCCGGGGTGGGGGGCTCTGTCTGCCCTCCTTGCCTGGGGGGCCTGATTTATATAACTGCTCCCTCACAGCACACGTACAGATGGGCTGCTGGGGTACCGCAAGGGGATGGGGAGCTGTGCAAAGGTGGAACTGTGCAGAAGCGGAACTGGCTCGGCCAATGGTTACCCTAGTTTGTGGGTGTTGTGCTCACCTGGTTCTGAACAGGGGCTGGGGTGAAGCCAGCAGAGAGAAAGAGGAAGGAGCTCTGGTGGTCCAAGGTCGATGGGCACAGAGGGAGGAGCTGGCCTGAGTGCCCCTTCGCAATACCTGCCTGTGGGCTGCTGTCACCACTCCAGCGTGCAGGCAGGGAAAGGACGAGGAGATGGGTCTGAGCACCAGCTGTGGCCTGGTGACTGCACCATGTTGGTTCCTCAGCTCTCACCACCCTTCCCCTCTCCCCTCTTCATCAGCCCTGCGGTCTCACTTCCTGTTTCAATCCAGGTCCCCAACAACTGCTCTCCCATCCACCAACTTCTTTTTTTTTTTTTTTTTTTGGTTTTTCTCCGGTACCGGGAACCGAACTCACGACCTTGCGCTTGCTAGGCAGGCGCTTTTGCCGCTGAGCTAAATCCCCAGCCCCCCCATCCACCAACTTCTAACATGTGATTCAAGAAGCAGCCTAAACTCTCAGAACAAATGGGAGTCCCAGTCTCAGTCTCAGTCTCAGTATTTGTTCATGAGCTAGTGGGGGGCTCCAGGAGCAAGGCAATGTCTGGGCCGTGGCCATGTCAGTTCCAGCCTGGTTGGGTCTTCACCCAGCTGATGCGATTTACAATTGACATGGGCAGGCTCTGCGGCAAGAACACAGGGCCTGGACTTTGAGGGGGCTGAGAACCAGGGCTCCCCGTCTTTGCTGCCTGGCAGCCACTTGGGAAGCTCTGATAGTTCTGTCTCAACTTTGGATCATACCCAAACCTCAAAGGGGCATCAACTTGCCAACTCAAGCCACTAGGAATAAGAAAGAGCGTCCACTTCACCCTCCTGTCATGCACTACAGACGGCTCCCAGCGCAGTCCTTCCTGGCAGCAGGGCACAGTGTCATCTCATGTTCTCTCAGACGGACAAAGCTTGCTCTCACTAGCCTCCACCATGACATTCATTAGCTGAGGATGTGGCTTAAGCTAAATTCCTGGTGGACAATCCATGTTTTAGATGGGCAGCTAATTTGCTGCTGAGTGAAACAGGAGCTTCAGAAGGAGAGAAATCGATTTTAATTGCTTCTCATGAAACTCACCCTGGTCGATTTAGTACCGTCCAAAAAATTGGGTCTCAGCTTCACAAAAAACAAGCCCTCTCAGGAACAATAAAAACCCTTTCACTAGCTAGCTATTTATTTACTGCTTTTTAAGCAAATTGGATTTCTTGAATAAAAGGAGCAAGAATTTCACCTTTCCTCAAGATTTGAGTGTTCTGAGACAAGGCTGCAAAGCACCAGATTGATGGCCCCGGTCTCCCCTACTCTCCTGGGGCGACTGCTCTCACCTTCCATCTCCACACCACTCACAATTGAGTTCTCATCCAGAGATAAGTCAGGACAAGCCTGACTTTCTCAGTGTCTGCCTGTCTGCCCATTACCAGGAGGCTGGGACAGTCCGGGCCAGTAGGAGCCCGCCAGCCAGCCCCTCCGACTGCCCTGCAGCTCCAGGACCCTGTTGGCCAGCAGGTCAGACCTGACTCTGGCTTGTGGACCCTGCAATTTTGAGCAAACAGGAAAGAGCACGACCCATCTGTAACCTGGATCATGAGGTCACCCAGCCTAAGGATGTGGGTGGGACTGATTGCTCCCCCAACCAGCTGCCCCAGGGGCTCTCGCAGTTGCTTCTGCCCACCCATCCCTGGCCTAACCAACAGCACCCCGATATTCTTCTGAGCCCTCAGAGCTAGCATGTACTGACACAGAGACCCCTAAAAGACCTTTCCTTAGCCCAGGCAGTGGGGCGGGGTTGGAATGGAGTATCTTTATTAAGGACCCCAGAGCTAAAGGGGCCTTGAGGGGTGAGGTTGAAAGGAGATATTCCAACCTTCTGTCTCTCAAAGACCACCTTAACTCACCCCCCTCAGTAGACCTATAGTTTGGAAATTGAGGTTTTTCTATTTTCCTACCAAACCATGCATTAATACTGCGTGTTTCCCTTGTTTTATTAGCAAGCGAGCATCTTTTTGTTGGCAAGACAGCCTCAGTGTTCCAACTATTGAATAAATGTGATTCAAGCCAAAAAGCAAAGAAATTTAACGTACAGCCCTTTTCATAGGCCAAGAAAGCCTATGTAATTTAAAAGCCATTCAGAGGCAGGCTCGTACACCACCTACCAGAGTCCCAGAGAGACCAGAGGCCAGATTGGAAATAACTACCAAAAAAATAAATAAATAAATAAAAAGTAACTACAGTGATGGCATGCTAGTCTCTTTGCATGCACGATGTCCAAATTCCTGTTTTCCTAACTACATGTGCCCTGTTTGCCTGTGGGATCTTGCCACCACCTCAGGACATAGCTCAGACACCCCAGGCCCCAAGGAAAGGATGGAAAAAGAAGGCAAAAGGATCCATTCTACAGCAAGCCCTTGCCTTCACAGGGGTATAATGCCAGGTATTTCCATTCTCACCACACCTCCTAACTTTCAACCACCAGCCTGCAAAGTGGTTCTCATGCTGTTGTCAGGTCAGAGCTCTTATTGTTAGTCCATTTTACAGACAGAGAAACCAAAGCTACTGAGGTTGAAAGCGGTGCAGCCGGAGCTAGGCCTCTGTCCCAGCCCAGACCTCACAGCATCCCTGGAGGAAGCTGGTCTTAGGCTCTTGGGTTCCTTGGAAGCTCATCTGGCCTTCGCTCTCCCAATCCTCCTGGTTCACCAGCTTCTTCCTCTTTTCCTGGGGTAGATGATGAGGGAGTGGAGCCTGAGCTCGAGCCCGCAGACCACCCGGACGGAGGCACAGAGGAGCAGGGAAAGCAGGTTGGCGCCCCCGCTTCGCTCCCTGGCCTGGCTGCCCTGCTTGCCTTGCCCACCACCTCCTGAAGCAATGCACACACCAGGCTCTGAGGGGCCGGCACGTGGTGGGGACCACTGGAGCTTGTGAAGCTCCTCCAAGCGCTAACATAAAACTGTGACAGGACCTGTGGCCAGGCTGGTAGATCAGCAGGTGCACACCAGTACAAATGAACCTCCGATTTAAATATTTAAGTACTGCCCAAGCCCAAGACCCGCCTCTGCTTCTCTTGCGTCTCCCCCAAAACTCCCTAGGCCCCTCCCAGGTCCAGCATCTAGGGAGATGGTGCCTGGCCCACCAGCAGTTTCCAAAAGCATGTTCCAGCACTCAGATGGTCAAGGGTACGTGATCATTTATGCTGTGACTCCCAGCCCCAGGGGGCTCGGCTTTGGCTCATTGCCCTGCCAGGCTGTGGCCTGGGAGGAGGGGGGCTGGCCCTGCTTTTCTGTCCCAAATGGGGATGTGCTTTTCTGCAGATGCATCTTCTCCCCACTGCTGCTGGCACATTCTTCCTGCGCTGACCTGGCCCCTGCCTCTCTTGCCATGTTGAAAGCAGCCTACTTGTTCTGTGGTGTGAGACAAGACAGTTTTGTTCTGCCTGATAGCAATTCTAGGCAGAGACCCAGGCTTGCTTTTGTCTCAAGTCATTTTTTGGATGGAGGACCCAGGCATCGGCTGGAGAGGGCTTTTTCTCTCTCAACGGGGCTTTGTGTTTGGAGACCATGTCTGGGATTTGGAAAAGCTCATTCTTCCACAAGGAGTTTGCTCTCTGTTTTTCTGGCACTGACTTCTGAAGCCAGTATCCTGGGGAGGGGCATTGAGAGGGACTCGGAGCCTGGGAATGGGATGTTTCCCAGGTTGTCTTGGACCTGCTTCACCCCAGGCGAGGCCAGGTAAGTGGAGAATCAGGCAAAGGGTGCAGGGTTGTGGTTGGATCTGCCATTGCCACTGTTCATCTCACAAAGCCACACATTCTTTGGAAACCTCGCCCCCAGCTGCTGCCATGGAAGCTCTGGCCCAGCTGAACCATGTCTCACCATTCTGTTCTATGTGTTCTTATAGCCTTTGGGTGGTTTTACCGTTACGACGGCAAATTCCCAACCATCCGGAAGGTAGGACAGGACTGGGTGCTGTGCCAGTGTGTGGATGAGTTTGCTGTGGGGTGTGGCTTTTTTCAAACAGTTCTTTTCCTGTCTGCTCAGAACGGTGTGACCGGGCCTTTTTGCTTGGAAGGCTAATCGCTTCTGTCCCTCGTTGTCAAGCTGATGCCGCATGTCAGGGCACCATTGTAGAGGCTCTGCAGGATGTTCTTAGCATGAGGCCAGCCCGGGGACAGTCAGCCTCTGCAAGGGTCTGCACCAGCTCCTGTGGCACAAGCCAGGGGCAAGGAGCTTCTGCTTTCTTCTATCAAGTAGAACCAGGGCCCATGACCAGGCTGGGACAGTGTGAAACAGCAGTGTGGGTCACGACACTGAATGTGCCAGATGCAGATTGACTGACCACACAGGGGATTTGCTGCTTCCTTTGGGACCCGAACCACACCAGTCACAACCCTCTGCCGCGGCTGTCTCTGCGTGTGTCCAGGATCGTGCATTTTCCCAATCTCCAGAGCCTTTAATTTTCTCTCTAAATCTTATTGTAGCATCTCCAGGCCTCATAAAACTCTCTTGCCCTTCATCTTTCCTAAATCACTTTGGCATTTGATTATGAAAATGCCACTGTTAATTTCTGTGCATTTGACATTCAAGATGGCTTGATACTTGGAAAATAGGCATGGGCATAAATCTGAGTGAGCTGAATTGGAAATTATACCTTCACTGGCTCTCTCTGGTAAGAAGTTGGTCACCCAGAAGCCAGGCTACTAAAGATTGGTGACTTTGATGATCCATAACTTCTTCCTTCCTATAAAATGGGAGTATCAGGTGTGCCAGGAAAATCTTCTTCCTTTCTCCAATACGCTCCCATTAAGATAACAGCAATATTCCTGACATAGGTTAACAGCAGATTGTGACTTGTATAGCAGTGAATAAATTTAGGACAGAGCTTCTTGGAGATTTTTTTCCAGCATTATCTTGGTTTCACAAAGCACTTGGTCTCTTAAGACTGTTCTTTTCATCTTACAGGCTGATTCCTGGCTTAGAGTGGCTCACGGAGTTAGGTTATTAATTGTTCCTACACAATATCTCTATTAGAACTCAAATAGACAGAAACACACACACACACAGTGAGATTTCACTGGAAAAAAAAGTAGTAAAAGGAGACAGGTGGACCAAACCCTTTCCAGGCCTTAACAGCTGTGCAGATGTGAAAGAGCTAGACTGTCTTGCGCGTACATATCACAAATGACATCACTTGAAAGTTCCCATTGGTAAAGAGATAGTGCTGGTTGCCCCTTTTTCATTAGTTCTGTCATTCCGGAAACAGCTGGTATTTTCGTTTTTGTTTTCATTTCCAAAAGAGAGAACAATTGCTCTTAGGTAGAAGCAGCAGCACATTACCATCTGCCTTTCCTCTCAGCTTGGACTGAGAAGAATGTTTGCCGTGGATTTAAAGCTGACAGCTAAAAGGACAACATAGGCATATCCCTCACACTGGCTCTGGAATCATTATCACAGTGACTAGAGCCATGGAGAAGCTTTTTCTCCCAGCAGCTGAAATACTGAGTCCCCACATAATGCAAGGAGGTGTCTTGGCCAAGACCCTCCATGCACAAAACCCCCATTCTCTGAAAACAGAAATATTCAGTGTCTCTATTACCACCCTCACAGTGGGACCTTACAGGACTCAAGGCCTCCGGTCTATGGCACCACAAAGCCTATGCCGGGACCTGGAGGATTCCTGGTTCTGGCTAAGACCTTTCATCAGAACTGCTTGAGTAAGTCATGCAGAGCCGTTCTGCTTGCAGGATCCCAGTATGGCAGGGGAGAGAGACGCCCACACTATTAATTAGTGCATGGAGGCAGTAGAAGTTCCGTAGGCAGTGCTGTGGGGCACCCTGGCCTCCGTGTCTCTAAGCAGGTGCTACTTCATTGGGGATGACAGAAACTGTGTGTTGTCAGCCTGCCCTACCCAGGAGTTTGGCTCTAAAATCTTAGTACTGATTTTTTTTAAACCAATAGGAAGGCCACTCCTATCACGGTGATCCCTGTGCAAGGCAATGCCCTTATTCTAGCAAGCTGCTACTAGGCAGGATGTTTCTAGCTCCCCTTGGAGAATTGCTGTCTGAATCTCTAACATGATGGCAGGAATTCATCTCTCAAGTGAGCTAAGAGTCCAGTGAGCAGGGTAGGCAAGGAACCAAGGAGGAGAACCAATTGCTCAGCAGGCTCATAGACTGCTCAGGAAGTGGGTCCCAAAGGTGACCATTTCCAAAGCATATTATCTATGCGTGAAGTGGGGGTCATCTTTACAGGTTAGTAGAATAGGGTGAACCGGTCAGAGGTCTGTAATGACCTACTATTCCTCCAGCTGTGAATAGAATGTGTGCGTTCATTGCTGAGAAATCCAATTCCTTATCCCTAGCCTTGGTTGCTGAGATGACTTAGGAAGCCCAAGAGCAGGACCCAGGAAGGCTTGTTAGAGGCAGGGGCAAGCTCAGTGAATAGGGAGGTTCTCCCTTGTGCCCAGAATGTTGGCTCTCTCTGCTCCCCTCTCCTGAGTGCTGTGTGTGATGGGGGCTGACTCTCCCTCCTTCGCCCTCAGCTCATCAGGGCACAGTCAAAAAACTGGGACCTGGAGACCAAGGTCCAAATCCTGGCACCATCACTTACTAGACATCTGACACTGGGTGAGGGTCACCAGCTCTCTGAGCCATGGTTCCTTCATCAAGGGAATGGAACAATATGTCCATAGGAGATAAAGCTAAGTAAATCCCTTGGCTTATAGAAAGTAGGCTCTGTGTATCCGATTCCAGTAGGATCTGATTTCCCTTCACCACCCTCCCAAATCCTTCTGAACTCTGACCAGAGTAAAGCACTTGCCCTTCCTCTGCCCCGCCCTTGCCTACATCTCTCAGGCATGCAGTTTCCAGTTTCCAGTCCTCGGCTGAGTGGCCCAGGTTAGAGGGAACCCTTGGTTCAGACTCTCCAGGATGGAATAACTCACACATTGCAGCAAAATCCAGTGTCCTTGGCCCTGGGCCACAGGTCTGAGACTGCTCCCACCTCCTCTTGCATGGGAAAGGATCTCTGAGGATGAGATTTTCCAGCTCTCCCAGATTTCTTCTAGAGTGGCCCAGAATGCATCTCTGGTATCTGATCCACCTTTCTCTTGAGATGCTGGAGAAGAAATAAATACAATACCTTTTATTTAGACAGCACTTTGAAGTTTACAGAGCCCTTTGATAGATGCTATTTCACTGGCAAGTATTTCCCCTTTAGAGTCAAGGGGAATCAGGCTCAGAGAGGTGAAGGAACTTAAGTGAAGATCACACAGATGGCTACTGAACTAGTAATCCAGTTCTGGCCGGTGAAGGAGTGTGTCTCCCACCCTGCAGCAGGTAGCAGTGGCCTGCTTGTCCTAACCCCTAGGTCGGATGTCCAGTGCAGGGAGGCAGAGCTGTGGGTGGGGCTCAGCCTGGAGGGGTTGCCTCGTGTTGTCTGAGGACTGGACGCTACTCGGTGTGCTGTTCTAGTATCCACACTGCCTTGTAACCCTTATCATATCAACAATGCCGCCTCTGCTCAGAAAGGCAAAGATAAGAAGAAAGCCAAGTATGACAGCTTGCAGGAGTTGAGAAAGAATAAGAAGGAACTGGAGTTTGAGCAAAAGCTTTACAAAGAGAAGGAGGAAATGCTGGAGAAGGAAAAACAGCTAAAGATCAACCGGTTGGCCCAGGAGGTATGTGCCCTGCTCACAGCCCAGCTGATCACCCCTGGGAAACACTTTGGCTGTCCCTCACCACACTGTTGGGGACCAGCTGGAGTTGTTCTCCCAAGATGGGCTCCAAAGATGGCTTCCTCTCTCCCCATCTGGACAATAAGATCATCCCACCTTCCCAGAGTTACCTGCCACCCACTTCTGGATTTGATGCATGTTTGAGCTGGAGACTTGCCTACTGGCTCAGGATATGAGCCCAAGGCTAAGCCCTCTGCCTAGTTTGAAGATCTGAAGCTAGCCTTCCATTCATCTATCTGGAGGTCTTCAACAGTCCGGCCCCATACCCAGTTTATGAGTCCAAGTGCAGGTTTCCCCAGGCTGGCTTGGCTCGGACTATGTGGGCTAAGGCTAACCCTTTCATGCAGGTGCTAAGTCTGAAGCCATCCCCAACTAATCAGGCTGTGAGTCTGAGGCTGCTCCCACCCACGGGGGTGTGTCTGAGGCTAGACCTCTTTAACCTGGGAATGTGTCTAAGACTTTCCCCTGCCAGACATGTCAAAAGCAATCTTGTGGCATGAGCAGTTGTTATTTCCTAGGTAAGGCAATCGGCCTTAACTCCCCAGCTGCAGAGATACTCTTTCTGCTTCTCTTTAATGCTTTCATGAATCAGAATGCCAAGCTGATTAGATTATAGAGCCAGAGAAGTTCTGGAAAATGTGAAAAGCATTAGGTCTGGCATTAGAAACGAATTAGCTTCAAAATTAAAAATAAGATTCAACTTGTGCTTCTGAGGACAAGGCAGCCTGCAGCGGGGAAGAAGACAAGTTCAGTCCTTGGAATTCACAGGGAGGCTACAAAAGGACCCCTCTTGGAGAATCAGAAAAGTCTCTGGGTTCCTGGAATGCAAGGGTCCAGCCAATCCCATGCAGCACCTAAGCCCTTCCTCCGATTTTGCTAACAGATTTCTTAGGTCAGCTTCCATCCCGTCCCCTCTTCCCCCTGTTCTGCCTTGTGGGGGCCAGGTGGAACACGCCCTGTTTTTTTCTAGACAAGTGACAGCCTAACTGCTCTGGGGCTTTTAGCGAAGTGCTTCCAGGTGTTGGCTGCTCGTGTGATTCAGGTGCCCTGTGTCTCCTCCTTTGGTCCTGGGTCCCAGGTATCTGAGACCGAGAGGGAAGACCTTGAGGAATCCGAAAAGACTCAGTACTGGGTGGAAAGGCTTTGTCAGACGCGACTTGAGCAGATTTCCTCTGCTGATAATGAGATCCCAGAGGTAACAGTGCCCTTCTTTCCACAAAGACCCTCCTGCTGCCTCCAGAATGACCCACCCTGGAGACGGTGGAGGCATATTGGTCACTAGCAGGGGTCACCCATTCCACTCTCCAGGGCCCACTCCACCAGCCCCTCCCCCTCCCTCTTGGGGAAGGGAAACATGTCTGTATTGGGGATGGGAGACGTGTCTCAACTTCTGTGCTTATCTCCAGAGTGACCACTGTGTTCCAGCTGGTCTGAGACGGTCCTAGTTAGGCCTGTTGTCCTACCACAATTATTAAGAGCTTTGCTCACCTACTCAAGTGTGTTCTGGTTGAAAGGATGAACTACCCGACCACCTTAGCTACCACTCAGATGACACAACTTGGGCCTATCCTGTACCATGTGGCACCCAAGGTTCTAGTGTGGAGGAGGGGGGTCTCTAGCAGCAAGGGAAATAGGGTAGAAGAGAATGGTACCCAGTGTGCTTGAAGTGATGTGCTAGTCAACAGATAATCACAGCCTTCCTTGCAATCCCCAGATGACCACAGGACCCCCGCCTCCCCCACCTTCCGTGTCCCCCCTGGCCCCACCCTTGAGACGCTTCGCAGGTGGCCTGCACCTCCACACCACTGACCTGGATGACATCCCCTTGGACATGTTCTACTATCCCCCCAAGACTCCCTCAGCCTTACCTGTGATGCCCCACCCTCCACCCTCCAACCCTCCTCCCAAGGTTCCCGCACCCCCTGTGCTTCCATCCTCAGGCCACATGAGTGCCTCATCCTCACCCTGGGTACAGCGCACTCCACCCCCCATCCCCATCCCACCCCCTCCATCCATCCCCACCCAAGACCTCACTCCTACCCGCCCATTGCCCTCGGCGCTGGAAGAGGCGCTGGGCAACCACCCATTCTGTGCTGGGGACGTGGGCAATGGATCAGAGGACTGGGAGGCAAAGAACCATGGTGGGAAGCCCAGCAGCTCCCCTGCCCCTGAACGGAGCTTCCCACCTACCACAAAGGTACCTGCATGCTATGCTTAGAAGCAGAAAAGTGGGGAGGGCTGCTGTGCCTCAAGTCCTCCGCTGCCCATGTGCATGGAGACAGGAGGAAACAGCATCTCACCCCGTTTTCCAGGAATGACCCCAACCTGCATGTGTGGGCTCCCCGCATGTGTACCGTTCCAGGTGGGTTTGCAGTGCTGTGTGTATGGTGAGTCGCCGGGGCACGTGGGGTGAGCCCCAGCAGTGTCTGCCCAGGTTGGTTGCTCTCTCTGAATAATGTGGACTTGGAACTTGCAATGTGGTACTTGAAGATTGTGTTCATGAATAGCTAACTCTGGATCAATCGGTCATTTCTTTTTTTTTTTAAATACTAGTTTGTTTATTTATTTATTTACTTACTTATTTATTTATTGGTGTTTTTGAGACGGGTTCTCACTATGCAGTTCACGTTGGCCTTGAGCTCACTTTGTAGCCCAGGCTGGTCTCAAACTTACAATGATCCTCCTGCCTCAGCCTCCCAAGTGCTGGGATTACAAGCGTGTGCCACCACGCCCAGCAATTCGTCATTTCTTGATAGTATTCCAGTAAGCCCTGAATATGGGAAATGACTCCTTGGTTTAACAGGAAAAGTGGAGTGACAGGGGGATTTATTGAACCCTGAAAATGAAGTGACAGCACTGTCCTCAGCAGTATTTCCCACATCACAGCGTCATTTCCCATGGCACTAGCCAACCACACTTGCCTGAAGTGTGATACTCAGAAATTTGTGGCCCACATCCAGCCACATGAAAAATGAAGCCAGAGTTCATGGAAATCTCCCAATTTACTATTAAAAGACTAAGGATGTTTTTCCTGGATGTCAGGAAATTGAACGGTGATCTTCTCCAAAAGGCCTGTTTCTTATTAATTATTCTTTATCCAAAGACTGTTTTGGGAGAGGCGATTAGTGAGGAAGACAAAAACTTTGATCCCAGGAAGAAACAAAGTACTGTATTGTTTTGCTCCCTGAGCCATGGGCCAGGCAGGGTGCGGGGAAGTTGGGGAGAGGGTGGTCAGTAGCACCTTACCGGTGGTTTTTATTGCCCTTCCCATTCGAGTTCTCTGGAGCAAGGGAGAAGTCTCTCTGCTCCCCGGGAGCCAGTTTGTAGTTGGCTGGGTTAGCCCGGTACAGAAGGCCGCATCCCCCTCTGTAAGTGGCCACCACTAACATAGGCAGTAGCTTTTCCCCAGCAAGTTTGATTCTGCAGTCAGAGACTGAGCCCTGCCTTGTGCCTTTGGTCTGAGGAGCGGAAGGGAGCATGCCTGAGCCTTCTAGAACCTCACCACCCAAAGAGAGAGCAGCTACCCGTGCAGGACTTTGCTGCAAAGTAGGCCTCAGCCATGCACTGCTGGAGGCGTTCATTCCAATGGGAGGCTGAAGACACCTCAGGGCTTATGAGCTGAGCCTTGAGGGATGTGATCCATGAGGATGGAAGGAAGGGTGTCGCGGGTGCGGGGGACATATGGATGGCAAGGAAGGACAGCAAGGAGTCAGGCTGCCTGGGCTTGAATCCTGGCTTCGCCTCTCACTGGCAGGTGACTTTAGGCATGTGTCACTCCGTGCGTCTGAACCTGGGCCTCCCACTCTGTAAAAGAGGAATGCTAGTGGCAACTAGCTGTTATGAGAGTCAAACAAGGTAATGAAGAAACGCCGAAAACAAACACAGGAAGAGAAGCCCACGAGTGCATTCTAAGCTATCCTGAGGAGGGAGGCAGGCAAGTAGGAGATGTCCGGTGGACACTAGCTATGGTTAGTAACAGTCCACATACAAGTAAATCTGATGAATCTGCCAGAGCAGACAGGAAGTCATCTCAGGAAACTTCAAGGCACAGTCAGAATTCCAGATGGGCCACTCTCTACATCCCTTCCACGTAAATTCTTAAGTGACGTCAAAGCCATAGCTGTGCCTGACATGAGGGCCAGCTGCTGCTGTTTGGCTGCTTCGTCCTGCCCCGTCCAGCACTCTGGCCCTTGTCCCACCTGCCCTGCCCAGTCTCCTCCTCCCCACGTGCCCAGCAAGGTGTCGTCAGCGCTGCAACTAGTGACAACACGTCCACACAGTCCAGCCGCCAGCAGGGCTCAGGTAGAGGAAACAGATGCCTGTGTCAGCTTGACACTGTGCCAGCCACACCAGCACCTGCCTGAGGGAGGTTATGAGGGCCCAGTCTACCGATCCACAGGCATCGTCTGGTATGCCTGCCAGACTAGTGGGTCATTCATTTAGTCAGTCAACACACGTTCCCTGAACACCTACTATATGCCAGACACTGTGCTGGTTGCTGGGAACCACCACTAGATGGGCAGCCATGGTCCTTGGACAAGATAGCCTGATGGGAAAGAAAGACAAGTTGGCAGGCAGTGACCACAGCATTGGCGGAGATGTTGGGTGCACAGGTGCAGTGATGAGATGCGGGGATGGAAAGGCACTGTGACCAGGGCAAGCAGAGCAGAAGGAAGGAGCATGTGCAAAGGTCCAGGACAAGCCAGCCTGGCATTTTAGTGGCTAAAGTCAAGCAGTGGGAGGAGGCTCGAAGGAGTAAAGGGTGAGGCTGAAAAAGAAGGCAGAGAAAATCATGGGCTTTGGGGGTCAAGCCGAGGGGCTCATTAGTCAATATGAACCTCTCAAAGGGTTGTGGTGGGATTGTGACCTGATCCGGCACGTCTTTCTTGCTCACATGGGCTAACGTAAAGCGGACAGGTGGTATTAGTTCCCCCAGCGCTGCCTTTACTGGTCCTCACCCTATGGTCTCTGGACACTCTGCCCAAGCCAGTGGAAAGAGCAGATGCCTTGTACTACCATCCAGGGACTGGATTATGGCTGGAAGAGACTGCCCTTTAAGGGAGGGGACGCTGGATGGCCTCTGTGGCCGTTGAGAGTCTTGTAAGTGTACGCTCTGAGTGACACGGCTGACAGGGCTCCAATCTAGGCTCTGGTTCAAGTGACTGATTCTGTAGACTGCTCAGTAGTTTCTGTGGCCTCGGGTCATGCTGTGGCCAGTGCACTTCTCATCTCTGTGCCAAAGGTCACACTCAGGACCTCCGCAGGATAAATAGACAGACCGGGCAGGCTCGCATGTGCATGGAGTGAGCTTGCATGCGTGCCATGACCTACCTCGCCCCCCCACCATGACTTCACATGATCTCTCTTCAACTAACACCTGTAGACATTCTGCCCAAGCCCGCAGCCCCCACGGGGCCCTGGCGTGTCCACCATCTCCAAACCTGTCATGGTCCACCAGGAGTCCAACTTCATCTACAGGCCAGCTGTGAAGTCTGAGATCCTGGTAAGCCCCGTGGGGTCCCCTCCAGGGTGTCTCCAGAGAATCAAACCAGGACCACGTCTCCTGGGTTCTGCTGACCCTGGAGAGAGAGAATGGGGTCATCTTGTCACCTTCTCATTGACCAAGAGATGAGTCTACATGTATGTAGCGGGCGGTGACCTGCCCAGTGGAATCCTGCTGCTGCTTGACCGCACAGCCTGGGGATCCACCTAAAAGTGACAATGTAAACAGCTAAGGCTCAGTGAGCGCCTGCCCTGTTCCAGGTGCTGCGTGGTCTCATTGAACCCTCACAATAGACCAGTGACATGGCTTCTGCTGTCATCCTGTTTAACACTGGAAAGAACTGAGGTTAAAGTGGTCGTCCAAGGTGGCCACTGGACTTACTGGTTTTTTTCCCCCTTGTATTGGCAATTGAGCCCAGGGCCTTCACACTGAAAGCTACATTCCCCAGCCCTTTGTATTCATTTATTTTCTTTTTAAATTCTGAGATAGGGTCTTGCTAAGCCTGGGCTCAATCATGTGATCCTCCTGCCTCAGCCTCCCAGAGTGCTGGGGGATCACAGGCGAGCACCACCACACCTGGCTTGGATTCACTACTTAGTCTCGAGTTGCTTGGACTCCAAAGCCGTGCTCTTACCCACTTTGCCGCCTTGCCAAACCCTGTAGAGATTCCATTTTCTCCGGGCCTCTGCACCCCAGGCCTTAGGTGGGGAACTGGCCCAGGCAGATACCCTTCCCTCTCTGTTCTCTTCTCCCTCCCTGAGCCGAGGATTCCAGGGTGCGTTCTGGGGGTCATGGGCAGGTCTCCCACCCCAGGTCCTCATGGTCAGGAGATCTGGGGCTCCCATCCAAGCTGGGAACAGCAGCACTTTTATTCCTCCTTCTAGGAAACCCTATCCAAATGTCAGGATGGGACAGCTCCATACTTATTTTGAGCTTTAGCTGTCTGGGCAGCTCCCCGAAGAGCAAAGGTCACGCTCCTGAAACAGCCTGCTCATGTGTCCCAGTCCCATTCTGTCGTTAATGGCAGGGTGGTACCCGCTTGACTACAACTGGGCAATTGCTGAGTCCTTGGGGGGGGGGGCGTTGGCATGGCGTTGAGCACACCCCTGAATCAGGTCACATCTATCAGAGCAAGGACAGGGTGGCCACAGGCTGGCAGGCACAAGGCCTGCCACCAGGGGGCAGACAAGACCGATTTTTAATATGTGGTGGGGACCTTTTTTTTTCCGGCAGCCGCAGGAGATGTTGAAGAGGATGGTGGTTTATCAGACTGCATTCCGACAAGTAAAATGCGCCCCGTCATGTGCCTGGTCCCCCTGTCACCCGTCCATCCTGTTGTGCCTTATTTCTTTCTCCCTGGGAGTGCTGGCTGGTTCCAAAGCTGCCCAGTGTCATCTGCCAGAGAGCTTCAGGGCACAGCAGGCCTTATACCTCTGGCAGGAGTTGGGGGGCAGGTGTCCTATCAGATCCTGTGCTCAAGCCCAGAATGCCACAAGGCAGCTAAGAGGCACAGGCAGAAGGAACCCTCAGGGGGCCGTAGAGGCCAGGATAGGCCCTGGCTGCAGCCCTGGGAGAGAAGGAAGGCATCTCTTGCACCTTCCCTGTCTGTCTCCTCCAGGCCTATCACAGCTTCGCCAAACCCCACAGCTCCAGAAGGAAGTGGCCGCCTGGCTCCTCCACCTGCCCGGGGTACAGAGGTCCTCGCAGGTGTCTGGGTGGTGTTGGGCCTGCGGCCGCTGGCCCCTACACCTCGCCTCTGGGCTGTGTGTCCAGAACCAACCACTGCATTGGCTATTTCACCACTAACAAATGGCACCCAGCCCTGGCTTCTTCAGCCCCTCCAGCTCACAGGCTGATGACATAGGAGGGGAGCAGAAGAAGCTGCTCCCAGTTCAGGCCCAGGAGTGACAGGTGACAGCTAGTCTTTGGAAGCATACAGTGCCAAGAACTGCTTTTAACTGTGCTATGTATATTAGCTCGCTTGATCTTTACAACTGCCTGGGAGGCAGTTGCCATTATCTTCCTTGTTTTATAGGTGAGAAACAGAAGCAAAGAGACTTGGAAATGTGCCCATGATGGTATAGCTAGGGTACCAGGAGGCCGAGCTCTGCAGTCTGCTCTTAAATGCTGTTACCTGCCTCCCAAACTCTGCCACTGCCAGATAGGCATCACATCGGGGAGCCTGGTGGTTTGAGACAGCCCTAAACAGAGAGAAGTGCCAAAGGGAGGTGTCTGAGGCTCCTGGCTTAGGGTCACAGCTTGTTCCCCTTCTCGATGGCTGGATGACCGTAGGCATGAATGTCACCTGGCTGGGCCCAGGAATGATGCGTAGAGCCTTCTCTTGAAGGACCAGCTGGCTGCAATGGCTTGTGGTCTCTGATTCACATAAGGTACAAGACCAGCTCTCTTGGGGCTGGGGATTTAGCTCAGCGGCACAGCGCCTGCCTGGCATGTGCGAGGTGGTGAGTTCGATTCCCAGTACCAAACAAACAAACAAACAAACAAGACCAGCTCTCTGCGCCATCTCAGAGAACAGATCCTCAGGGTCAGGCCCCCAGTGCCCAGCTCTCCGGATGGAGCAGCCAGGGGCAGGCAGGCCCTCATTGTAGGATCGTGGCCATAGACCCCATCACGCATGGATTTGTAGCGTGTGACTTGACACCCACATCCCAACCTGGATGTAGGCCCAGACCTCTGTGGGGCTGAGCCCGGCGAGTGAAGGGTACTGAGGAGGGGTGTCAGAAGGATGCCCAGGGAGCCATGTGCTGATATTTGGCCTTCCTCTTGTGTCAGAGCTTGGGGACTATATGCTGGGCTTTGCTTGTAGCCTCCCTAGAACACTGATCACAGGCTCTGAGGGATACTTGCTGCGACCCACGCTCTTGCTGTGCATGTGAGGCTGTCACAGGGCCCTCCCTGCTTGGCTCCCACCTTCCCGCGGGGACGAACCTTGGCTTTGCTGTCCTCACTCAGTCTTAGCATCCCGGCCCTCCGGCCTGTGACGCCCCTCACTCTGCCTTCTGCCTGTGATTCTGGGGAGGGCCGGTGTCCTGGCTCTGGTCCCTTCTCCCCACTGCCTTGTTTCTAAAATCTTGGGGGCAGTGACTCCACAGCAATCTCCTTAAGCCAGGGGCCCATAGCTGTGTTCTCTTCCCTCTGCCAAAGGACCATACGGCCCAGGGCGGGGGCAGGGCACTGGGTGGAGGGGCGTGGCTTCCCCGCAGGGCCTGGCATGGCTTGTTGGGCACTTGGAGGAGGTGAGGTAGGGTTGAGAGGCTGACATTAGGGGTGGGACTTTGTGGAGGGCAGGGGCTGCCTTCCCAGGGTTTAGACACCAGCAGCGTCCTGTCCACCCACTGGACCATACAGGGGCTGGGCTGGGCACCTCCCCCCTGCCCTGAGCAGGGCGCTCTAGCTCTTGGCACCAGCTTCCTCCCTGTGCCCTCTCCCAGCCACACCTCCCCCACCTCTGACCCATTCGCGCTCTCCCTCTTCTGCCCTGGCCTACGAGAGCCTCTGCTCTGCTGCCCTAAAGCCCTCCCTTGCTTCCTTCCAGGATTTCCGGAAATATGAGGAAGGCTTTGACCCCTACTCCATGGTAAGAGATAACGCCCTGCCGCAGGAGTGAGCCCAGGAAGGGGGGATGTGTGTGTGGAGGGTGTTACAGGGCTCTTGGTGCTGGTGAATTCTGGGCCCTGGGCCCCAGGAGACCCCAGCAGCTCTTTCCTGGGAAGGCTCCTTCCAAATGGCCTTCGAGGGAGAAGTGAATGGGGAGGGAGGGTGGCGCCAACTGCATGCCAGGATTGTGCTGTGTTTGCAAGGCCGGTCCTCACATAAGCCTGGAAGAATGCATCTGGGACCTGTGTGGCCATCTGTCTGTGAGTGTCCACTGTCCCCCAGGGCCTGGGGACACTCCCACCCCTCAGCAGACTTTTTTTCCTCCCAGTTCACCCCAGAGCAGATCATAGGGAAGGACGTTCGGCTCCTGCGCATCAAGAAGGTACCGGGGCACAAGGTGGAGGAGGGGCCGGCCGCCATCCTTCTCTGCCCCCGCCACCTGGGCTGCCTCCTTCCCCTACTCCCAAGGGCCCATTTTCTCCCCAAGGGCCTCACCGTCCCCTGCTCTCTGTGGCACTGTTCAGAGGCTCCTTGGTGCCCAGGTGCCCACAGGCTGCTGTCTGCTTGGCCCCTAAGACCCAGTCTCCTCTAACCAGGAGGGATCCTTAGACCTGGCCCTGGAAGGCGGTGTGGACTCCCCGATCGGAAAAGTGGTCGTCTCGGCTGTGTACGAGGGGGGAGCAGCTGAGCGGCATGGTAAGCGGGGTCCATCCCTGCCCTGGTGAGGGGACACTGTGATGGTGGCACAAGTCCCCCTGGGAAGCAAACAGCTGCCCACTTGGAGTAGGATGGCAGCTACTCAGGAAATCCAGGGCAGCCAGCGCACCCTCTATCCAATCTGGCATGTTGCCTGGGGGCATGCCACAGTGCCAGGTCCTGTGTGTACCCCGCCACACCAGATGCTACACCTCCCTCCAGGGGCTCCCAAGCTAGTGGCAGAAACATGCCCAGAACAATCAGATACTTCCTAACTGTACTGTGCACAAAGGACTGACAAGGAACCTAGGGACAGAGCAGCTTTGAGGACCCATGGAGGGGAGGCGGGTAAGGGAAGGCCCCTTGGAAGGGCAGTGTCTGAGCCCAGCCCTAAAAGATGAATTGCAGGCCGGCTGTGGCAGCACATGCCTCTAATCCCAGATTTTGGATGGCGCTGAGGCAGGAGGATTGCCGTGAGTTTGAGACCAGCCTGGGGTACATAGTTCAAGTCCAGCCTGAACTGCACAGCAAGACCCTGTCTCAAAACAAAAAAAAAAAAGAAAAAGAAAAAAAGAGGGAGGGAGGGAGGAGACCTCTGTACCAACCTTGTGAAAAGGAGAGAGGGTTTTGCAGAAGGGAACAGCACACAGAAAAGCAGGAGAGAAGCCACCCAAATCCGACCTATCCTTTGGTGATGATAGTGCCTGGAGAACTAAGGACGTGTTGGTACTAGTCTAAGTACCCAGCATGTATGCACTCCTGAGTCCAAGTGTTTCCAGCAAACCCCAATGGAGATGTTATAATTATTCCCATTTTGCAGCTTAGGAAACTGAGGCACAGAGAAGTCAAAGTAATTCTTTGAGCACCCACAGCTGATAAAAGGTGGAGGCAGGACTTGAATGCAGACAGATTGGCCATTTGGCTTTCCTACGGGCGCAAATGCCACTCTGCCTGAGGTCCTCGGCAGCCTTGCCCCTCCTAGAAACCCCCACGGCCTATGTCTCTCTCAAGGCTTTTCCTTTGTCCCTTTTTCAACAAAAGCAGTCCCTGCTGGTGAGCGACGTTTTGCAGATGCCAGGCTCAGTGTCTTGCTTCAAACGCTCCTCCCCTTCCCCTGTCAGACAGTGTCAGAAACTCCGCCATTGCTGATTTCTTCTGCCACATCTGAGGGGCTCTTAAGCACCCACAGAGGAGGAGCCCCTGGCCCTTCCCTTCCCAGGCTTGAGTGGGAATCCTGTGATCAGACCCCTGGGGCAGCCCTGGCTGGTGTCACCCCTGCCATGGGGAGGGATGGAGGTGCTGGGAGGGGGGTGTCCTGAGGCAGGAGATGGGGCGAAGGGAGAGGCGCCCAGTGGCTGGTAGCCAGGTTCTGCTGTCACCAAGGTGGGTGTGCACCCTGGGAACCCAGGCTGCAGGTCAGCTCTGCCACCCGTGACCTCGGTGGCCTCCATGCCCTCGACACCCTCTGAGTCTCCCTGTCACCTGAAGGAGGCACTTGTCCAGTGACGCAGCTCCTATGGCTGACTGCTGCTGCGTGCCCTCCTCTGGCTTCATTTCTGTGCCTTCCAAGGGGGCGTTGCTGCTTGGCCCAGGGAGGCCAACTGTCTCCTTGTCTGGCAGGGAGAGAAGAATAGGACAGGTGACTCTTTCGGGTCCTCCCCACTGCCCTCTTGGCCCTGAGGCGCCATCTTGGATTTGTACAAAAAGAAAAAGTGGAAGTCACCTGCCCCAGTTCCTCCGTCCAGAGGACACTGCTGTCCGCAGTCTGGTCCCAAGTCTCTTTGGACATCCATGTGGCTGGGGGAAGTTCCAAGGAGCACTTGCGTTTTAAGACGCCTCGGCCACCATCTTCAGTAGCACATACTACCCTCCCATGGGCTTCATGGAGGTGCTATTTCAGCGTTGTTCAGACATCGGGACTGGGAGAAATTCCTCAGAAAGGGTCATGATGTCAAAGAGGCATGGGAAACCGTGTTCAATCTGTCCACTTAGCCACGGTATGTATTCATGAACTCACGGCTCTGACAACTCCTGGTTAGCTTATAATTGAATTCTTCCCCCAAATTGTTAAGATCATAGGACAGCTTATCCAGGGACACCTTTTAACACCAGTCACGTAGTCAACAAATACCTACTGAGCTCCTGGTTTTTGCCAGACATTATGTAAAATGCAGGGAATAAAGGAGTGAACCAGAAAGACAATCCTTGCCATCGTGGCACTGACCGTATGGTGGGGGAGACCACCACCAGTAACAAGTTTTTAAAATGCAGTTCGGAGCACAAATTATGTGCCACGCAGGAAGAGACCAGGGCACTGGGAGAGAAGACCGGAAGGAGCTGCTTTCTTTTTTTTTTTTTTTGTCTTTTTTGAGACAGGGTCTCGCTACGCAGGTCAGGCTGGTCTTGAGCTCACTTTGTAGCCCAGGTGGGTCTCGAACTCTTAACAATCCTCCTGCCTCAGCCTCCCGAGTACAGAGATTACAGGCATGCACCACCACACCCGGCAGGAGCTGCTTTTGATCAAATGGGATCAGAGAAGCCCTCCCTGTGGAGGGAATTTTCAGACCCAGAAGAAGAAAGAGAGAAGGCATTCTAGGAGGAATGGCCTGCAAGGCTGTGGACAGGGACAAGCGGGAGAGACCCTGAGCAGGACAGCATGGTCGGGCACCTGGGAAAGGTGCAGCTAGAGAACTAGCTCGAGTCTCTTGTCAGCTTCCTGGAAATGCAGATCTGTCCCCTCGGTAGTGATCAGGGCCCATGCAGGAGCTCCGGCCACAAGTCCTTGTGAAGTGTCCCAATTCTACCGAGCCGGGGGGAAGGTCTGGGGACAGGGCAGAGAGGAAGCACTGTGGTTGACTAGGGGCAGTGCTTCCCTCCTGCTTTCGGAGCCCAAGGCTGGCCTCTCCTGCGCCCACAGCGACTCTCCCTTGCAAGCCCCAGGCCAGGCACACGTGCAGCCCTGCTGGGCACTCAGCTCCATTTTCCCACAGGTGGCATTGTGAAGGGGGATGAGATCATGGCGATCAATGGCAAGATCGTGACGGACTACACCCTGGCAGAGGCGGAGGCCGCCCTGCAGAAGGCCTGGAATCAAGGCGGGGTAAGACCGAGTCCCCTCCTCGCCTTCTTCTCCTACCTGCCTCAGCCCCTGGCCTCTGCAGCCAGGCCTCGAAGTTGGGTGCCTCATCCCAGGTTGGGCACCTAAGATCCAGACAACCTCCAAGTAACTGGCATATACCCCTCATCCAGCCAGTGGACTACATCTGATAGCAGTGGCACAAACGCAAACTCCGGCACACTGGCCATGGCCGTGCACCCCGCGCACGGAGTAGGAGTCATGTGCTGGGGGGCACCGGAAAGCATTAACAGAAGTAGAGAGCCCAGGATGAAGGAGGGGCTGGTGGTAGCCAGCTCCGTATGCATTAGACGCCCACCTGGGTCAGGACCACCATGAAAGGTCTCCCACAGGCTGTGTACTGCACAATCTGAGGGGGTGCCCTCCTACAGACCATAGCACGAATGGTGCCCACTCATGTTGTGCAATGCACAACCTGTGTAACTGTACGCAGGCAGCCGAGCCTGAGGTATTAAGTTCAGTGCCGAGGACGCTGACCAGATGGGCCTGGGACCCACATGAAGGGATGTGGAGAAGAGAAGACTTACGGGTAACACGATGACCGTCTTTGATTATCTGAAGGGCTGCCTTGGAGTAGAGGGAGCAGAAGTGCTCTCTGTGATTCTGGAGGGCAGAGCTGAATTGGATGGAGGGTGGCTCTGGGGAGAGCGATTTCAGCTCAGTTTTGGGAGCTGTCGCATGGCAGATGGGCAGTGCTACTTCAGGTACCTTTCAGGGATACCTGCAAGCCCAGGACAGATGCCGACTGGCAAGCCAAGGATGGCGGAGATGCCGCTGAGGGGACTCAGGTGTTGGGATCAGAAAGCGAGCTCAGAATCCCCCAGGAGGCATGCCCCGGAATTACCCGGGAAGCGTGCTGGAAACACCAGGACCATCCCAGACTTCCCAGAACCGGGTCCAAGAGACTTGTCCAAATCCCCTCAGGTGGTCCTGAGGATGCTCCTAGCGTTACTTGGGGGCCTCGCGCTCACATCTCTATGGCTGGGAAGTCTTGGAGTCTGGAAATGTCCTCCAGAGCTCAGGCAGGAGGACTCCAGCCCTACGTGTGTCCACTTCCCCAAGGGAAGCAGGCACAGCCGGCTGTCCAAGCCGTGGGCACAGGGAAAGGCATGGAGCCTCAGGGCAGATGTGTCGTCCACCCGAGTGTGCCCCCGCAGTCCCATGGCTTCTCCCCACAGGACTGGATCGACCTCGTGGTTGCCGTCTGCCCCCCCAAGGAGTACGATGATGAGCTGTAAGTGTGCAGACACCTGGCCTCTTTCTCCCCCAGCACCCTGGCCGCCTTCTCCCAGCCTCCCCCAGCCACAAGGAATGGCTCAGGCCCACTGCTGCTCGCATTCAAGGGTCCTAGAACACTCTGGGCTAGAGAAGCCCCGGAACCAATCACTGTCCCCAGGTGGTGTCAGAGTCACCCCCAAGGCTGTCACGTAGGGAAACCGAAGCTCAAGGTCTCAGACCAAGTACAGCGTATTTGGGACAAAGACTCCGCAATCCTTGATTCCCCACTCAGAACTTGATCCCTGGCACCACTGCCAGGTAACGACTTCAGTGTCCCTATGTCACTCCTGGCAAGGTCTTGCTGATGTCTCACTGTGTTCGCTCTTGCTGTGTCTCCAGACAGCCAGGCCACAGGCTCTTGTCCCCACACTGGGCTCTCCACGGAGCCTTGGCCTGGGCCTGAGATAGCCTGTGTCAGTCTGTGTCTCTCTGTCCTCCCTGTCTCCCTCCAGTCCCTCCCTAGCTGTCCCTGTGCTTCCCCCATCTCTCTCCCCCTCCCTCTCTCTCCCCCTCCCCGCTTTGCTTGCCCCTGGCTCTCAATCCCCACTTCGTCCCCCCTGGCATGCTGCATGTGTTTGTATCTCTCTGTTGCTCTCTGTCTGTCTGTCTGTCTGCCTCTGCTGGGGTCTCTGTCGCCGGCTCTCCACCCACCACTCCCACCCTCACTGTCTGTCACAGCCATGCCTGCTGACTCCCCCTGCCCAGCGGAGCCCGACTTCCCCACCTGTCTTGCCCCTGATGTTGACCCCAGGGCCTAGGCAGGACCTAAGACAGGAGGCAAGCGCAGGGAGAGGCCGGGCAGAGCTGTGCCCAGGAGTAACGGCGTTCTTTTTGTTTCCTGCTCTGTTCTGTGTATGTAGCTCTTCTCTTCCCTCCTCTGCAGCCGAAAGCCCCCAGCCGGTCCGAAAGCTCCTTGAAGCCGGTTCTCCCGTGTACAGACACGGGTTTCTCCTGCAGCTGGAGCCCACGGTGAATAGGCAGGAGGCCGCAGCCATCCGCCCGTGCCACGTGTGGTGGCCACGTGCTGCCCACGTTGCCGGCGGGTTCTTTGGACTGGCATCTGGCAGGAACATGAGGCATCATCCTACTGGCTTGGGATGCAGCTCTGACAGCCCTTGTGAATGGGCTTGGGTCTCCACCGTGACATCCAGTGAGCCGGGGAGAGCCCTGAGCTCCATTGTTTGCTGGCAGAACCAGTGCTTCACGCCAAGCATGCTGGGCTGGGAAAGCCCACAGGAGTCCCACCTGCATGTTCCCGCTACCCCAGGGGTGTCCTCAGCCAAACGTGCCTCCCTTTCCCATGGGTGCCACCCTGTTGGAGCTCCTGCTCCACCTGACCCAGGCTTAGGTAAAGCTGACCCTGTTACACGGTCTGTAAGGCTGGTCCAAAGAACCAGGAGTAGTGGGTTCACATTGCTCATGTCCTGTGTTGCCCTGTCCTGGCCTCAGCCCCAGCTGTCCTCTGCCTTCTTCCTCCCTTGCCTGGGACTCTATCTGTGGGACACATTGCGGAGCTCAGCTTTGGGATGTGGTTCCCTCCCTGTGCCGGGCGGTCGTGAAACTGGGTTGTATGTGGCCTGAAGCCCACAGGCATCATCTGGGGCAGATCCAAACCTGGACTCTTGCAAGTTGGCTTTTCTCTTACAAGTTTCCTAAAACATCAAGGCTTTAAGCTCCCAGGACAGTTGGCCTCCTGAGCCATGGCTCCTGGGGTGGCCGAAGTGGCCCTCTGTTTTCTGTCACTTGCTCTTCCAAAGATCTCTGCTCCTCTTCCTCTCAGTCCCCTCCACGCTCTTCCCGGGAGCCCTCTCTGCTTTCTCCCTGCCTCCTGTGTGCTGTGGCTATGGCTGGTGTGTAGCTGCTCCGGGCTGTGTGGTGGGCAGGGCCTGGGGCTTCCAGGACAGGGACTCCCAGTGTGGGGTCTCGCCCAGGACTGTGTCACCCACCAGGCCTCCGCCTGCCTTGTCCATTTCTTCTTCCCCACAGGACTTTCTTCTAAAGTCTGGAGAGAGAAAGCAATTTCACCCCTAGAAAATGTGAGCCTGGACCTTGCCCTTCAACACAAAGCCTGCCGTCCGTCTTGCAAGTCCGCCAGCAGGTGTCCCTGAAACTCAGCAGCATCCAGGAATTTCCAGCCCTGTGGCCCAGAATGCTGGCTGGACAAGGAATACCTCAGGCCGCTCTGCTGAAGACCAGCACAGAAGGAAGGGAGTAGCCTGTCTTTCCGGCCCAGGACTCTGGCCTCTCTCAGCTCTGGGGACCCCTCCCTTGAGCCTCCTATAGGACCCCAGCCTCTCTCTTCTCTCCATCGTCCCTCTAACCTGTCTCCAGCTGTAACCGCTGCTGCAACTGTACTCCAAGCTCATTGATAACATAAACAAGTTTTTTGTGCAGCCTATCGGAGTCAATTCAAGACTGTCCAATAAAAAAATCTTAAGGTTTCGGCTGCTATCCGAGGATGAGAAGCGGGTCCCTGCGCTGTGACCTGCATCTGATGTGAGGAGGTGATAAAACGGCCTGGCCGGCCAGGAGCAGAGCTGAGGCAGCAGGAAAACAGCTGGGTGGGGCTCGGGGTGTTCTTAGCAGAGAGAGGCCAGGAAAAGAGGTCCAGGTGGCAGGGCCTTTGCTCTGTTCCAGAAGCAGGAAGCCCCAGCAGTCACCTCAAGGTGTGGAGTCCCTCAGTCTCTCTCAAGGACAACATGACAGCAGCTACTGCTCTTGGGGTCACCAACACAGCGTGGGAGGGGGTGCAGGGAGTCCACCCTCTCCATGAGACTTCTCAGACGATCTCATGGAGGAAGAAAGGGACAGAAGTGGGAGTGTCACCCCAAGGCCTCAGCAGAGGCAAGCTAGGGCCTCCTGGTTACAGGCAATCGGGACTCTAGCTCCAGGAAAAACTGGAGTGGCAAATCCCATACAAATCCCAGGCGCCTCATGCAGATCCAAGATAAGAAAGCATGGCATCCCTGAGAGCTGGGAATGGAAGGTGGTTTTGATCCAGCGTGTCCTGGAGGTCCAGCTCTTGTGGCGGCAGCCTCAGGGCCTCTTAGCTTCTTCAGCCACCCTCCCATCTCTGTCACCAGCTCCCTGGACTTCTGCAAAGCTCAGCTTGGACATACTGTCAAAGTCACTTCCTTGCAGGGCATGGTGGCACATGACTAACCCCATCCCTCCAGGAGGCTCAGGCAGGACTGCAAGTTCAAGGTCAGCATGGGCCACTTAGCAAGACCCAGTCTCAAACTAAAAATAAAAAAGGGCTGGATGCAGCTCAGTGTGAAGGTCCTGGGTTCAGTTCCTAGTACCACAGACATCATCATCATCATCATCACCATCATCAGTGCCCGTCCTAGAAGACCCTCACCTACACTTCCACCACCACTGGCTCGGTTCAGTTGGGCTAACTCACCTGAGTTCAGGAACCAATCGCAAGGCCTGTGGCTGGCAGCATATGTGGGCTATACTATTCCTTGATTTCACCAAGGAAATCAGTTCCCTTTAGGAGGTTGTGCTTATTGATCTAAGTACATAGCAGATTAATTGGTACCAATCACATAAGAAGTAGAAAGGTCAGCCAGGCACGATGGTGCATTCCTGTAATCTCAGCACTCTGAGAGGCCGAAGCAGGAGCGTTGAAAGTGCAAGCCCAGCCCACGCAGGCAGTTTAGCAACTTAGCGAGATGCTGTCTCAAAAAATAAAATAAAATAAAATGGCTGGGAATGTAGCTCAGTGCGAAGGCCCTGGGTTCGATCCAGGAGAGGGAATTCAGAAGATTTGTGTGAAGTAATCGGTTCCTGACCAGCTTTGGGGGCCATGAGAGGTAAGGCCGAGGGTGGAGTCCACAGGAGGACTGAGGCAGACATAGGGATCACATCAGGGACCAAGGCTGAATACTTAGGGCCGAAATACATCCAGGCCACCCATGGTCCTTGTGCCACTGGTCCCCCGTCACTTGAGGTGGACCCATTGCCCCTATCCCCATGCTGTAACCTGCCCTTGGCAGCCGCTAACAGCTTATGAAATCCAGCCACCAGTGACCCCTGTAGCCACCCTTAGAGTGTGACCGCTATCCCTAGATGTCTAGGAAAACCCCCACCCCTAAATGTTGAGGCCAAGGAGCAAGTGACCAATTAGAGACCCTTTCAACTGCACCCCACAGTGGAAACACAACCCTAAAAGGCTGGGAACTCGAGGATCTCTTTGACTCTGAGTTCTTGGCATTCTGTCCCTCTCATTGAAGTAGCTTCCCACAGCGTCCCCAGGGTTGTGGAGCTGGCAGCTTTGGGCCTCTCACCTCTGCCTCTGAGATGCTCCCTGCGGGCCTCTGTGGGCTGGGAAGCTCATTCCCACCCAGCCCCAGAAGAATTCTCAATTCTCAGCTTTGGGTAGGAAACTGTTTCCTGAGCTGAGAGCCCTGTTCTCTCCTGCCCCGTGGTGGCACTTCCCTGATCCCTGGGGCCCAGGCTGGCCTGACTTCTGTGAGAACTGGAAGAGGCAGGCATGGACCCTGGAGAGGGCAGGTGGAGAGGGCAGAGGGCCACAGCTGCAGCCCAGGGCTCCCCATCCCTGCTGCTGACCTACATAGCAATGATTGCTACCAACTACTAAGGCGCCCTGACTTAGGGTAATTCATTCCACTGTGATTTTTTGGCTTTACAATGGTGCAAAGGCAATAGACATTCAGTTGAAACTTTACTTCAAATGTTTAACTTTGATCCTTTCCCTGGCCAGCAACATGTGGAGTGTGATACTCTCTGGCAACCCTGAGCAGTGTGAGCCACAGCTCCTAGTCAGCCACAAGCTCCCCAGGGGAAACAACCCATGTTCTGTGTACTATGTTGCTAAGTTGCTATGATGACTGGTAGGTTAGGTGTCTTATGTGCATTTTTAGCTTATAATATTTCCAATTTATGATGGTGCTATACTTTACATCTGGAAAGTCCCCCCAGGCCTGTGTGGTAAGATTTAGGGTCCAGTTTGATGCTAATAGAAGATGGTGGAAGAAATGGGGTCCAGCGGGAGGAGTTAGGTCTTTGGAGATGTTCCTTGAAGGAGATTATGGGTCCCTTCCTCTCTTCTTGGCTTCTGGCCATGAAGTGTGGGCCTTCCCACAATGTACTCCCACCATGACGTGATGCCTCAACACAGGCTCAAGAGCAATGTATCCAAAAACCTCCAACACTGCAAGCCAGAATGTAACTTTGCTACTTTTAGGCTGTTTATCTCAGGTATTTTGTTACAGTAATGGAAAGTTAGCTAACTGATGGGTGTAGCAAGACCAGCGGTATCTAACACAAAACTATTTGCCATAACCTAAGCTTGCTATAAGTTAAGTTTTATTTTGAAAGCTGTTGCATTTTCAAACATAGCACAGATATGTTAATTTTCACCTTGAAGACACCTGCTTAAGTCACTTAAATGAGCAATCAAATCCACCAAAAATGCTAAATCTACAAACCACTTTTCATCTTCAAGGGTTGGCACAAATTTTCCTTTTCAGTCCATAAATGACTTGATTTCATCTCTCAAATCATAAAATCTTTTCAACATTTTGCCTCAATTTAGCCATCTTACTTCAGAAAAGTAAATGATATCCCTATAATTAGTATCCATACTTTAAGGAACTCCTGAAATTGATGATTCAGTCCCTTGGACCCTATAAAATTCATAGCTTTGATGACGATTTGCAAGGCATTATCCATTTTTAAGGCTTCCACACATGAATTTTCTTGATGTATTATGCAGCAATATTTCATCAAATGTGAATTCTAGCAGTAATTGCATCATCATCTACTGATTTTATAGATCCCCTTTGTTTTTAACCAACTATCATTAGCACACCATTAAAAGCGACACCAGGTATGTTAATATGTGACAAAAGTTAAAGAAAATTGCTTTAATGTGATTTTTCACCGCTTCCTAAAATTCATGACATTTAGCTGTGTCTTAATGGCATGAAAAAAGCTGTTTGTGGTGGTTTATATCTAGATGTCCCCCCAAAGCCTCATGTGCTCCTAAGTGGGACTTTTGGAAGCTGATTGGATTACAGAGCAGTTAGGATTAACAATTAGATAGGTAGAGAGATAGATAGATAGATAGATAGATAGATAGATAGATAGAAGATAGATACCGTGAATAAGTGAAAGAAAACCAACTAAGGAACTAACTTCTTTGAGAAAAGAGCCTTTCTTAGCCTTTCAGCTCTAGGTCCCCCAGAAATAATGGCTACTTACGTTTCCTAGGAGATGGGATCTGGTCACTTTGTATGTGACTCAGAAGGGTTCATGTCCCTTCCCAGCTCCTCCCTGGACGCTCTCTGCTTCCCTGCTACCGTGACACAAGCAGCCTTCCTCCTCACGGCCCTCTGCTTTTCTGCCTTGGAGACAGCAAACTGTAGATTGAAACCTCAAAGAAATGCGAGCCCAAGTAAACCTCTCCTCCTTGAAGTTGCAGGCATTAGTTATTTTGTGACAGTGACAAGGAAAGTGACTAAGACACCATTTCTTCAGCTACATTGTATCCATTATCAGTATCTCTATGAGAATGGCAACCTGAGCCACTCCCGAGCATCAATATTTTCATCTGTCACCAAAGTGTAAAATTTGACACTCACAGCTGTACTCTCCAAATCTCTTTTAATAGATTTTTCTGTTTCTTTAATACCCTGGCTGTAGTTTGGTGAGACAAACTGATGTTAGAAAAAGCCATTTTTTTATTCAGACACATTGCAGATCCCATGCTTTGCACACATTGCTTAGTAAATTCGCCATTGATAAATGATGTTGATCTTCTAACTAGCTTGTATAATAGAAAACTTTGCTAAAAATGTGTTGAGATTATAAGCTTTTTTGGTTCACAGCTATTTTGTCTTTACCATTCTTTACATTCTTTGTCAGCCAGCAGATTTAGTGGCTTATTTTTGCATATAATATCTTTTCAGATTGCGATCTTTGAGAACTGACACAATTTTCATACAAATTAAGCATAGCACCTTGTCATTTGTCTTAACAAAGAAGTACTCATCTGTCCATTTTTTGTTTGTTGGTTTGTTTTTGTTTGTTTTGTTTTGTTTTGCCCTTGCCAGGCAGGCTGTGTGCCACTGAGCTAAATCCCCAGCCCCTCATCTGTCCATCTTTCATTGAACACTCCATCACGATTTTTCTCTTTTGGGGTTCTGTTTTCTTTTGAGATGACACTGAAGCCATGCTGAGATTTTTTAAAAATTCATAAATAAGCAACAACTTATTTTTCTAGTGTCTGTGATGTTGTATATATAATTATAACAATATCAAAAGCAAAAAATTATTTGATGCATTTTTACACTTCCTATATACCGCAACTACTAAAAAAGCTCTTTTGACTCATTAAATTATTTTAGTAAATAACACAAGCCTGAGTTTAATAATTAAACAGGAAAACTTACATGTCTGCTTAGTAACAGCAAATGTCCATCTTCACAGGCACACACATATGTGGGTAGGTTGAGATGCTGGTATCAGTAATCACTGCAGTCTACACACCCAGGTGCCCAAGCACACGTGACGTCTAATACACTTGAGTCTTCATTTGACCAACTGGTGGGTACAGGAGGCTGAATTAACATTGCACCAAGCCTTCCCCTACACAGTACTCTGTAGTCATGAAGAATATCACTAAAAATCACACAACTGTGTTAAAAGTTTACAGTCTTGTGGGGCCATGTTACCAGCTGTGCAGGACCTACTGTGGCCATGGGCTGAGGCTGGGTACACCCAAGCAGGCTAACACTGTGGTAAATTGAGGAACATCTCTGCCAGGTGCCTGTCCCCAAGCACTGGGCTGCACTGTAAATGTGTAGTGACTTGATTAACCCTTACAATGAACCCTAGGAGGAAGACAATGCCATTATCTTCACTGGGGAAACTGAGGCACCTAGGTGTTCAGTAACAAGTCTGGGCTTAAAGAGTAAGTAATACCGGATTTAGAATTAGGTGGGTGGCCCAGGGTGTCTGTAGCATTAACCACTGTACCATCCTGCTTCAAGTAGATGAGAAAGAAGTGATATACAGAATCAAACTTCAGGAGCACCAGGAAAACATCCACCCAGGAACTAATTCTGCCCTACTTCTCCTTTCTATTTTGTTGTGTCTTTCCCTTTGCAGAGTGAGCCCACCAAAGCCTGGAGCAGATCCTGTCTCTCCCCTACTTGGGGCTCTTCAGTGGTTTCCTTGCTGTCCTCAGGACAATGACCAAACTCTTACTTTGCACATAAAGCCCTATATCACCTGGCCCCTGGCCACCTCTCCAGCAGGTCTCTTGCCAATTGCTGCCTACGCTGTGGGCACATGGAACTCTTCTATTTCCTGGACTCGCCTTGCTCCATCACTTCCGTTGTCTGTCCTCCTCAAGACCATGTGAACTTGCTATGCACCTTTGCAGGCCCAGGTCAATAGTAAGAAGGAAGCCCTGGGTTTGGCATAGACTGAGAACTCAGATGGTGTGAGCTTGCTGCTCCCTCCTGACACAGGGCCGGTGGTTGCAAGTGACAGAAACCCAACTCAGAAGGACCATTTACATGAAAAATCCAGGGATATTTTTTGATGTCAGCTTTGGCTGGATCCAGATGCTGAAAATGTGACATCAGGACTCTGCTCAAGCATCTGTATGAGTCAGAGTTTGCCAAAGAAGTAGGAACAATTATATTTGTACGTACATATGGAGAGAAGGAAAGAGAGTATTGTTTTGTTTCTGTTTTAAGGAATTGGCTCACACAATCATGGGGCTAGCAAGCCCAAACTCTTTAAGGAAGGCCAGCAGGAACCAGGGAAGAGTTGATATTTTAGCTCAAGTCCAAAGACAGCCTATTGGCAGAATGCCCTCTCCGGTTGGGGACATCAGTCATTTTTTTCAATTAAGGCTAATTGGATGAGGTTCACCCCCATAATGGAAGTGAATTACTCAATGTCCACTGACTTGGATGTTAATCTCATCTAAAAAGTGCCTTCATAGTGAAATCTAGATGTGTTTGACTAAATATCTGAACATTGTGGCCCAGCGGAGTTGACATATAAAATTAACCATCGCACCATCTCTTGGCTCTACCCTCGTCTCGTTGGCTCTTTCTACACCATTCCAAATGTATTCTACCAGGAAGTGCAAGCCAGTGGATAAAGCACGTCTCTGTCCTGATGAGTCACTCTGAGTAGCTCAGTGCGGGCATGTGCCACCCTGGTTGGCCAGACCCAGGTCAACTTCCACCTATGGAGCCAGGGGGTAAAGTTCTCCCTGCCAGGACCACACAGACTAAATAAAAGGGAAGGATGTGTTCCAGAAGGAAAAGCAGGGTGGGTCCTGCTACAGAAGAAGGGTTGAAATGGATCCGAGCAGGCACAAAGGCTGTCCCTAAGTGCTGCTGTCACCAGAAGTGAGCCTCCCTCCCTTCCTTTGGTTCCTGCCTTTCCTCTGCCAGGGACCTATCCTGAGAAGGCCCTGCGGAACCCCTCTGTGTGGATCACCTAACTCCCAGCTCCTGGACTGGTTGCTTGGCCACCACTTGGGGATGAGAAATGAGAAAATGAGAGACCCTGCTATAACTCAAGAGCCCCAGAGCTGAGATGCAGGTTCCAACCCTTGTTCCCCAAATGTCCTGAGAAGTAAAACTGAAATGAGACCTCAGTCACATTACTTAATTTCTGTCTTTGTTCTTCAGTTATAAAAAGGATATAAACAGTACCCACTTTATAGAATTGTGAGGATAAAAGAAAAAACAGAATAAAGTACTTAGAAACAGCTCTTGGTTCTCAAATTAATATTCATTTTTTAAACATCTGGAATAGATGTTGCAGAAAGAGCAGGCTGGGGCCTTTTTGTCTCTTAGGGCTGGAGTTTCCTAGCAGCAGGCACCCATCTCTGTACCCCCACACCTATGCCTGGAGCAAATGGGGGGCTTGCCCCACCCATCTGCTTGTGCATTCAGTGCAAAAAATCATTCCTGTATTCTCCATTTCTCTATGGAAGCAACCCTTGCTCCCCAGAGAGGCCACCAGCTAAGCATGTGCGGGCATGAGTGTACGTGGTGGGGTTTTCATATTCACTGTTATTAATTTTATTCAGAATGCACACAGAGATAGAAGAGATGCAGACTTCTTGTCAACTATTTTCCAGTAGGTAGTAAGTACATCATTTCCTTTTGCCCAGACTTTAACCCTGGGACAATGCAAAGAAAATCCAATAGAAAATTCTCCAGCAGGAGATGTAAGGGGTGGAAAACAATAAATTGTCTCTGTTTTGTACACAGGAGATAGACACACACACACACACACACACACACAAGCACATACACACACACTCCCCACAAAGGAGAGGGAGAAACACAGTTTTGCTTCTTTGAGGAAGGATGGCCAGAATTAGGGATCCTCATCCCGACCTTTAGAAATGTAAATACCGGGCCTGGGGATTTACAGGCAGTGGCACAGCGCCTGCCTGGCAAGCGTGAGGTTGTGAGTTTGATTCTCGGTACTGAGAAAAAAAAAAAAAAAAAACAACCAAACAATGTAAATACCTAGGGCTTCCTGTCACCTTGGGGGCTTAACCTTAGGACTTGGTTCTGGCCTTCTTTAGCATAAGGGAACCTTCACTTTTTAAAAAAAAAATCGTGCTAAATTACACATAACATAAAATTTACTATCTTAATCATTTCTAAGTGTCCAGTTCAATTGCATTAGAACACCCACATTGTACAACCATTACCACCATCCATCTCTAGAATGTTTTACCTTGTAAAATTGAAACTGTGTACCAATTAAACAAAAAAGAATTGCTGGGTTACCAACCCCCATTCCACTTCCTATCTCTATGAATATGACTACTCTAGGTAATTTGCATATTTTATCTTCTGTGATTGGCTTATTCCACTTACCTAATGTCCTCGAGGTTCATCCATTGCGGCCCTTGTTGGACTTTCCTTCCTCTTTAACACTGAATAATAAATATTCCATTGGATGTATTACTTCATTTTATTTAACCAATCCATCTCTCAGTGGATGTTTGGGCTGCTCCGCATTTTTGCTACTGTGAAGAGTGCTGCTATCCATCCATGGAGGCAAGCATATCTCCTCGAGGTCCTGCTTTTGATTCTTTTAGGACTATGCCTCAAAGTAGAATTGCTGGGTACATTTTATTAGCCCTTTGGAACGGAAACATTACCTAGACAAATAGCTATTGCTCTAATTTTCATGTATTAGAAGGGCAAAATGCCTCTAGGGAAAGTGAAAACACAATTCCTTATTTTTATGCCATACATTTCCAAGTCTCAGGAGGCATGGGCTTTTAACAGGAGCTCAGAGAAATCCGAAGAATCTTTATTTCCCTGTGTGCACCCACATGAAGTGTGCTGAAGGCAGGTTGCAGACAGCGGCAGGTTCTCCGTGAGCGTCACTGGCAGGCAGTGAAGGTAGCCACCTCGAAGGAAGATGCTCCTTCCTGTCTGGCTGGAGGTGGAACAGCTGGGACCACTCTGGCCACAGATTCTTCATCCAGCCTGGGTAATTCTGAGAACAGTGAGCCACGCTCTACCTGTCAGGCCCTACCGCTCCCCTGACAGGTACTGTGGGGCAAAACCCTACTTGCTACAACCCGGACCCTCCACACAGCCCAGCAGCCACCAGCTCGGCAGCCCCCCAGGTCTGCTATTCCTAAGTGAGAGTCCTCAGATGGATTAAGGCAGCATTCACAAATCCTGGCATAGGTATCCCCTTCTGAGTAAGAGTCCAAAGCTTTTGTCAGATTTTCAAAAATGCCTCCGACTTAAAAGAGGTTAACCTCACTCTCAAAAAAGAGTGACGATAAAAAACATAAACCTTAATAGTGAGATGTTGGGAACTCCCAGGAGACTTGCATCCTTTGACACAAGCTCTAGATTCATCTCTTTACCTCCACCAATTCAGAGGGTGCCTAGCACATAGTCAGAGATCAGTAAATGAATGAAGAGTAATCTGCCAAAACAAAGAGACTACCTCTCTGATGACACAGTGCAAGTCAATGAGAAGGTTGAAACCAATTTATGGACATCAATTTTCCACTTAGCTGAACAAGTACACAGCTGTTACATCCAAGGGTAAACATGATCCCTGGCTGAGTCATTCATTCATGCACCCACTCATTCATTCATCCATTTTACAGATGTTTATTGAAATTATTTAACTCTGTGCCAGAGCTAAAGCCCCTTGAGACTCAGGCTCAGCCCTTAAGTAGCTCCCAGCCCAGTGGGGCACGCAGAACCCATAAATGAACAATCCCAATGTGGTGAGGGCAATGACAGGGACCGTACATAGTGCAGGGAGACCCAAGGGAGGGACATTTCAGGGCATCTACCTCAGGGGAAGTAGCATTTGAACTCAGTATTGAAAGCAGTTACCAGATGGCTGGGCAACTGGGGTGCTATCCCCACAGGAGGAAAATTTCAGCTTCCATTGCCTGGTGTTGAGCATGCATGAGGGTGGCCAGCCTGTAGGGCAGAGTCTATGCGGAAACATGTTAGCTGGGAATGCCGGGAGGGCATCCCGGGAACACGTTAGCTGGGAATGCCAGGGCACCCCGGAGCACCAGCAGTCCCCCAACCCCCGCACACCCCCAGTGCTTTTATCCTATCAAGACTCATTCGCTCACCTACTCACTGCCCTTACTCACTGCTGAGAATTGACCCCAGCTCCCCCACCTGTGCACACCCAAGCGGACAGCTTTCCTTCCCCCGCTGTGCAGGATGGGCCAATCCCCAAGACCGTGTTTCCCCTAAAGACTACCTCTCCAAACCCAGCCAACGTTTTCCTTCTCTCCCCTCTTCTCTCCTTCCCCCTCCTCCTCTCCTCTCTCCATCCCTCCTTTCTCATCCTCTCCCCTTTCTGCCTCCACTCTCCTCCCCTCCCCTTCTTATCCCCTACCTCTCCTCTCTTCTCTTTTTGATAAATATACCATGTTTACCTTGTTTTCCCAGCCACACTGCAAGCCCTTGAGGCCAGGGACCACCCGCTATTGCTTCTTAGAGAACAAGGGTTTTCAAACTTCAGCATTCCCTAGAGGACTTGTTAGTCACTACAGGACAGAGTTTTGAACTCTATCCCCAGAGAGTCGGATTTAATAGGACTGAGGCTGGCCGGAGAATTTGCATTTCTAACAAATTCTCAGGTAATGCTCTTGGCTCAGGGACCGCTCTTTGAGAGCCATCGGTGCAGGAAGTGAATGGGTTCTAAACCCAGCCAAACCTGAGTCCCAAACAAAGTTCTGCATCCTACAGGGCCATGTGACCCAGGATCACTTTCCCAAGGACACAGTGACACTCATTTGTAGGGTTACACAGCAACCCAGCTGGTACACAGCAGCTGCTTAGTAAGTGCCTACTACTGATCGTCTCAGTTACAGGTTGCTGCTCCTACTGGCCACGCCAGGTTATTTCTGCCCATTAGGGAAGCAAGCAGCGTCTCCGTGCTGTTGTCCCCACCCAGTCCTGCTAGGGCCTAGTCCCTGGAACAGCAAAGGGATTCCATGCCATTCCTCTAGCTGCAGTGGAAAAGGGGCTGCTTCTCTCCAGCCTTCTTTCCTGTCTTCTGCCCCAACACCAGAGCATACATATCACATTAAATAATTATTTTTTCAGGGAAATGCTGGCTATCAGAAAAAATAAAACCAGCATTAGCAACTATAAAAACCAATTTGAATTTTTAACTTATACACTTTAGCTAAAAAGAGATTTTCGGCTCTACATAGGTCGTGAGGGGGGAACTCAAGTGATGTTTACTTAGAGCCGATAAATATTAGGCAACAGCTGCGCATCTGTCTCAATGTCTTTGTCCCTGTCTCCCACACTCCATCCTCCTTCCGGGAGTTTCTACGGCCAAAAAGGACAGGTCTTTCTCTGACCACATGCCTGCCTTCCTCCTCCCACACAGAATCACACGGATCACACGCAGTGCTCATGCTTGCTACCTTCCTACACCAAGTTCTAACCAGCACACAAGTGTCCTAGTCCAGTCCGGCTGCTGTAATAAAAACACCACAGACCAGTGGCTTATCAGCAACAGGAATTTATTTCTCACAGCTCTGCTGGCCAGGAAGTCTAAAATCAAGGAGGCAGGAGAATCAGCGTCTGGTGAGGGCCTCATAGTCAGCCATCTTCTCCCTGGAACCCCACACAGCAGAAGGGGCAAATGAGCTCTCTAGGCATGGATCCCACCCGTGAGGCTGCTTCTCACATGACCTAATCATCTCCCAAAGGGCCCATCTCCTAACACCACCACCTTGGGAGCTGGGGTTTGCGGGACATAAGCATTCAGTCCATCGCAAGAAGGAAGTCAGCCACACACTGCCTGGCCAAGCCCATTTCCATTTAGAAATAAGGTAACAGAAGCATAGAATAGTGATTCGCCCAAAGACATAACCAGTAGTGGTAGAGGCAATCCTGGAAAGCCTGTTCTTTAAAAATATAGATACTATCGTTGTCGTGTTTAAGAGCGGGGACATGTTCTCAGGCTGTGTCATTAGATAATGCCGTCATGTCAACACCAAGCATGGATTTCACAAACTAAGACGGCTGTGACATCACTAGGCCATACAGTGTTATGGGGCCACTGTCACGTACGCAGAGTCTAGCTGACTGAAATGGCATTATACGGTGCATGACTGTACTACTGTAAAGAAACGTATGGCAAGCACAAGGTCCTGAGTTCAATTCCTGATACCAAAAAACAAATAAAAAGAAAAAGAAACACAGCCTGGCCAAAAGTGTGAAACGCTGAAGCTGAAACTACAAAAACAAGAAATATTGCAGAAAGTATGAAAAATCTTGGGACCTCCCCCTCCAAAAAAAAAAAAGTCTAAAAGAAAAAGGTCTTGCTGAGTGACCATGGGAACATGATCTCATCTCTCTAAACCTAGTGGTCTCATTCTGAAGGAGAGGGGGTGACAATAGTGTGCACTGCTCGGGTAGCTAACACACACCGAGTGCTGCCCTAGCCCACTCCAGGTCTTTGCTTCCCCTACTGGCTGCTGTCATACACAGCACTGAACTCACGGCATACACACACCTCAGATTCCTGCCTTAGCTCATACACTTGTTCTATTTGGCTGCGTTGTCCCTAGCGCTGGACATTTACTGCCACCAAGTTTTCACGATTTTAACTGATGCTGAAAAGTCAAAGTCTTTCTGCTTCTGAGACAGTCGTGAAGGTTGGAGACCGACTGAGGCCATGGGCCCCTGAGCCCCTGCCTTCCCTGGGATGCACTCTGGGTTGCAGTGCCTGGGCCCCGGGGGAAAAGCCTAGGTTTGGCGGGCAGTGGGCTGGAAAGGCTTGGAGACGTGGAAGCAGCCTCAGCACAAGCTTGAGAAGCTCCTAGGAAAAGGGCTGAAGAGCTCTTTCCTTGATGTCTGGTGATCCTTCCTGAGAACACATGCACTTATGCTCCATACTCCTAAATCTAGGGGTTTTTCTCTCGGAAAAGTATAAGAAGGCATCACATTATCTTTACAATTTCACCCTGTCCTCGAACCTGTGAAGCCTATCCCAGGTCAAGCTAATAATACCCTCCCTTGGCAGGCTGCTGGGAGTGTAGCTCAGTGGGGAGGGCCTGGGTTCTGTTCACCCACAAGAAGAACACAAAGAGGGTTTCACCCTCATTCCTCTGGCAGAATGTACTTCTGCAGCCTTCTTTTCAGCCTGAGGTTAGGACCCCTTCCTGCCGGTCCTCTGCCAGTCACCGGAAGGTTAGGATGTTACAGGGTTGGGTAACAGGAGAGGGTGAGGATGTGGGATCTGAGGAGCTGGCTGGAAACCTCGGGTCAGTCCTGTAACTTCCCCGAGCTTTGTTTCTAGAAGACTGAGGCAGGAGGATCCCAAGTTCGACCGCAACGCCCCGGATTTAGCAAGACTTTTTCAGTAGCAAGCAGACAGGAGTGATTACTACTGCACTTAGCAGGAGTGTTGAAAGATCCTTGTGGGAGAGCTATAGAGTACCTCTGAGACTGCGCTTGGGTGCGCTTCTGAGCATTTCCGAGCGCCCTCCTAAATTAACGCTCCTAATTGGAGGCTTGAGCCACTGGGTCTCCACCCAACCCGCTGATCTCACTGTGTCCCTCCCAGCCTTGCCCAGGTGTGTTCACCCTCGAGACCCCAGCCCATGCGCTCAAGGCCCACGCGGACCTTCTCCCCTCCCCAGCTCCGCGCACACCCACCCGACACGCGTGCGCACCCGCCCCACTGTCCCCTTCCCCTCCCGCTCCTCTCTCCAGCGCCAGAGGCACCAGGGCCCGATTCCCGCTAGAGTCTGGGCACGCGGGGCCCCGCAGGTGGTGGGGCGCGGCGGA
>NW_004955414.1:32176574-32289053 GCF_000276665.1 Chinchilla lanigera | reverse complement strand
GGGGGGCGGGGGCCTAAGGCGGGCACGGCGCAGGGACCGAGGCACGGGAGGCGCGGAGCCGGCGGAGTCCGAGCTGGAGCCCGCGGAGCCCGCGCCGCGTCGCCATGCCCCTGGCCTTCTGCGGCAGCGAGAACCACTCGGCCGCCTACCGGGTGGACCAGGGCGTCCTCAACAACGGCTGCTTCGTGGACGCGCTCAACGTGGTGCCGCACGTCTTCCTGCTCTTCATCACCTTCCCTATCCTCTTCATCGGTGAGCGCGCGAGCGGCGGAGGAGGGGCGCGGAGCCCAGGGATGGGGAGGCGGAGGGGGACGCGGCGGCGCGCTCCTCACCGCCCGCGTCCGCCCCGCCGCCCCGGACCGCGGCTCGCGCCCCTGCTGGGGTCCCCTGCCCCGGGGTCTGCCGGCCCGCGGGTCCCGGCACTGGCTCTCCGGCTCATCGCTTCACTCTGGGGTGCGGCTGTACCCGCGCCAACGCGTTCCCCACCCAAGGGGTCCCAAGTTTTGCCACCGCGGGGATGGAGAGAGGGGAAAGGGGAGGTCCCCACACCCGCCGGGAAGGTCGGGAGGGGTCGGCCGCACCCTCAGTGGCGCAGCGGCTGGAGCCGGGTCACCCCTCCCCCAGGGCTCGCTCCTTGTCGCTGCAGCTGGGCCTGGGACTGGGACAGGATGAGCTTGGGAGGCGGGTGGAGGCCCCTCGAGCTCCTGTGCCGCCTTCGACCGGGCTCGGTGGTGATCGGTAGCCTCTGACACTCGGGGGCCCCGCGCCCTGGGGGAGGAGAGACGGAGCTGGGGTCGGGAATCCCGCTTCCCAGTACCCCATGGGGCGCGCGTCTCCCGAGTGCAACTTCTCCGCGCCGCTCGCGGACGCAGCGACCCGGCGCCCCCCATGTGCTTGCTTGAAAGTGGTCTGCAAAGTCGGGCGCCACTGTCGTGAGTGCGTTTTCACTCGGGTCCCCTTCATCTCTCAAGACCTTGAACTCCCAAGCTAGTCTGCCCTGTTAGTACGGAGGGTGAACCCTGCCTGTCCAAAACGTGTTCCTTTATTCTAATTGAAAAAATTAGCAAATCATAAAATTTACATGCAGCTTTGGGGAAGAGCAAAGGTGGTCACAAAATTAAAAGGAACTTACTGCAGAAGCAAATTGCTACTTATTGACAAAGATAAAGGACTAGACAGAAATAGGAAAGGAACATGCAATACACACATGCGCATCTAAAATTTAAAAGTATTGACACACTCCTGTTCTCGGCTAAATGGTTTATTGATGACCTGTCACACCAGAGGTGCCAGGTATATAAAATGTGCACCAGTATAGGACCAGCCCGATGTTCATTTCATGCGTACCAGCCTTGGGGATCCTCATGCACATGTGTAGGAGCCCCCACCCCGGACCCAATGCCCAAGCATCGGGGCGAGGGTCTGTCCCTGCAGCCTCCTCCAGGTGGTCCAGGCCCCTACCTTTACCTTTTTCTCTCTGTGCAGGATGGGGCAGCCAGAGCTCCAAGGTGCACATCCACCACAGCACATGGCTCCACTTCCCTGGCCACAACCTGCGCTGGATCCTGACCTTCATGCTGCTCTTCGTCCTGGTGTGTGAGATCGCTGAGGGCATCCTGTCTGATGGGTAAGTGAATGAGGACTCCGGGGAGCAGATTGCTCCTGGATGCTTCTGGAAAGACCCTGGCTTACCTGCCTTCCACAAGCCAGTGTCATTTGCTATTAAATCCACCAACTTGTCCCCTGGTATAAACTGAACCAGGATATTTATGCCAGGCAGTAGATCCATGTGAGACCCGAGCCCTGCCCGAAGCCCTGGAGGGCAGAGGGAACACAGATCTGCATGTCAAGCCCCAGTGAAATAATGCAAGTACCTACTGTATTAGAATGTCCTGACTCTCCTGGGACGGGGGGACCAGCACAGCCTGCTCCTATACAGGTACCTACTTTATTTGCTGACCTCTAAGGTGAAAGGTCATAAAGTAAATAATGCCAGAATTCCAGGCCTCTCCCACAAACTGCTCCAGTTGCCTTCTTGGGCAGAGAGAGGGCTAAGCATATCACTTCCTCTTGCTTAAGACCCTTCCTTGGTTCTCAGTTGTTTGCAAGATAACACCCCTGGGTCGCTGGGCAGTGAAGCCCACTGCCTGCAGTTCGTCCCTAAAGGCTCCCCCTCCCCCATTTCTCTGGGCCTTACATCTGCGCCTCACACCTCTGCTGTGGCACAGATGAAACTGGCTGTTAAAGTTTGTACCTATTTGCAGAACTGTCTCCTGAGTCAAGAAGGCCTGGAGGTTAGAACCTGGGTCTCATTTGTCTTTGTATTCACAGTACAAATTTGTCAAGTCCTTAGGAGAATAAATAAACTCCTGTTACAAGCAGATATTCTAGGAGGAGAGAGGAGGCAGGGTTGGGGAGGCCCCATAGCTGGAGGGGCTTTGGAGCTGAGCCTGAAGGATGCCCAGGGTTCTGACAGGCAGAGGAATGGAGCAGAGGGAGCAGAGCAGGTAGCGGTGGGGTCCGTGGGGAATTGTGCGGCAGGGCCGCAGCAGTAATCCCTCACAGGGGAGCCGTGAGGCTGAGCTTGGAAACAGGGCTGGGGCGTCTTGGGCAGAGCTTTGAAACCCAGATGTCACGTGTGGCTGAGACGTGAGCAATGCGGCACTTCAGGTGAAGGCAGTTGGCCACAGGGAGAGGCTGGAGGTGGGAGGAGATCGCTGTGGTCCAGGTGAGGGATAACTGCAGGTGGAAATGGCTCGGCAGCAGTGAGGGACAGAAAGGAGGGTGAGTGCCTGGGCGCAGAGACGGTGCACAGACTGGGAATTCAGTCTCAGTATTTAAGGCCCAGCCCCTCAGAGCTGGAATCAGCCCGGGCCCAGGCTCCACTCCTGCCTGGTTCCTGCAGCTGGTCTCAGGGGGATGGGATCCCCTGACACACACTGTCACTCTCCTACTCCCCTGGCTTCTGCAGTGATCTTTGTGATAACTGCTTGCCCTAGGCAGCAGCTCCTCCTGACGACCATAGTCCCTCAGGCCAGCAAGAAGCCCAGAGGACACACTGCTGCCTAACTAGCAGATGCAAGTCTGCTTCACACCCCCAGCATCCCCTCCAAAGCAGCACATATGGTACCAAGGAGAGGCGTGCCTTGGGAGCCTTCAGCCAAGAGTACATGGGATTTAAACTAGCTGGGGAGCAGCGTGTGGTGGCGCACGCCTGTAATCCCAGCACTCAGGAGGCTGAAGCAGGAGGATCGTTGTGAGTTTGAGACCAGCCTGGGCTACAAAGTGAGCTCAAGGCCAGCCTGAACTGCAGAGCAAGACCGTGTTTCAAAAAGACAGACAAACAAAAACTAGCTGAGGTGACAGAGGACACCTTGCCCGTGAAGAAGGAAGACCTGAGTCTTCCAGCACTTCTGCTCTGTACCAGCTACTGGGCCTTTACAAGTCACCCAGCCTTCAATATCAGAAGGCAGCCATGGAGGATGAAATTAGAGAATGGTCTGGATGCAGAGCCCGAAGTGGCAGAGCCTTGGGCAGGTGCTGTCTTTCCATGGGAAAGTGGAAGGGCTCGGTTGGAGACTCCTAACTGCAGGCTGTCAGCAGTCCTTCATGTGTGTGGCTGCACTTGCACCCCAAACCAGCTCACTGCAGATAACCATCCCTCACCAGGGCACAGGTCAGTGTCTGGGCTGGGCCTTCGTCAGCAGCCTTTATGTGTCCACACCTCTGCGTAGGCAGGTGGAAGGAGGAGCGTGGGAAAAGGACAGAGAAGAGAAGTCACAGATCCTGCCCTGTGGCACACATTGTGCACCCCAACCTGGCTTTCAAATCTGCCTGGAAACTTAGGAGACAGATGTGGGTGGCAGATAATTAAGGCAGTGGTCTTCAAGCCTGGGTTTGGTTTAGGGAAATTTTCATTTGTGTGACTAATTGAAGCATCTTAAACCCATAGGGCTTCCTGCCTTTCTTAGGGTATTATTTTTGTGCAAGATGTTCTGGATTCAAAACCAACATGGCACAGAATTATAAGGAAGGGATGGATGGATAGATGGATGGATGGATGGATAGAAGCTAGAATGCTTCCCCAAATCACTACATACTGGATAAAGTCTGTATATAAAACTTTTACTTAATTTCCTTTTTTTTTTCTTTTGTCCTTTTGAGACAGGGTCTCGCTATGCAATTCAGGATGGCCTTGAGCTCACTTTGTAGCCCAGGCTGGTCTTGAATTCGCAACGATCCTCCCGCCTCAGACTCCAAAGTGCTGGGATTACAAGCGTGCACCACCACACCTGGCTCTTTTACTTACTTTCTTACCTAATTTAGTGTATCATTCAGCAAAACAACTGAAATCTATTATAATAAACCATTTCATGAAATATTATTCCAATATGGATAATCCTGAACTTACTTTACATTATAACATTTTTAGTATTTTACCTTTTATTATAAAAATAATTATTTAAACACATGATGTAACATGTTGTGTGCCAACTTTGCACTGTGTGAGAGTATATAAAATCTTTTCAGAATTATTTCAAGGGGTAGAGAGCAAAGAGTTCTGAAGGCCCCTGTACAGTGCTAGTTTTCCCCAGTGTCCTCACTGGTGACTGACGACTCTCTACTCCTGTTCCTTTCATACTTCTGGGATGAGTTTGAAGACCTTTGCCTGAGAATATCTACTAATAGAGACTTAGAGATCGACATTTATGGTCTCATTTAACAAGAAGCCTAGACAGTATCTTTTCTGGTTAGGTTGGAGACTGAATGGTGTCAAGCAGGACCCAGCCTCCTCCTGTCTCGCTGTACCATTCCATGTGTCAGCCGTCAGCCAGGTCTTCCCCGTGCTCCAAAGTGGCCGTGCCACCCTGGGTATCACTTAGGAAGGAAGGGCAGAGGTGAAGACAGCATACTCCCCACATGTCCCTTCCTTACAGATTGGGTTCTGTGGTCAGACCAGCTAGTGGCAAAGAGGGATGGCATTGCTCCGCTGCTTAGACCCCTCACCATCCATCCCCTAGCTCTGAGAATAAACCACCAGTGAGCAAGCGTGTGGTTCTTCCATCAGGAGAAATGGGAGGATGTTACTTGATGAACGGCCCACGCTGCCTCCACTCCCGCACCTTGGCCCTGCCAAAGCCTTCAGTGCAGCACTCTTCTCCACATGTCCCTCCTCCTTCTCTGTCGAACTCCTACTCATCCTTCAAAGTCCAGCCTGGTTCTGCCTCCTCTGTGAGGCTTTCCCTGGTGGCCAGTCCCCTCAGCCTTCTGTCTGTCTGCAGCACCCCTTTCCTTTACTGCACAGTCAGACAGTAGCTCTGGGCATGGTGGCCCTCTCTGTACTGTTAGCTCCTCCTGGGCAGGGTCCTTGGTGTGTTGGATTAAAGAGCAGTGCGAGCAAGAGCAGCACCAAGACAGAGGCTGAGACAGGCCCTCTGGAAACAGAGGCTTCCAACACGGCCGGAGCAGGAAGAGCAGGCCAGACAGAGCCGGCAAAGTGGCTGGAGGCCATGTCTCCTGCGCCTTTTGTGCCCTGCTGAACCGTGAGGGTTTTGCTCTCTGCATAAGGGAACCATGGGAAGGACCAGTCAGGGTGAGCTAAGGTGACTCTTCTCGTCAGTCGTAAAGATGAGGTCTGGGGAAGCTCTAGCTCCCAAGGGCCTCCTCGTCAGGCCAGAGTCCTGCCAGCGGAGACGCCTGTGGGAGTGAAAGTGAGGACAGCGTAAGCTGTGTGCATCGCCCCATCCCCACCCCTAGGAAGGAGACAAAAGCAGTGATCTTAGATGTGTTATGCTGCCTCAGTTTCCACAACCACAACATGGGGGAGACATCCATGATTGGTGTTCTATGTACGAAGAGCAAGCGAGTTAATGTATGTCAACTGCTTAGAACAGTGCTAACGCAGTAAGTGCTCAGTAAATGACGACTCTCAGCAGGGTTGTTACAGTGCACGGCTGGCCCATGCTGCTCGTGTTCAGTGGGGCTGTCGGTAAGTGAGCTCTGGGGCACCAGCACCTGCACTGCCCGGGGACGGGGACCCAGCTGGGCTCACTCCCAGAGAAGTGATGCCGGCTTTCCAGCGGCCGTTGTCAAAACTGACTTCCTGATGACATGTTCAGCAAGCAAAAACCCAGGGAGAGCCTCAACACCAAGCCCTCAGAGCATCCGGGTCTTGGACTTGTAGGCCCCCGAGTTCGTGGCATGTTCGCGTCTGGGCTGGGCAGAGGTGCCAGGATAGTAAACGGAGCTGCGGGTGTGCCTTAAGACCCGCGGTGTGCTGAGTGAGGAACACGAGGCACTCCCCACATCTACATCCGCTCTGTCCTTCTCTCTCCCCGCGTCTTAGGGTGACTGAGTCCCGCCACCTGCACCTGTACATGCCGGCCGGGATGGCGTTCATGGCTGCTGTCACCTCTGTGGTCTACTATCACAACATCGAGACCTCCAACTTCCCCAAGCTGCTGATCGGTAGGGGAAGGGGAGAGGGAGGGGCGAAGAGGTGCCCTGACTGGTTCCTTCAGATGACATCTTTTGAGGACTTATATTGTGCCGGGCACTGTTCCAGGTGGTAGAAGTTCAAAAATGAAAAAAAAAGATCCATGTCTTCATGAAGTTTCATGAAGTGGAGGAGGCAGGCAGAGGTCACAGATGAAGAAATAGGTGGTGATGTGTGAAGAAGGGGGTGAGAGGGGGTCGGGGAGGCTCTCTGGTAAGCGTGGCCATGCAGGAGTTGGGGAGAGTGTGTTCTGTGCAGGGAACCGCAAATGCAGAAGCTTCCTTAGGAACAGACTTCGCAGGAAGGAAGGCCGGCGTGGCGGAGCCTAGGGAGCAGGGGAAAGAGTGGCAGGAGGTTCGGTTGGGGGCCAGCAGGCAGCAAGGGAGATGCCCAGGCTGTGGGCCTGAGCCCCGGGAAGCTGTCAGCGCTGAGCCCTGAGCCGCCTCAGGGACAGAGCTGGGGTAGAGGTCAAATCTGGTATTCAGGGCACATCCGGGTGAGAGGTGGCAGAGACGGCCAGCTCCGGGGTTATGAATGAGTTGGGCGTTTGGGGAGGGCAGAGCAGGATGACATCTAAAGGGGGAGCCAGGCTGTGGTCACCTGGAGAGGGAAGAGACAGGCCCCACACCAGAGCCCGAGCCTGCAGTGTGCGGCTCAGGAGCGGGTGCCCCTTTGCAGTTCCTGACCCCTTATGCTGGGTCCCAGGCAGAAACAACAGTGATGACTGCTGGCTTCACCGAGCCTGCGCTGTGGACCAGGCTCTGCACAGCGCTCCCCACCTGCATCATCTCCCTTCTTCGCCGCATCCGCCCTGCGTTACACGCACGAGTGTGGAACTCAGAGGCTAAAAATAATGCCAGCAAACGTTCACTCAGCACTAACTATGTGGCTCACTCCGGCCTGAGTGTATTATTAACTCATTTCATCCTGTAACAACCCTGTGAGGGAGGTCCCATTGCTTTTTCTCCTTTAAAAGACCAGAAAGCTGAGGCTCAGAGATTAGGTGACTCAACCTGGTCCACCCAGTGAGTCAAGGGGCACAGTGGAACCCGGCATCCAAGCGGGCTGCGTGCCTAAGGGTCCTGGCACGCAAAGGTATAAACCGCAGGCTTGCCGGTGTGTGTGGGCTGCAGTCTGCGTGGCTCAGGCAGGACACACACACCTGGCACCTAGGCTGTGTGTACACCGTGTGTCAGGAGTCACACTGAGTTTTAGAATTTCTGCACCCAGAGTCTGGAGCACTGTGCTGAGCCAGAGACCTTGCCATGTCGTGTGTCAGGGTGTCCTACTCACAGGCCCACCTTCCTGTGTAAGGGAGAGGGTCCAACTCCATCAGAATCACCCAGGAGACCCCCTGCCTGACCCCAGGACCCCAGAGTGAGTACAGATGGGGGCTGGAGCAGCAGGTCAGGGTCGAGGGGAGATCTTAGCTACAGACTTTGGAGAGCTCCCCCTGGCATTTCGGGAGCAGCCTCTTATCTTCAGAGAACCCCTCCTTAACCCCCAGGGCCCAGCTGCCTGGTGCCCCTGGAAGTGCGGTCAGCAGGAGAGGAGCTTGTTTCCTTGTGCTTCAGCGAGCATGTCGTGTTCTCTTGCTGAGCGCAAACCATCACCCATGTGTGGATTCGCCCTTTATTTTTAAAGGAACAAGGACTTTCTCCCTTCACTGCCCTTGTTGGAGTTCAGCTCCCCATGACAAGGGGCTGTACAGAGGCAGAAATTCCAGAACAGAGGAAAATGGAGGGAGTGCGCCTCTGAGCTGGAGGGACAGAGAGGGCCATGTGTCCTAGGGAAAGAGCCAGCACCCGAGAGGACTAAAGGCTGATCGTGGGCCTGGAGTCTTACAGAAAGATGACAATGACATATCGTACAGTGTTTCACAAAAGAACCATAATTCTAGGCTCCAGAGAAGGAAATACTCTATGAGAGAGACGTGTTTGAGCTGAGAACTGGAACTGGGAGAAGGGAGAGGAGTGCTTCAGGGAGCAGCAACAGCATGTGCAAAGGCCCTGGGGCAGGAGGAACCAAGCGTGTTAGCAAATGTGAAGGAAAAGAGTAACTTGAGCAAAGAGAGCAGAGGGAGCTGTAGGTAGGGTGCACACTGAGGAGGTCCTCAAAGACCACACCACTGACACTGGCATTTATGCCAAGAGAGAAATTATGCCCACTGAGAGAAGTTTGGGTTTTTGAGGGTGTGTATGTCTATGTGGTACCATATACAGAACATAAAATTTACCAGTTTAACCACTTATTTTTTAACGTAGGTAAGCAGTTTGTTTTTTTGACCTCCCAGCTCATTGTAGCCACTCTGAAGTGTACAGTTGTGTGGCGTTAAATACGCTCATGCTGTTTTGCTGCCCTGACCAGCGTCCACCTCCAGAACGTAAACCATACTCCCCCTTCCTCCCTCACCTCAGCACCTGGCCACCAGCATTCTGCTTTCTGTCTCCGAGTTTGACTGTGGCAGGGGCCTCATCCACCTGAAGTTATACATTCTTTGTCCTCTGGTGATGGGATTATTTCACTCAGTAGCTCCTCCAGGTCCACCCATGTGGAAGCACATGACAGAATTCCCTCTCTTTCAAAGGCTAAATAATGTCCCACTGCCTGGGTAGGGCACGTCTTGTCATCCATTCATCCGCCAGTGGGCCTCAGGGCTGCTTCCATTTCTTTGACTATTGTGCATAGCATGGCTGCAAACAGGAGGGCACTGAGAGGTTTTAGAGGTGACCAGATTTATTGCTTTGTGGCTGTGGGGTTGAGAAGGCTCTTGAGGTGGCCCGTAGGCGACACTGTGGTGGTCTGGACTCGGGTGTCTCGGGGGTGGAGAGCAGTGGGTGGATCCAACATAGTTAGGAGGAAAGTCGGCAGAACGTGACAGAACGTGGTTACGGGCTGGGTGCTGGGCTCAGGGAAGAGGGGAGAGGGAGAGGCCCAGGGAGCCCACAGCGTGGAGCTCACCAGCGGCAGCCTGTGTCTCTCTCTGCCATTTCCCCTCTTCTCCCAGGCGAGCAGTGAGTGCCGCTGTGTCTGGGAACAGGCTGTGGGCTCAGCACTGCCGGGCGGGACTGTGGGAAGCACCTCTGAGTCCAGCACTGACCCTCTCCGTGAGCTGGCACAGGACGCCGGGGCTCTCTGAGCCTCAGTTTCCTCCCCTGGAAAGGAGTAAACCCTGCCCCAGTCACAGGGCTGTTAGGAAGGTGAAATCGGAGCACAGCTGTGGCAAGACCACGTGAGACACACTTTAAATCGTGGTTCCAGCCAGTGGTCCTCACTAAGGACAAGAGAGGCTCTGATTCCTGGGAAAGGATCTGCGGAGAGAGCAGGCTCGCAGGAAGGGGGATGGGGTCCAGCTGTGGGTTCCTGTGACCTGGACACCAGGCCAAACGGGGGGACATCACTGCTTCTGCCCCACTGTCCTAATGCCCGCACTGGCATCAGCCCCTCTGGGCGTGCTCTGCCCTGGCCATATGGTGGGACCAACGTCTTGACCTGCTTCCCAGCCCAGAGCCAGTCTGGGCTGATGCCAGCTGCTGTCCCCGAGAGATGGCCTGGCATCCCTGGGTGCAGGTGGGCTTCATTCTCCGTGGGTCCTCGCGGGTCTTTCTGCATGTGGCTCTAGAAGCTGGGCGGGCAGGGCCGTGGTACTAGAGTATCCCCCACCCAAGGGTGACATAACTGGGCGTTGCTGGCTTTTGCTGTTGTAAGCTGACTGTGCTTTGTTGGCAGATTAGGGGGAGGGGCAAGAATTTAGAACAGAATCCACTGATGGCTTCTGATGTTTATGTCTCCCCAAATCAGAAATCCAGAGATAATGAAAGTATCATCTGCTGATACCCAAAGCACCCGTCACATGCCGGGCTCACCATGCTGAACACTTTTCATATGTTGCTCACCCTTTCTCTGCCAGACCCGGCAGCATGCGCCTTTCTCTGAGCCTCAGCTTCCTCATCTGTAAAATAAATGAGCAGTAAGACTTCCCCAGTTTGGGAAGTCACTAGAGCCCGGAGCTTGCGTGCCTGGGCTCTGCTTTTAGCCTAGCCCAGCTCTGCCACTTACCTGACCCTCCAGCCAGTCCCCAGCCTTTCTGAGCCTCAGGTCCTTTGTCTGATAGGGTGGGGGTGATGACGGTTCTCCCCTGCAAAGTTACTGTGAGGAATAAATGAGGTGATGTGTTTAAGTGCTTCCTTAGCACGTGGCCCGAGCCTTAGTCAAATTCAAGAAATAATTTTCCTGTTCTTCTGATTACTCTTTGTTTAAGGGAGAGTTGTCTGGCCAGTTTGATTTAGGAGGTCCTGATAGGGTGAAGGACCCTATAACACATGTGCACCATCTCAAAGGGACGCTCTCTGGTGCAGTCACACGCATGCACCCCTTGTCAGAAATGTGCACACACACCCACCTCCCGGGCACAGCCTTCTCTGTCTTCTCCCTCATGCTTGCACACACGTGAACGTGCACACTCATATGTGCACACGCCCCTCCTCTGCTCTCCTGTCCAGCTCTGCTCATCTACTGGATCCTGGCCTTCGTCACCAAGACCATCAAGTTTGTCAAGTTTTACCACCATGCCATCAGCTTCTCGCAGCTGCGCTTCTGCCTCACGGGGCTGCTGGTGGTCCTGTACGGGATGCTGCTGCTCGTGGAGGTCAACGTCATCAGGGTGAGGGTAAGCAGGCCAGCTTGGGATGCACTGGGCCAGGGCACGAAGCGGAGCCCCGACTTGCAGCTGGCCAAGCCCGAGAAAAGTCCACCTGGCTTTGCCTGCCCCAGAGAGGGGTCGGGTGCCTTGGGGAGCCATCCCTCAGGCCCAGGCCTCACTGCCAGGCTCCAGAGGGTGAGGAGGTGACACTTAGTTCGCCCAGGGTGAAGCATGGGTGACTCTGTAGGGAGGGAGTAGTACTCCCATAGGGAGGGCAGGGTTTGGCTTCTCCTGGCTTCTTTCGAGGCAGGGAGACTTGTGTGTGCTCCAGTGTGTTCGTATAGTCATACGTCCTTTGTAACGAGGAGGTGTGACTGCGCTGTCCTTGGGGTTGTAGTCCTTGGTCTTCTCCCTCGCTCCCCTCTCTCCCCGCTACCTCAGGGTCAGCTGCTCCTTCCCCAGCTCTGTCCCCGCCTTCCTGCCTAACCAGGCGAGTAACTAGTTTGTCTTTCCGTGCTGTGTTTTTGTTAGGATAATTCCATTCACATTTATCTGAAGTACCTGTTCAGGTTTTTTTTTTTTTTTCTCTCAGCCCATGTAAATATACGCTTTTCTCCCTAAATACTTGTTTCCTACAAGTGGGATCATATTGCCTGGTTTTCTGCCCTGTGCTTTTCTCACCCAGCAAATAATGTCTCAGGACTCCTTCCAAGCTGCGTGACATCCTTAATTCAGTTTTCTTAATGGCTGCATCATTTTCCATGATGCGGACGAACTGTGATTTACTTAGCCATCACCCTCCTGGTGGGCGTTCACCTTGGGGCCCAGTGCTTGCCTTTGTAAATAACGAGTATTGAACACACTTGTATCTGTGTGTGTTGTTGCCTTTATTTTTGTGCTCACAGCGTTGCCAGAGCAAAGGCTGTGGGTGTTTACAGTTTCAATCAGTGTCGTAGAACACTGTCCACTCACAGTGAGGGAGAAAACCTTTCCCTGCCCTCCAGTCCTTTCTAATTTGGGCCTTCTGATGAGTGTAATTTGCATTTCTCAGGTCCCTCCCTCAGGGCACTCCTGACATACAGGTACCAACCCATTCAGAGAAGGGGAAGCTTGTTACATGAAGTTTACCCAGAATACCTTGCGAGTACACGGAAGAGGCAGGACTTGAACCCAGATCCTTGTGCCTTCAGGTTCTGCAAACTCTGTGGAACACGATGGTTTCTTTATGGATCCATGTTCCTCAACTCAATTTAAGCCTGACCCAGCCAAGCCAGTGGGACTCAGAGTAGACCTCACTGCATACTCACACAGTGAGGAGATCCTGGTGTTGGGCAGCAAGCAGTGTCTAAGGAGCTTTTCCTGGGAATAGTTATAGGTAAGACAGCTGCATCTGTTAGAGGTGCACTGTGGCTGTCACAGACCCGGATCTTTGCAGAGCTGGGTAGGGGAGATGAGGCCGTGCACTCACCCCCCAGCCATGCCCCACAGAGATACATCTTCTTCAAGACACCGAGGGAGGTGAAGCCCCCCGAGGACCTGCAGGACCTGGGTGTGCGCTTTCTGCAGCCCTTCGTGAACCTGCTGTCCAAGGGCACCTACTGGTGGATGAACGCCTTCATCAAGACGGCCCACAAGAAGCCCATTGACCTGCGAGCCATCGGGAAGCTGCCCATCGCCATGAGGGCCCTCACCAACTACCGGCGGCTCTGCGAGGCCTTCGATGCGCAGGCGGTCAGTGGGGTCATAGCCACACCCCCCGTTCCCTGCCCTCCAGTGAAAAGTCACAGACAGGGGCCTGGGAAGACGTCGGGTCAAAACCTTGGTGGGACAGCTGGGGACACTGAGGTGCACTGAGGGAAAGATGCCCAGCTTAAGTCACACAGATTCATAGGACGGTCACAGTGGAATGGTCCGGTATCCTCATTGTCCAGATGAGAAACTGAGGACCTGATGAGGAGAATGACCCCACTGAACTTCCCAGGCCACTACAGTTCCTTCTGGGGCTCAGTGACTACAGCAGTTCTCACCCAGTTTGGGAGGCAGGGATATCAGCCTGGCGCTTATAATAACTCTGAATTTGGCCAGGTAGAGGTCTCCTTATATCATTGAGGAGGAAACTGAGGTCCTGAGTGAGGCCATGACTGCCCAGAGCTGGCCCACAGCTGGCACACAGCTGGTAGGTGGCACAGCCAGTCCCATGACTTGCAGTCCAGTGCTCCTTTGCAGCCTCTGCAGTAATATCGGGAGAAACTGAGGCAGACACAGTTGCAGGTGGTCGTGAGTAAGTGTGGCACATCCGTCTCTCAGTGTGAGGCTGTGCCATCACATAGTCCCTGATGTCAGGTGTGGTGGCACATGCCTGTAATCCCAGCACTAGGGAGGCTGAGCCAGGAGGATCGTTGTGAGTTCGAGGCCATCCTGGGCTACAAAATGAGCTCAAGGCCAGCCTGAACTGCATAGCGAAACCCTTTCTCAAAAAGACAAAAAGAAAAAACAAAAATAAAAACCACATAGTCCCTGACAAGCTCTGTGACCTTGAGCAATCTTCTGGCCTCAGTTTCCCCATCTGGTGCACAGTGGTATTGATAGGGCCCACCCAGCCATGCACTTCGTGATTCCATGATTTTTTCCTGGAGTTGTTTGCAGGGCCACTGGGTTCCCCCGGGGAGCAGGAGCCGGGGACATCCTGGGAGGTTGGGCCCTGCCACGAATGAGCCCTTGGCCGTTCTGACCTGCCCACGGGTCTCTCTGGGCAGCGGAAGGACACACAGAGCGCACAGGGTGCCAAGGCCATCTGGCGGGCACTCTGCCATGCCTTCGGGAGGCGCCTAGTCCTCAGCAGCACATTCCGCATCTTGGCCGACTTGCTGGGCTTTGCCGGGCCGCTGTGCATCTTCGGGATCGTGGACCATCTTGGAAAGGAGAACCGTGTCTTCCAGCCCAAGGTAGGCCCCCTGGGGCAGGCGGGCCAGCCCCGAGAAAATCCGTCTGCCTCATGCAGATGTGCTCAAGCATTAAAGAGACCGATGTGTGTGAACCATGACCACGCTGGCGTGGCTCCTCACTCAGGCAGAGCCCTCAGCACATCTTCTTCTTCTATACGTAGCCAACCAAAATGCCAGCCTGCGCCCCAAGGCTTTTATGGCACCCAGCTCAGCTTATCCCACCGTTACTGCTGTCACCACTCCTATTGCTGTCATGCCGAAAGTTGCAGGGGGTGCGTTTGTTGGCCCAGTGTCTAGCGTTTCTGTGGCTTATAGATGTGTTGATGGTTAGTTCTCGTCCTCCTCATCGACTCTGAAGAAGGTGGCAGGGTTCTGCGTTCTTCATTTCTGTGTGTCCTAGCTCTCAAGGTTCTGCAGGGGCATCTTGGGGGAGAAGGAAGTGGGAAGCGTCCGTGGCTGGATATAGTCTTTTCTTCCCTCACTCCAAGTTGTATTCAAAGCTACCCCTTGAGGCTGGGGATATAGCTCAGGGACACAGCACCTGCCTGGCAAGTGCAAGGTTGTGAGTTTGATTCCCAGTACCCAAAAACAAACAAACCAACCAACCAAAAAGCTACCCCTGTTTTATTAAAATGTTGAACTTTCCATTAAACTTTTTTAAGAGGGTTCCACAGCATCAAGGTACTTGCAATCTACTGGACTGGACGATGTCCAGTGGTCTTTCTACCTCTGAAGATGCTATGAGCTGAAATGTTTCATACAAAAGAGAAAACCTTTTGTGGGGTTATTTTCCCTATTTGTGGCAATGGCAGCCAGTTTGGGGACTGAGGGGCACTTTGCAACCATTTAGATTTAGATGACCGTGAAATGGGAAAATTTCACCCTCTAATAAGATTCAGGGTTGTATCTTCCAGTGAGGATGTCATTATAACATTTTAACCACAGACAGCACAAAAGCAATTCAGAGGTTTGGTAACTATGGCTCTTAGTAATTTATGACACCCCGTTGTATAACATGAATTCATCGTAATTGCTAAACTCACAGATAGCAGTCAATCCTCAGGAGGATTATATTCAGGAGATATAATTAGTCAGCTGAGCACTTTTGATCAGAACTATGAAATATACTAAGTCTGCCAAATTTATTCAGCAAATTATTGAACCCTACTATGTGCCTATCAGGGTGGGCTGTGAGAATACAGAGCAGTGATTATGACAATGATGATAATAAATGAGCACTTAGTGACCACTTGGCACATAGTCAGCTATGTACAGGAGTTAACCATGTATTATCTCATTTAATCCCCGAAACAATCATTTGTTTTTTTGTTTTTTTTTTTTTTTGGTAACAACTGTATTGAGATTGATTTCTGAATCCATGAGTTCAGTATTCTTATCCCCATTTTACAGGTGAGAAACTTGAGGCTCAGTAACTGTTCCCAGGTTCTCTTAGCTCGTTAGTAACAGCCAGGAGTTGAATCCAAGTCTGGGTACTTACAACCATGATATGACATCGATTATTGTTATTCAACCACCACCTCTGGTTCTCAGGATGTAAAATCCAATGAAAAATAGAGAAATCTAAAAATATTTTTATACTGTATGTTATACATGATTGTGAGGAGGAATATGCACATATAGGGAATGACAGGAAGAGTGACTAGTTAAACCAAGAGTCATAGGCAACATCATAGAGGAGGGGGTATTTGAATGGGGCCTTGACAGATAAATAGGAGTTCGCCAACTGAGAGGACATCTTGTTCAGTCAAGAATGTGAGGATCTTTCACTTATTTAGCCTTTGATGGCTTTGAGTCCTTTTCTGGCTTTTTGAGCCTCCAACATTTACTTGGCCCAAAAAAGAAAGTGGAAGTGATTACTTCTCCTATCCACAGGAGTGTCACCTTCAGCTTTAGCCTGACCAGAGGCAACAGCAGAGTACCCTGCATTGACATCCTCCAGGAACAAGGAGCCGGTTGTTAATGTTAGGGGGAAATGACACAAGCCAGAGCCTTTATCAGCCAGTCCATACCATCCTCTTCCTGTGCTTCCGAACACTCCCTGCCACCAGGATTCTCTAAGGACAGAGCTGGGAGGCAGGATGTGCGGGAGGTGGTGAGCACCACGCTTAGGATTAGTTCTTCTGAGCGTTCCCATAGCCTTCTCTTTTCTTTTTATGTATACACAAACCCTGGGTTTTATTGCCCTCTCATTGGAATGCTCTTGTCCCAGTTACTTATCAGCATGCAGATCCCGGGGACAGATGGCCCTGCCTCAGTGGCAGCAGGCCTTATCAGATTGAATATTTGTTCCTTGCACCCCAAACACAATCAGCAAATTTCCGACATAGAACCCAGAGGTTGAAAGTCAATACAGTCTCCAGCTTGGTCATGTGGTTGCCTGGGGAATGGCTTACCTCTGCTTTGTGCTCCTTCTTTTATTTTTCCATTTTTGTTTTTTTTTGAGACAGGGTCTCGTTATATAGTCCAGGCTGGCCTTGAACTCACTTTGTAGCCCAGGGTGGCCTTGAACTCAAGGCAGTCCTCCTGCCACAGCCTCCCAAGTGCTGGGATTAGAGGCGTGTGCCACCGCCTCTGGCTTGCTTTGTGCTCCTGAGCCCGGACAACAAGAAACAGGTTACTGACTGAGGTGTTTTGGTTCATCTTCCTGAGTCTCCACGGCTCTAACTCAGCAGAGTGTCGTGCTGGTCTTGGCAAACCGCAAAGGAGGCTCCTTGGCTTTGCACTGCAGAGGAAGCCCGGCCTGAATGCCTCTCGCCACAGGCTGTGCAGCTGGACACTCACCGCCAACTCTGCCAGTGGCTGCGTTGTCCTTTTTTTCCCTCCCAGGACACTCACAGTTGGCAAGAAACCTCATCCTTGGCAACCGTGTGGACAGATGCCTCTGTTCCGCTGTAGTTACTGAGGTGTCTGACCCAGCAGGTCTCGGATGCTCCCATCCTAGTCCCCTCTGCCTCTCCTCAGGGAGAGCTGGGACCCGGCCTGCGCTTTGCCCCTGATCTAGTTCCTTCCAGCCTCTCTCCTCCCAGCCCCCACTCCCAATCTGTCACCTGCCTCCCGCAGTGCCTCTGATCTGACTGGAGGGCGAGAGAATTGGATTCAGAGCGAACTGCTGGTGTCTAAGGCCTGCCAGGCTGCTCCTGGCTGAGGCAGGAAAAGGAGGAGCAGGCTGCGGGTTTGGTGTAAGGGCCAAAGCGTCAAAGGACCTGTCAGCCTCAGGGACGGTCGTGTAGCTGTGAGTCTGTGTTGTGTGTGTTGTGTGTGGGAGGAGGAGTGTGTGTGTTTCTGAGTGAGTTCTGCTTGTCCCTGTCTCTCGTACGTGTCTTTCTGTGTGTGTGTTCTGTTCCTATCTGGATGGCCATATGTGTGACTGTCGCTGTAGTAACTTAATGAACGCAAATGGGACGGTGTTTCTGTGACCAGGAGTGTCGCCGTGGAGGTTGGTTTCTCTGTGACAGTGTCCGTGCAGCTTCAGGGGCCTGGAGTGTCTGCCTTTGCTTCACTGTCACCCTCTTGTCATCCACTAAGACTCTGTTATATGTCACCTCCTCCAAGACGCCTTCCCCTGGTTGAATTATACGTCTTGCCTCCCATACATACCCTCTGCTTCTACTGTCACAATACCTCTTGTCCCTTTCCCCAGCTTGACCCCAAGTCCCAGAGTTCAGACAGGACTGGCATCATCTGAACTCTGTGTGCCCAGCGCCCTGAGCCCTGCTTGTCCCCCAGCATGCTCGGGAAATGACATCCTGAGTAATGTAGGCCTTACCGTGGGTTGAATAATTCTGTTTCTACATCGTTTTCACACCCGTGGTTCCATCAAATCCTCATGGCATACTCTGAAATAGGAACCTCCAGAGCCTCATTTTAAAGGTGAGGAAACTGAGGCTCAGAGAGGTTGAGGAACTTCCCTAGGATACAGTGGCGCGGGTATGATGTGTTGGGACCCAAACTCAGATGCAGCTGGCTTCCAGGTCTAGGCTGTCAGCTACCGGGTCAGATGGCTGTGGACGGATGCTTGGTCTGTGGTTGAGCAAACGTGGTTACTGTTTTTATCCAGGGCCTCCCAGATGGACAGCTCGTCTGTGTGCCTGACAAGATAAAAAACGAGAGCCCAAGTGACGCCCTCTTCTTTAAGCTCCAGAGGGAGGGGAAGGGGACCTGTGCCATCAGCAGACCCCAAGCTAAACAGGGAACCAGGGATCAGAACAGCAGAGTGCAGGGTCTGGGTTCCAGGGCTCCCTCTGTGGGCATTCTCTTTGTGCTGGTCAGCGGTGGCTTCATTCTGCAGGCCTGGATGGGGAGATGTGTAACTTCCATAGTGGGACGTACATGGCGGAGGTGGGGGTGGTGGGGTGGTGGTGGTGGCTAATTTTAAAAATATTTTTTTAAAAATTTTAATTAAAAGTTTAAATTTAGGGCTGGGGATATAGCTCAGTGGCACAAGTGCCTGCCTGGCAAGCACTATGTCCTGAGTTCGACTCCCGGTACCAAAAAAATAAATAAAGAAATAATAAAATAAAATAAGATTTTAAATTTAACTTTTAAATTTGTTGATTATTATAATACTGGAGAAATGCCTGAAAACAAACACAGCTTCTTCCCTGAGAGCTGGTGAAAATGCAGGACTGGGACGGACATTCGATCTTCCAAAGCGCCTAGCTTCCACCAGATGTCAAGTTGTGGTTCTCAGTCTTGCCTCTCCTGCTGTGGCGCCCTCACACCCAGTCCCCCTTTCCGAGGCCCTCTCCTCGCAGCACCCCAGGCCTCTTGGCTCGTCTAGTACCCACTTCTTAATCAGGTCCCCTGTGAGTGTAGGTCCCCTCCCTTTGAAACTGTCTCTAGGACGAGATTTAATTATGATCTCGTGACCTAGACCTGCAGTGAGGTTTTCATTTATTTTCAAAATAGGTTACAAAATTCTTGGTCCACAGAAACATACTGTTTTGGGCCTAGAGTGTATGTGCTTGGGGGGAGGGGAAAGCCCAAAGTTTTGCCTTTAGAGCTACAAAGAGGGAATTTGTTTCTTTGTTTAAAAATACACAAATATTAATGAATGCATTTGACAAACACCACCCATTGTCTCGCCAGCATAAGTGCTCCGTTGCTTTCCCTGCCCGCGCTGTCCAGCCTGTGTGTTTTCCAGTTGCCGTGACACAGCATGTATGTGGCATTTCACGCTCCTCAAGAGCCGTCATGGTGATCGGTGACCTTGGGTGCCAGGTGATCCCACGAGCATCGTAACTCTTCCCTGCGGTTGGACATCCGCACAGCTCTAACTCAGAAAGAAACATCTTTGTGTACATAGCTGCTTCCTTATGTTTAATTATTTCCTTTGGGATGATGCCATGTGTTTTGTTGCTTTAAAATAATGCCTTCCGTTCCCCAGGCCGGGTCTGTGCAGAGGGTGGCGGGACAGAAGGATCTCAGAGTACACTGAGCACCGCGGGGTTTTCCTAAGCCTGTGTGCCTCTATTTTTGATCCGGAGTCTGCCAAATAGGCATTCTCCATCCCCCACAAGCTACAAGTCTGTATGTGACAACATGACACTCAGAGAGGGACTGGGGGCCAGAGCGTCCACATGTCTTCTGACCAGGGTGTGGCCTTGGGACAGCTGCCTCCCCGTGAGGAAACCCCATGTCCTATGTAAAATGGGCAGCAAGGGAACCCTCCTCATTACGTGTCGTGAGGATGGCATTTCATGCATGGTAAATGCTGTCTCCTGCGTCAGATCTTTTCCCCGCCGCAGCCTGTTTTACAGTGCATTTGCCCTCTATCTCATACTGTCTTTCTCCTCTTGCCTCTGCCTCCCCCTCTGGGGCACTGGCAAAGAGGACGGAGGGTCAAGACTCTAAGCCTTGTAGGGCCTCCCTCTCAGGTCCTGCATGCACCCCTCTGTAGTCCCCGCACCCCACCCCGTCCACTTTCTGCTGCACCCAACAGAAAGAGACCCCTGTCCACACAGCACGGGAGACACTGCTCTAAGCAGGACGAGACTCTCCAAGGAGCCACCAGGGCTGGTTTGGCTCTTAAACCTAGAGAAGGTCTCACTTTTCTACTGCCAGGAAGCCCTGCATCCGAGATCCAGGAATCTGTAACTCTAGGAAGAGGCCTCCAGGGAACACCCTACCCCTGTCACCCTCAGGCTCCTCCTCACTTTGTTCCAATCCCTCTTTGCCCTGCAGTGGGTCCCACACCCTCCCAAAGAGCCTGAGGCTCAGGGCAGAGTCTCTGAAAGGGCAGAGTTCTGTCTTCATGGAAATACTGATGTGGCCGGGCTGGAGAGCCCCGGACTTATACTTATCAAGATCAAAGTTTTTCTGGGAGTGAGAGATGCTGAATTTGGAAACAGACGCACTGTTGTTCCCTGGTATCTTTAGCAACAAAGGCAGAATGTTCCCCTTTGCTGCTGATCATCTGAGATCTTGCTGGAAATGCAGAGAGAGAACCTTAAATTCAGAAGGCGGTCCTGGGCGCCCACAAGACTGGAGGTCTAGGGAACTGAGTTCCCATCTGTCCCCTGGGAGCACAGCAGTGCCAGGTTTCCTGCTGGCTTTCTTGCCCAGAAGCCACTGCGCAGCAGGGGACTTCGCCATTGCTGATTCTGTTTCTGCAGCAGAGAACACACTGTGAGATTTGCTTGAGCAGCTCTGGTTTTGGTTCCTGCATGATTTGCCCTGTTTATTCTCAATCCATTCACAGTGAGCACCCCTCAGCCTGGGGACCGCAAGGCTGGGAGTCACAGTTACGGGCCTCATTCTGTTCCCCCGAGTGGGAGGGCAAGGAGGGTACAGGCAATCCTCCTTGCAGTCCGAAGAACGTTTAGTGGAGTTTGTTAGCCTGGTTTTTCACTGAGAAACAGTGGCACAAGGCTTTGCAAGCATGCAGGGACCTGTAATAAATGTGGCCATGCCAGCACAGCGGGATATACGGATGGTGTCATTTCGCTGCCAGTGACAGCCCCCTCTGAACCTCTCTTCCCAACAGACGCAGTTTCTCGGGGTTTACTTTGTCTCATCCCAAGAGTTCCTCGCGAATGCCTACGTCCTGGCTGTGCTCCTGTTCCTTGCCCTCCTACTGCAAAGGACTTTTCTGCAAGCCTCCTACTATGTTGCCATTGAGACCGGAATTAACTTGAGAGGAGCGATACAGGTACTTGGATAATCTTTTCTTTTCTTTTTTTTTTTTTTTTTTTTCCTTTTTGCCTTCACAATGATACTTGCATTATTCATGCTCATAGACACTCAAGAATAATTCTGCTGCCAGAGCTGGGCACGATGGTGCACACCTGTAATCCAGCTCTTGGGAGGCTGAGAGAGGTGGATCACCATGAGTTTGAGGCCAGCCTGAGCTCCATAAGTGAGTTCAAGGCTAACCTGCACTACATAATGAGATCCTGTCTCCCCTTCCCCGTCAAAAAAGTAATTCTGCTGTGAATTCACTTTCGCTACTTCTCATGAGTGGTAGGAAAGAAACATTGACAGGGCAGTGCGGGGATGGATAGCGCCTTGGGCTGGACTTGGGACTTGTCATAAGCAGATCTAGCTCTGGTTCTGCCTTGGAGCAGGCCTGAGCTGTCAGCTGCTTGGCCCTTGGGCCTCCTGCCCTTCAAAGTGGCAGACATCACCGATCAATCACAGCGTTCTGTCCTGCTGAGAGCAGACACAGCCTCAGAATCCTCTAGATACCATTCATCACTCAGGCCTATGATTCGATCCAACTTTCTGTGGCTTCCTGCATAGAGTAGATTGGAGAGATGATCAAAGTCTCGGGGGAGTCGGGGAGCCTTTGAAGGTGGTAGAGGTGAGAGTTGTCCAAGTCCCAGGGTTCTCATTAAGTTTAATGATTTGAATGAAACACACTGTGTAAGAGCAGTTTAAATAGAAATTGGTTAATTTTTCACATAGTCAGGGCTGGTACAGCATCTGCGTAATCACTGAGACCGTATATGCCCTGCTCAAAATTCTCTTTTTGCAAAGGCGCGAGAGGCACGGGTAACTAGCTGATTCTGGCGATCTCGGTGATTGCCATGGAATCATGGCAAAATCCAAAAGCCGCAACCTTCTTCAAAAATGTTCTTCAGAATAAGTGTCAATGATTCGTCCTGTGGGAGCCAGGATCAGAGGCTTTGCTGAAAAGAGATTGAGAGGCAACAGGTACAGCCTGGGCTAGGGACAGTATCAGGACCAAAGTCTGGCTATTTGCTGCTAACGTTCCATAGTGCACAACCTGTGCAGCTGTACAGACGGCACTTCCCACCCTTGGTGGATTTGCATAGAGAAAACAGTATTTCCTCAGGGATGTCATTGAGAGTGGTAGAAAGCGACCAAGAAAATCAGAGCCCCTCTAGGGTTCATGTGGCTCAGACCTCAGTTGAGAAAAGCTCTCCAAAATTTCCAACCTCTGCTCAGCCCCTGCCAGTGACAGGCAGACTTGTACCACCACAAACAATTTTGTGGTTGGATAGTTTTGTAATTAAATCTGAATTCTATCTGTATGTCATAAGTCAAACACCAGACCAGCATTTTCCAATTACAAGAAAAGTGGCAGAAATGTTTTTTTAATGTACTACCATGTAATTGTTTCCATCAAACTGTGTGACCTTTTTGCATTACTAGGCCAGACTGGTCCATACGCTCACCAAAAGAAATTCTGACATTAATTATGGAAACAAATTAGAAAATTAAAAACCTTCTTCCTTTCAGAGATTTGTAGCAAAGTATTTACAGGAAATTTACCCTTATCGATGAGAGCCTGTGTCTGCATGAGTTTGGGAATAGCCATATGGGTGGGGGTTTTTTGCATAAAAAATTATTAAGCAAAATTCCCAAATTATATATATTTGGTAAAAATATACCAGCTTTTAGTTGTACAATCTCCTGTATCCTGATCTTTACTGAATGATGCTTTGGTAGATTACTCTGTCCTTACTGCACTGAAATTAGGTGCTTATCCTTTAAAGCCTGATTTCTAACCTAGGAAGTGCATAGGTTTTCCAAAAATACCATTGCCATTGTATTAAGCCTTACCCGCAGTGAACGACAGAGCGGGCTATGCTGTGAGAAAGCCTTGCCCACAAGAAAGCCTGAGTTTACACAAAGGATAAATTATGGGCTGGGAGCCACTTGTGGCGGAAACACGACAGGGCTGCATTCAAGACCAGCGGCCCCAGATGCGGCCGGCGGGAATGGCTTTTTCCTGGTTCCGCAGCACGCAGCCTGAAAATTGCAGTCTCGCCAGCAGCCACCATCTCCACACGGATGTGGCTGGGTCCTGTGCTTCTAGGAACATCTCCTGGCTGCTCCCCCTGCTCCCCCTTGTGGGTCCTCGGGGTGCTGGGCTGGCAGACACTCGGGGTTGCGTCTCACAGTGGGCTTGCTGAGGCTGATCCCCTGTTCTGTTTCAAGGCTGTGCGATGACAGGAAGTGACCCCAGGATGGAGAAGGCCACCCCACAGCGGGCAGCTCCCCGTTTCAGCATGTTTATGGCCTGACCTGTGTACCCCTCTGGCCTCCAGTAAATCAAGAATACTGGACATGAAGATCTGCTTTTAAGATTTAGATCTTGAAGCCAGGCATGGTGGTACACGCCTGTGATCCTAGCACTTGGGAGGCTGAGGCAGGAGGATCGGTAGGAGCTGGAGGCCAGCCTGGGCTGCACAGTGAGTTTAAGGCCAGCCTGAACTGTATAGCAAGACCCCAACAAAACAAAACAAAATAAAAAATAAAAGGAAGGGAGAAGCCTTGCTCCCTGGAGAAGCGCTGATGAAATCCTCCTTTGACTGCATGTGATCTCCCTGACTTGACCTATAGCAAAGCCTTTGACCTCTCTGAACTGTTAGCCACCTCGCTGTCACAATAACACAGAGCACCTCACAGACCTGTGCTAGGGATCTGTGGGCAATGCCTGAGAAGCCCCTGGCTCATTCCAGACCTATAGCATCCAGGGTGGTGACCAGGATGTTGATGATGATGAATGTAAAGCAGTCTGCTCTTATTTCTAGACCAAGATTTACAATAAAATTATGCACCTGTCCACCTCCAACCTGTCCATGGGGGAAATGACTGCCGGCCAGATCTGCAACCTGGTGGCCATCGACACCAACCAGCTCATGTGGTTTTTCTTCTTGTGCCCAAACCTCTGGGCTATGCCAGTGCAGGTACTGCGTGTGTACTGGGGTTGGGATGGGAGTGGGGGCTGCAGGACAGGAAGCCAGAATCTGCTGCTGTGTGTCTGGTGATGAGCAGCTCTGTCTTCTACTCTGTGTTTGTCCGCGTGAAGCTTCCAACCCCTTGGGGTCTCCATGGGCTGTGCCCCTGGGTCCTCTTAGTGTCCCACATGTGCAAGCAGTCCAACTGTCTGTCTTTTTTTTTTTTTTTCAACTGTCTGTCTTGATGATCAGAGAAGACAGTTTCATTAAGCCTTTGAAAATGCAACCAGTCTTAAATAAATAGTGGAATCATCACATGTGGGACATTTCTGCAGACATTTCAAATTATGTTGTAGCAAATTACTTATTTACATTGCAAAGTGCTCATGATGTGTCTTTAAACAAAAAAGAATAAATTGCAAAGTAGGCTATCAGTATGTTTCCTACTAAATTGGAATATGCATATGTATACATTTACATAGTCACGCAGAAAAGGGAACCGGATGGCCCCATGATGAGATTACAAGTGGTTTTTAATTTCCTTATGTGTTTCTAAATTCCCCAATAAGTGTGTATTATTTTAAAAATTGTGTGTGTGTGTGTGTGTGTGTGTGTGTGTGTGTGTGATGCTGGAGATTAAACATAGGGCCTCATACATGCCAGGCAAGAGTACTACCAATGATTTCTATCATCAGCCCTTCTTTTAAAATTTTATTTAGAGAAAGGTTCTCAATAAATTGCCCAAGCTGATTTAAACTTGAGCTCCCCCTGCCTCAGCCACCCAAATAGCTAGGATTACAGGGGTCTACCTGTGTACCTGGCAAAAAATGTAATTTTTAAAAGCTTTGAGATCTGACAAGGAGTAGATCCGGGATGATAGACGAGTCCTTCTTGTCTGACCCAGCCTGGTCTGCTCTGTCCTCGGAGCGCTTCCTTTGTGGACGCTGATCCCTACCATGGGAAGGAGTCTTCGCTCTGATACTCAGGCCAGAAGCCCAATTCCCAGCCCTGTTCCCAGCGACTCTGCAGGGTCCACAGAGATGTCCTGGTGTAGCAGAAAGTATCAGGCTTGGGTGAGACAGGCTGGAGCCAACACTTAACCTCTCTGAGTTGTGGTTTCCTTGTCTATGAAATAGAGACAGTTTCTAGTCTCTGAAGTCATAATGATGATTCAGTTTGATACTTAAGTAAAGGATCAGGAGGAGAACTCGGCAAACACCTCCAACAGGTGCACTTTTAGTGTGACAGACTTTACAGAATCCTTTGCTCCTTGGGATGTAGAATGTGTAAACCTTGTCCCCGAGTGATGGACGTTGGTCCTCCTCAGAGTTAGAAGTTTCTTGCAGGAAACTAGCAGGAGAGGGTCACCATTGGGAGAAGCTAGAGAAGACAGGATGCAGCAGAGGGAGAGCAGCTCTGTATGTCCTGCATCCCAATCCAGGCCGCCTCCCCCATACAGCTCACTGCAAAAGCTGCAGAAGGGCCTGAGGAGCTCGTCTGATGTAGTCACCAGCCTGTCATCTGCAAGATCTTTCTCTTGTGCCCCCTTGAACAGCTTATTTGCACAATTTTGCCCATCAAACTTGCTGCATGGTCACCATTTCTAGTATTTGCAGGGTTTATTGCACACACATCCTTGCTGAGAATAGTAGTTCTTACTGATGGATAATTAATAAGCCCAACCCTGGGCTGGCCCCGTGCCAGGCTCTTGCACTTTAATTCAACCCTCACAACACAAGGAGGGGCTGGATTTATTTTTATCTATATTGATTACTTTGCATGTTTATCATGAAGTATCATTTAGGTGTTGTTGGGTTTTTGTTTTTATTGTTGTTTATAATAGGGTCTCACTACGTTGTTCAGGCTGTCCCTTATGTTCCTGAACTCAAGAGATCCTCCAGCCTCAGTCTCAGCTTCTTGAGTAGCTGGGGCTATAGGTGTGTATGACCACTTCTAGCAGTCTTTCATTTTAAGTGCGTCAGTGACTACTCCTTTGTCACTTACAGATTTGATCAGCACACAAGTGTTACTACCAGGAGTCACTCGGAGAGTTGAGTGCTGGGGGTGTGGCTCGGGTGCTACAGCTGCTTGCCCTGGGGTTCCATCCCCAGCTGGGCGCCTCCCAATAAAAAGAGTTACTGTGACTTCAGACCCAAGACAAAGATAATCTATTTTGGTTTTTTGTTTGTTTGTTTTTCTTCCGGTACCGGGAATAGAACTCACGACCTTGCGCTTGTCAGGCAGGCGCTCTGCCGCTAAGCTAAATCTTTAGCCCCAGATATTCAATCTGCTCAGGATCCTGTGTGCATCCTGGATGGCCACAGGACACACGAGGCTTTTCATAGTACCAAAATTAGCTCAGGAGCCCACTTCTATGTAAGCCCCAGGGCTCTCCCTGGTTTTGTAATTTTTTTTTAGCCACTCACACATAAAAAAAATAACAGCTTTGTTGAGGGGTAATTCACCTATTTAAAGTGCACAGTTCAATGGGTTTTAGTATAGTCGCAGAGCTGTGCAACCATCACAAATTTAGTACATTTTCATTACCCTAAATAGAAACTCGTACCCGTTAGCAGTCACTCTTCATCGCTGCTCCCAGCTCTAGGCAACCACTAATTTATGTACACTTTGGAAATTCTGCTTCTCAGGCAGGTTAAAAAAAAAAAAAAAAGGCTTATTCACACTTTGTGCCTGCAATTTCAGGAGCTCCATGGGTTCCCTGAAGTTTATTAAGGACATCAGGTTAAAGAACTCATCGATAGTGGAAACCCTGTATATTCTCACCCAATGAGTATCGGAAGACCAGAGATGGCAAGCGTCTAACTCTGTGTCACACAGGAACCTGCAGCAGCGCCATACCACCCGTCTCTTTTCTGTGACTCCTTTGTGACAGGGCTCCCAGGAGACTTTTTGCTTGTTTTTTTGTTTGTTTGTTTGTTTGTTTTGTTTTTTTCCAGTACCAGGAATTGAACTCATGACCTTGTGCTTGCCAGGCAGGCGCTGTGCCGCTGAGCTAAATCCCCAGCCCTTTGCTTGTTTTTAAGAAAGAGGGCTTGACACTTTTCACTGATCTCCAGCAATATGCCAGGCACTACTGATGAAGCTGCCATTATAATCACCATTTTAAAGGTGAAGAAGCTGAGGCTCAGAGAGGTTAGATAACTTGCCAGAGAATGCTGATAAGTGTGGGGTCTGCATTAAAACTCAGGGTCACCGACCCCAGGACCCTACTACACTCGATCGCTTTCTTCACCCGTGAATGGAAGACTGAGTAGCCCTCTGCTTCCTCACACTTGCTCAGCACATTCAGAATTCCTGATTTCCGATATTATCCCCCAGGAGGACCATGCCAGCCCCTGTACAGGACAGGAATGGACTGCGGAGTTTGGGGAGCAGAGGGGACAAGGGATAGAGAAGCATCAGGAAGAGCCAGGGGCGGCTGTGTCCCCAGCACGGCAAGACCCTTGGAGCAGATGTGGGTGCAGATTACTGAGCCCCAGCTCTGGGGTGCCTGGGAGGTTTCTCCGCGTCAGAGACAACCATGGTGGCTGAAGAACACCGCCCCCGCCCCGGGCTCCATATGAGCATGGGTCCTGGGGAAGGGAGGGACTGGTGTCAGGGAGAACTTTCCAGGCAGATGAGGGCTGGGTCAGAAGTGGTAGGCGGGTCATCTCCAAGGTGGCCCACATCTAACTTGGGAGCAGGTGGTGATGGGCGGGTGCTTCTCTGCCTCTCAGAGCCTCCCTAATGCAGGAGGCTTCCTTTGATTAATGGAAATCTCACGCCAGTCTGTGCGGGACTTGAGGACAGCAGGGCCACACGTGGTGACCCCTCCCTTCGCTAAGGAAGCCTGCACATCTGTTCCTCTAGAGCAGGTCCTGTATTTAGAGGTGCCCGCTTTTGATGGCAACCTGAGAAACTGCCATCTTGGTGCTTTGGGGCCAGGGGAGAGTAATTTATGCTTCTCATGCATATTTATAAGCAGGCAGTCATTTACATGAAGCTAGAAACAGGATGAACTTTCAGAGAATACCTGCCTGATTCACTAAAAAAAAATTAGAGATGGCAGAAGCCTAAGAGTGAAAAAGCAAACCCTCAGACCCCGGGCTGCTCTGTCTGGCATGTATGCTGCAATCACTCTTTGCCGAAGAGAATGAAATGCCAGCCTTGGTAGCTAGCAAACAGAACAAACAGGCCGTGCTGCCACTTTCTGCAGTCTCAGCCCTGAGACTGCATCAGGGGGGAAGGCGGGGAGGGCAAGGATGCTTCAGCCGTGCAGGTAGTTACCAGCCCGGGGAGAGCCCACCGTGCCGATCCCCACTTCCGGTGCTGCTTTGTTACACCCTCCCTGCCTCACTGTGTCCCAAGACATTTTGGAAACTTGGGTGCCCACGCACAGCGCTTCAGGGCAGTGGGGAGGGGCAGTTGCCTGGAGGTGAGGGGTGTTAGTCGGAGAACTGAGCTGGCGACCCTCCCCAGATCATCGTGGGGGTGATTCTCCTCTACTACATCCTCGGGGTCAGCGCCTTAATTGGAGCAGCTGTCATCATTCTGCTGGCTCCGGTCCAGTACTTCGTGGCCACCAAGCTGTCCCAGGCCCAGCGGAGCACGCTGGTGAGTGTCCAGAGGTGTGTGCGTCCTGTTTCCCTGCCCCCTGCCCTCGTCAGCACAGCCAGTCTGTCAGTGACCTTCAGCATGGCGTCACCTTCTAGGCCCAGGCTTTTCATGTAGTGAGATTAACAGAGAGAGTGCGGAGCATCCCTGCGCGGACAGAAGCTGGGGTGGTGAGGGCGTTGGCCTGCGCCTTCCTCTTGGGCAGAGGGTTTGGGGGCACAAAGGCACCGTCCCTCTGACCTGGCGCTCCCTGAAGGAATATTCCAACGAGAGGCTGAAGCAGACCAACGAGATGCTGCGAGGCATCAAGCTGCTCAAGCTGTACGCTTGGGAGAACATCTTCTGCTCCCGGGTGGATGTGACCCGCAGGAAGGAGATGACCAGCCTCCGGGCCTTTGCCGTCTACACCTCCATCTCCAGTGAGTGTGCCTGCCGGCTGGACGGGGAGGCAGGTTTGGGTGAAGGGGTGGTGACAGAGGCAGAAGGCTTTGAGATCACCTGATCCAGGGGCTTCAAACTGGCTCCAGTAGCTGAGCCCTAGAAATCAGTGTTCTTCACTCGTTTCTGCCACACACATGCTGTGTGCTGGTCCCCAGAAGGCAGTGTGAGAAAGCCCTGGAGCTGATTTTTTAAAAAGCAATTGAACAGTGTCCCATTCTGACTTTTTTTCCTTTGGTTTTTTGAGACAGGATCTCACTGTGTGCTGCAGGCTGGCCTTGAACTCAAGGCAACCCTCCTGCCCCAGCCTCCTGAGTGCTGGGATTACTAGCATGTGCCACAGGGCCTGGCTTCTTCTGACTTTTCAGTGAGTCTTACTGAGCTGCCACTGCCTGAGGAAGCTACCAAGAAACCTCCATCTCCTTGAGGCTATGCAGAAATAAAAGGCAGTTATCATTAAACAGCCAAAGCCCCCACCTGTAAATCCGGCACTCTGAGAAGCTGAGGTGGGATTCAAAGTTCAATCCCAGCCTGGGCCGTTTAGTGACTTAGCAATGCTTTGTCTCATAAATTAAAAAGGGGGCTATGGACATGGCTTAATCCACAATACTGAAGAAAAAAGTTAGAAGCCCAAGCTTGAGGTACTCACAGGTATAGAGACTGAATTTATATTAACCAAGGGGGTTGGGAACCCTGATCCAAGGAAAGAAATACGCACAAACCAATAAAACTTAAATAGGCACAAACCAATAAAACTCAGATACACATATGAAAGCTACTTTTTATAGACTATAGGACTCCTATGGCAGACACTTCTGTTGAACAATGGACTAATATATAAAGAAGTAAAAACCCACACAAGAAAAATGCACCACCAGAGTGAATATCAGCAGATTAAAACAGTTTTAGTCTCTCATTACCTGGAGATGGTTGAGTAGTCTAAGGGGTAAGATAAACATACTTCATATGGTTAAAGAGCTGCACAAAGGTGTAAAACCAACAAGGCAACACAGGAAAGTATCAGGGACAAAGAACTTCTAGATGCTTGAGTTTAACTGAAAGTAATCCAGTGAACAGTGGTCCCCTAGCTAGAGTGAGGGTGTATGGAGGTCAGGGGATGGGGGAGTTCTCAACCAAGTTGGCCTCACAGCTTTGAAGACCCAGCTCATAGTGTCACTTCCCAAGTGCAGAGTTGGGCTGTAGATATTTAGTACGTGGCACACCTCGCTCTGTTCCCTTGCCTGTCCAGATTAGGAACCGTTATGGTATGAATGACCAAGTGGATACCTTCAGAGGGGGTGAAAGACAAAACAAAAAAGAAACAAAAACCAACTCCCTGTACAAGTCAAATGGGTTAACATAGCCAAGAGAGAATTTGTGAGTTAGAAGACAGATCTGTGGGAATTACATGGATTGTAGTGAGAAGTGTAAGTGGAAATAGTTTCTGCCATTTGGACAGCCATTTTATAGATGGGAACCTGAGGCCCGGAGTGGAGTGTGCTCCTGACTTAGCAGCATGGCTCAGACTAAATCCTAGAAAAACCCTTTGTGCTGTTTTCCTCCGAGTGTCCAGTGTCAGGGACCTAGATGGGAGGAAGGATTTAGCAGTGGGTCACCCTTGCGAGACTGTTTTCTCTTAGCAGAAGATAAACAGCCGAGAATGGCCTCAGGAGCGGGAAGTAGGAAATTAGGAGAGATGGCTGGTACCGAGCACCTCCTCAGGGAGGAAATTTAGAGAGATGGCTGAGGCTAACTGCCTCCTTGGGGAGGAAATTAGTAGAGATGGCTGACACTCCAGCTGAAATGGTTTCTTTATGGTATGCTGGGAGAGACACAGCTCTGGGGGCGGCAGGTGGCGGCATTAATGGATAATGTGCGGAAATGTCTCCCAAATAGACTCATTCAGCAAGCCTGTGGAGACTGAGATGGGCCCACAGGTCATCTGTGTGTTCCTGGTGTTCGTGCTACTCAGAGAGAGAGGGCTAGCGAGCAGTACAGTGGCCACGCTGTCCACCAAGACTGGGACAAGCCGTGGTGTCTTTATGCAGCAAGTCCTGTGAGCATCTGATTTTCTTAGAGTGGAGCTGTGGGCATGGCAGGCAGCAAGTGCCTCCCGGATTCCGTGCCAAAACAGCTCAGGTTCCACTCTCTCCCCTTATCCTTATGCCAGACCCAGTGGTGCTCAGAGCAAGAGCCCAGCACAGCCCCGAAGAGCCAGTGTCCTCAGCCCTTGGGCCACTTCCACTTTCTCTCTGTCAGCTCTGCCTGCTGCCCCAGGGGCTGGTTTTGTTGATAGGTCCCCTCCATTGCGTACAGCCCCCCCACAAGGTCCAGGGACCTGTTGCAGGGAGCTCTCAGCAGTGGGAACTGATGCACAGGTGGGAAAGTGCTTCTCTCCATGTGTAGAAAACTTCCTGTCCCCGCAACAATGAGTCAGGCTCCCCACTGCTGACAGGGAGAAAGGGAAAGGAAGCTGTGAAGTTAAGTGGGGGTACTGGGTCCCCAACGTCCTTGTTACAGTAGGCATCAAAGTAGGGGTAGCCTTAGGCGGCAGGTGGTAGCTACTTTGATCCAAGGAGATGTATATTCATTCCCTGGATTCTGAGCTGCACCCTGGGACATGTTTTTCTATATAAATATGAGCTGCCTAAGTTCCCAGGCTAGACCACTGAGACCTGTCTAGTAGGTGCTCCTGTGGTGTCCTCAGGAGACAAGCCAGGGCCGGGAGGACCTGGGGGAAGGAGATCCACTGTTGCCAGGATCTAAGGTGATGCTGGAAGGAGCACGGGGGTCTGGAGCCAAGCAGGCCCCTGCCCAGGGCCCTGTGCCTGCCCAAGCAAACCTAGAGGATGAACAGAGTGGCCCACTGGGTCCCTGGAGGGGCAGTGAGGGAAGGAAAGGGAGGAGCACTCAAGGAGGTCTTTTAAAAATTATTTTAATTGTTCATGTCTGGGATATAGTCTAATGATTCGATATATGTACATAAAAAGATAAAATAAGAGGACTTAGCATGTGTTTTTCCTTAAACATTTAGATTTTACATTTTGACTAACATCATAATTGTACATATTTATGGGTAGAGTGTGATAGTTCCATGTGTATACTAATCAGATTGGGGTAACCAGTGCAGCCACCTCATCATGACTTTGCGCCAAGAGTCTACAGCTCCTCTTTAGTTATTCAGAAAATATATACTGGTTACTGTGAGCGGTACCCCCTGCATGAACTAAAACTTGTGTGAAATAAGTCAGATACGGAAGACAAGCAACGCAAGTTCTCTGTCCCGTGTAGATGCTAAAAAAGTTGGTCCGAGAGTAGAACAGTGGTGACCCAAGGTTGGGAAGGATGGGTGAAGAGGCCTGGAGGGAGCTGGAGAATGAGTACAGACCATGGAACCAAAGCGCGCCCACCCTCCCTGGGACGGGTTTCTTTTTCAGATCCCGTGGCCAGGGGGGGCACCCCCTGGCTGCAGGCATACGCTTAAGTGTGTTTTCATTTCCCTCCTCCTGGACTTCCTGCCTTCTGTTTCTAAGGATCAAGACACGGGTCATTAGGCTTGGGTGATGGGAATCTCTTGTTCCCATCCTGGCGCCAGCCATGGGGTCCTGGTGACACAGGAGAGCTCTGGAGTCACATTTCCTAATGGGCCCAGCCTGGGGATGCCTGCTGGGCATCCATGCACCATTCAGTCAGATCGTGGGCAGACAGGATCAGCTCTGAAGCTGTATCTGGTGTCTCCAGTGTCCCTGCAAGCTCGGGAGTGTGGGTCCCCGGCAGCAGAGGGGTCTGCAAAGGGAATGGGCACAGATTCCCTGATACTGAACATCCAGGATGCATATTTCCTCCTGGAGGTAAACCGAGATCCAGGTTACAGGGTGGGTGCCCAGTGGGCCCCATCCATGTACTTCGCCCTCTGCCAAGCGGCAGGATGATGGAAGGGATGATAGACGCTTTCCCTGTTCTCTCCTCCACCTCCTTTTACAGCAGAGGGGCCTGAGGCTCAGGAAGGTAAAGTGCCTCTTTGAGGACTCCGCCAGTAAATGGCAGAGCGAAGAGAGAAGCGCGGATGGCTGAGAGTTCGCAGATGTGGGTAGAGCAGACTTTTTGCATGCCGGGTAGGATTTCAGGAGCAGAAGATAAAGTGACAAAAAGCTGGAGGGAGGCAAGGGTCAAGGTCAGTCCCTTTCAAATTTAGCTCAGTCCTTATTTCCTTGCAGACGCGGCATGACTCTAGGTGCTTCTGCTGCATTTGAGGACAAGCTTGGCAGAAGCAACAGATGGGTCCTAGATTCAATCAGCCACTGTGCTGCCAGTTCCTTCTGTTCTCTTTGCAGCACCCATCCGAGAGCTTTCTCTGTGTGCCAGGCCCTGGGCACTAAGAGGATGTAGGTGGAGTCCTGGCCCTCGAAGTCCTAGAGAGCATTTACCATACCTGCGAACAGTGGCTGTGCGTGCGATTAGGGCCACGGAGTCAACACAAATGCCTCTCTGTGTTACTCACCTGGCTCTGGACCTTTCATTTCTTTCACTCACTTATTTAATGAGCATTTACGGAGTGTCTCCCAAGTGCCAGCGCTAGGCACTCAGTGGGCAGATATGTTGGTCTCAGCCCACAGGTCACTTATAGTCTACCAGGGAAGCCAGCTATGCACCAGCACTGTAAGTGACAGGAACAGAAAGGGGTGTCCTGGGCGCCCACAAGAGTTTTGAGTCCTACTCATGCTGGTCTTGTGGGTGGTGGGTGTCAGGTAAGGCTTGTCAGAGGTAAAGCCCATTGGTGGTTCCAGAGCATGACCATGAATGAGCCGATGAGGCCTGGAGGAGGCAGAGATGACAGTGTGTTCCAGACCTGCAGAATCGGGTGAGGGGAGGGTAACAGGACCAGCTCGCGTGGGACTGTGCGTGCTGCGTTCAGGCTTCGGGGCTTGCTCTGCAGGCTGTGGGACACGGAAGGACTGATAGAGAAGAAAGATAGGTTGGAGCTGGGATGTAGCTCAGTGACAGAGTGCTTGCTTAGCATGCAGAAGGCTCTGGAATTGATCCCCAACACTAGGGGGTGAAAAAAGGTGGATATGGATCTGTTGTCTCTTTCAGTGTTCTATGCTTATGGGTCTGGACCGCAGTCAGTCAATGTACCTGGCTTCATATTGTGTGCCTGCAAAACAAACAAAAATCTCTCCTACTATGGATGGTTGGGGGTGAACAGGATGGTGCTGTGAACCCCGTCCACAGGACACAGCATGGTCCTCTCCACAGCCCAGGGCCGGCCTGCTCTTCGGAAGTCCTGATTTCCCTCTCTCCTCCCTGAATCACGTCCGGCCAGCATAGAGGCACAGGAGGACCTTGAGACATCGGTGCTCTGCCTTCTCAAGCTTCCCTGAAATTCTTCTGTAGTATCCGACCTTCCTTCCACCAGTTTCTTACGCAGGCACTGGCCTGGTTTGGTGGGGAGGGCAGCGGAAAGGGGCAAGCCTCAATTAAGGAAGCAGCAATCAGCCTCCCACAGCTTCAGAAGCTTCCCGCCACAGAAACACCTTTCACCTGCTTCCCTTCCCAGTCTGTTGACTTCTATGCTGATTAGGCTGAAGGGGAAATAGTTTTGTGCACTTTAAAATGCATTTCCCCTCCTCAGGTGCACCTTGTAGTTAAGCCCAGGCTGAGCCCCCACCCCCTTCGGGGGACAAAGATAGAGTTAACCGGAGAGGCAAATGCCTGGCTGGGCCTCCCTGACACATGGCTGCTGAAATATTTATCAGGGCTTAGGAAATGAAAAGCTGCCGGTATTTCACTGCCTGCTGGCGCCCACAGGGCCGGGCAGCATTCCTCAGGCAAAGAAAGCCAGGCGGGCTGGTGACTTTGGTGTTGGTGGGTTTGGTATTTTGTTTGAGGCCAGGGTTAGGAAAAACTGACACAGTTGCCCATGTTTGCATCGCCAAAACCCAGCATAACTCTTGAAACAAGGCATACCACTGAAAATGTAACTTTTGAATGAGTAACTGTTAAAGAATGTTTTTTAAAAATACCCATGTTTTTTGTACCATCACAAAAGGGCTTTCCATGTGAGCGTGGCCTTTGAGGCCTCTGCCTACGCCAGCTAAACTTTCCACAGTGGCGTCACTCTGTGAGATTTCAGCATTGTCATGGTCTTCGCTTTCTGTGCTTTGCCTTTTTTTTTTTTTCCCCTAAATCAAATCAAGGTGAGTCACTCCATCCTGCCAGAGTTGAAGGCAGATCTGTTCTTGGTCATCTTTCCTTTCCCTCCCACCACCTTAGAATCTTACAGAGCTTTGTGTGGTTTGGGAAAATGGGGCAAGGCCTCGGGTCTTCAGCCCAGCAGCGGGGTGTCCAGTGCCCCACCGCAGCCCTGGGTGCCTGCTGTGCTCTGGGAGAGGCCAGCCTGCAGCAGCCCGGGGCCTCCCCATCTGTAGCGCCACCATCCCCGGGACCAGCCACATCCACCCCAGGGCTGAGGGATGACCTGCAGCAAGGCCCTAGAAACACAGCTGCTGGTGATCCCACCCCAACCCCACCCCGAAGGGGACCCAGAACTCCCAGCTTCGAAGAAACCATCCTTCCAGGAGGGGCTGAGGGCACTGGAAAATCACATTTTCATTCTTCAGCATCTCTGTACAGAGCCAGAGCAGCACAGAAACTAATTATATCGTAAGCATGGCCCATATTGCTGCATCAGCTCTGAAATGTTCATTTTTTAACGTATTTATAGCTTGTCTCATTCCTCAAAGGAGTTCAGGCAGCTACAAGAATAAAGACAACAAAACAGAGAAAGTAGAAATTGTAAAAAGTCATGAGCAGGGAAACCGCGCAGGAGAATAAAATATCGATTATCACACGTTTTTCCATCTGCAGAATCGCCCCAGAGGCGGTGCACCATCGTTTAGGAGAGCAGCCTCTCCTGTTGGACATTTTCTGGTTATTTCATTGCAGATGGGCTTTTTTTTTTTTTTTTTTTTTTTTTTTTTTTTTTTTGCTGTGGTTGTGGTTTTGTTCTGCTGTGACAGACAGCACCGCCGCTAACACCATCTTGCTAGTGGCTTTGTGCCTCTCTTGAATGATTATTCAGGATAAATTCCCAGGAGACGGATTATGGGGTCAGAAGGGCTGAACTTGTGCAATGCTCTAGCGACAGAGCACCAGATTGCTTTCTTAGCGAGTTGTACTGATTTACAGTCCAGCTCCTAGGCTGTTCTTCAGCTGGGAGGAGAGCGCGCCCGCAGTGTGAAGGAGAGCTCTTGGCCTGGATCAGGGGCCCAGGGTGATGCACAGGGGCCTGCTGCAGCTTGAGCCCCTCTCCTCTGGTGATTTATCTGAACTGGGGAGAGGCAGGAGCGAGGCCCCTGCCCTAAGAGAGCCCCTGGGAACAATCAGCACTGCAGAGGAGGGGCAGTGCTACCTTGAGTGAAAGCTCTGTGGCTGGTGATGCTCAAGGGCACGGGCCTAAGGGCTGCTTCCTCCTCCCTCTTCTCCTCCTGAGCCAGTGATGTCCTATGTGCCAGGCCCAGTCCCTTATACTGAGGGTGTAACCAGTAGCCCAACAACTTCAGGGGAGGGGCCTGTGGTCTTATGGCGGGCATCTGGAGACCACTCAAGCTTCTATCAACAAGAGCAGTTAAAGCACAGTCGTGTGTAATATTGGTAATGATTTTTAAATCTCATAGATTAGCGTTCCCCCCAAGGGCTCCACTCATATATCCATATCTGCTGTGAAGTTAAGAGCTCCCTGGTGCGGCAGCCTGGTCTTCCTCATTGTCTTGGTTACTTCTCTCTTGTTGCTGAGACAAAATATTGGATGCCCAAAATTAAGGAAGGAAAAGTTTATTTAGCTTACAGTTTGTGGAGGTTTCAGTCCATACTTGGCTGGCTCCAAGGCAGAGTGGCACATGGCAGAGGGCAGCTGTTCATGTAGCAGAAAACAGCAAAAGCAACAAGAACAAAAAGGGAAGAGCGGCAGAGTGCAAGCTTCTTTCCCTCCCTTACACTGTCTGCAAGCTACCCGCCCCAGAGCCAGGGCAGGTGTAGCACTTATACCGATAATCTCAACATTGGACCCTGAATTGATCATAAACACTAGAAGCGTGCCCCATGGCTGCATGAGGCTTGGGGGGACACCCAGAAACAAACCATAACACTCATAGTTAGGAATCTCCCAGAGATGGGGATAATGTCTTGCCTATCTGCTTGGGAGCTCTCCAAGGGCACGTTCTCATTCCCCCCTCTTGTTTCCTTCGTCTGGCTGGGAGTCCCCTAAGGGCAGGGGGTGTGCATAGCCTCCCACCCATTTGGAGGTCCCTAAAGTTGGGACCACATCTCCAGTGGGCACTTGGTGTGTGCCAACAGGTGTGGAATTCTTGCAGTAAGTGGGCAGCCAGTCAGCCTTGCAGAATGGTGTTGACCACCTGGATTTCAGAGTCCCGACGATGTTGCCCTTCATTAGACCAGGGCTGAGCCCTTGGCTCCTGGCTCCCAACAACTCTTTGGCTAATTACAGAGGTCCTTTCTGGGGTTGCCTGGGAAGGAAGTGAAGGAAGGAAAATGAGATGGGAAGGTGGCACCCAGGAGAGTCCCTTTTACTACAAGAGACTCTTCTTCCTGTGAGGCCTGGGCTTGGGGTTCTCTTGGGCATTTCAGCCCAGTCCAGGAAGGGGTGACTATGGAGCAGAACTAAGGTACACTACCCAGGCAGCACGTAGGGCTCTCAGACCCTCTCACCTACATTGTCCCCTCTGTCCTTGGCAAAGAGTGTATCATATGAGCAAGTAAGTACAAGTTTACACAGTTCAGATGAGGAAACTGAGGCACAGGAAAGGTAAACGACCTGCCCAAAGGTACATGACATGAATCACAGTGCCTCCACCCTTCTGTGGCTTTCTATCCAGCTCCCTTGCTCACTGAAGTTCCCGTAAAGGATCTGGGCCACAGGAAGGGCCGGTGCTGCAGCACATCAGCTGCCCATGTGAACTTGGACTTTAGCCTGAGGTGTCAGGCAGACCCCGATTGAAGCCATGCTGAGTCACGGATACATTGGTGTGGAGGAGTTTGAGCTCCTCCCACGAGCTGGAGGGGACTAGGAAGCTTCCCCTTCATAGAGAACCTGGCTTGGGGGTTACAGAGCCAAAGGCAGGGGAGGGGCAGCAACTTGGTGCCTCTGGAATCCACGCAAGGAGCTGGGGTGCCACAGAGCTGGAGTTTCACCCTCCCGCATCCCAGCTCCCCCTGGCAGGCTGGGAAGGGATGGGAGCTGCACTGCCCACACTGCCCTGGGCACCCTTCTGCTCTGCTGTTCTTTCCCCTCCTAAAGTCCCCTGTGCTTCCTCCGCAGTTTTCATGAACACAGCCATCCCCATTGCAGCCGTCCTCATCGTAAGTGGGCCTGGCTCTTCCTCCTAGGGTGGGGTGCGCGAGGCATCGGTGGTGACAGTGTCTAGGTTTGGCCCTTCTGCCCAGGGTGTCCTTAGTGGCCAGGAGGACATAGGGTTGGGTCCTCAGGGCCTGAGAGATCTGAGGCTGAGGATTTAAGGCAACTCCACTTTCTTTTAAAAATAGCCATCAGCTTTTGAAGTATAAAAACAAAACATGTTTACTGTGAAAATGATGGGAAATTCAAAAAGGAAAGCACAGAGAGAATTAAAAATCCCCCATGATCCCACGTAACATCTTCAGGGTGTTTCTTCCCAGTCTTTTTTAAAGGCATATGCTATGTCATCTCCACAAAAATAGGAGCCTGCTGCCCGTACAGTTGTGTAACTGGCCTTCTAAAATGTAAGAATATCCTGTACACGGCCCCCTGTGTCATGAAATAGCACGATGGTAGTTTTGTAAAGTGATTTAACAAAGGCTGTGCAGAACTCAGCACTGGAGACAGGCCATGTGTCCTACAGAAAGACCCAGGACCCCCAAAGCTGCAGCCCCTTACCTAGCCTCCCACCCCCACTGGTTCTGACAGCTGCAGTTCTTTAAAAAGATGTTTTGATTTCCCCCGGGACCAGCGGCAGTGAGCTGTGTGGAGTTCACGGCCTGTCAGGCACGCTTGGGAATTCACTTGCGCTGTGATTTATTGGGCCCATTCCTGGCCTGGCTCTTTGGGAACTGTGGGTAGCAGGCTCCTGAGCCAGCCAGGTAGTGGCTTTGCAGTGAGAGATTTTTCATTTTTCCCAACTGAAAGCCAGGGAAATGAGCACCCAAGCTGCTAAGAAGGGGACAGGGCTGACCTCACCACGGGGCTCCTCTCTGATCATGCATGACAAGGAGGATTGGGATTAGGAGGGAGCAGCCCCTGGCCCCCTACACGAAGTCCTGACCTTGCCTGGGACATTGCATGAGATGGTTATAAGGATGATGAGTGTCTCTAACCGTAAGGTCCCCTTGGGTGGCACTTTCTTGTCAGTCTCCGAGTTTCCTTCCCAGGGCTGGATGCTTCTAGTGTGGGTGGTGGCCCACACCCTGAGCCACCCAGGCCTCACTGGTGCCTCTGTCTGCAGACCTTCGTGGGCCACGTCAGCTTCTTCAAAGAGTCTGACTTCTCACCCTCGGTGGCCTTTGCCTCCCTCTCCCTCTTCCATATCCTGGTCACTCCGCTGTTCCTGCTGTCCAGTGTGGTCCGGTCTACAGTCAAAGCTCTGGTGAGGTGAGAGGAGAGAGTGGGCAGGGGGAGGGACAGGCACTGCAGGTATCACCACTGCTTTGCCCTTGTGACCGCCGGACCACAGCTGATCTGGGCCTGGCTGGAGCCAGTCCTGGCTGGGCAGAGGGCCACAGGCCTTGTAGATTTTTGCAGCACACCATCCCTGAGGAAGGACTTGCTTACATATTTCAAGGAGAGGGAACTCACTGTCACCTCCAAGACAACATTGAAAAAAAAATTAATGAGCTGAAATTAGCATCCTTATAAGTTCTACCCAGTGGTCCTAGTTCTACCTCCCAGAGCCACCCAAAGTGAGTGTCACTCGACCCCACGTGACGGCCCCTGGGATAGCAGAAGTGTCCTCTGCATGCCTGCTGCAGGCTCAGTGTCCCCTGCTCTTTCTATGGTCCCAGAAGCGTCCCAGCCGCTCCAGGACAGTGGCTTCCTCCAGGTGCCTACAGTGGCATTCTGAGTGACTGCAGCTCTGGGTTCTAGAGCCCAGCAGTAACACATTGCCAGCCTCCCAGAGGTATTGCCCTCTTCTGAACAAAAGTCTGAAGGAAGAGGCTGAAGAGCCACTAGGCAATGCAGCACCAGTGGTACCCAGGCCTCTGTGGGCATATGGAACAGCTCCTTGAAAGCAAAAGCCTGTCCCCTCCAGGGGAGAGCTGGCCATGTCCTTATCCATCACCAGTAGGACCAGACAGCATGTGTCCTCTGGGTCTTCAGCTTTGAGGAACATGACATCCTTGACTCATGGGACCCTGGCAGGTCCCGGACAGCCGGCAGGAAGAAGCAGCTGTTGGAATGCAGTAGCTGATGTGGGGGCTGCTTGCTTGAGGAAGTTCTTGGAGAGATTCAAAGACGGAAGGAGCAATGACTGTGACCTTATGTCAGAGGAGCAGGTGGCGGGAAAGGGGTTCGCTCCCACTTCCTGGGTGGGAGCCCTCACCTCTGTTTATTGGCCGTGGCATTGTGATTTCACATGACCACCCCTCCTCCTGTCACCTCACTCCAAACCTGCGATTCTGTGTAAAAACTGCAGATCAAGGATGCTGCATCTGCTGAAAACCCATGCCACCAATCCCGAAGTAGCACATTTTCAAACACTGCATTCTGCTGTTTGCAGAAACAGCATGCGAGGATAGCTGAAGCCTCCTTAACAAGGGATCTCAAGCTCTGGGCTGCGGGTAGGAGGGAACGGGACACCACCAGAAGCTTTACTTTGAGAGATGAGGGCCAGCTCCAGCCTACCCTCCCAGGGACAGAAAAGCCCGGGCTAGATGTCTTTCTCAGCCCCAGACTGTTCTTGCTCTGAGGGTTGGGAAGCCCCTTGGACATTGAGCAAAAAGCACAAAAGGGGTTGTAAACGATTCTCCAGCTTCCTCGGGTAGCTTCAGCACCCCAGGGATAGGAGAGGATAAACTCCCTCAGCCTTTGATAGGAAATGTTTTAAGAGTCATCTCCTAACCATAGAAAATTCTTCTGGGAGAGGGATGGGGACAGCTGTCCCCTCCATAGCTTATGACAGACCACACTTCCTCCAGCAGCTTGTTCTGGGGATTCGGTTCTGTAATGTTTATAGAGCAGTTAACACAGTGTCTGGCATATCGTATGTGCGCACCACATATTAGCTATTGTTAATAATCAGTCCTAATCCTAACTAACCAACCCTCTTGGTAACTCTAACAATAATTAATAAAGCCTGAGATCATCCTCCAGGCCCATAATCCAGATTAATCACCTTTAACATTAAACCTAACCTAAAATTAACCAATCTGACTTCTCAATCCAGCTAATTGGCCAGCCTTTAAAAAACTCCCAGTGGCATCTATTACCCACTGCTATGTTGTGCCCATGGTCTGTCCCCATCTTGTATAGGCTTTGCAGGGGCCACCTTGAGGACCAGGAACCTCACTGAGCTGCCCCTCAGGCCCTGTCCTCCTCCTTCTCCCTTCCTCTGCCCCTGGCAGGGGTGAGGGGTGTCTCTGTGCTTCCTCTGCAGCGTGCAAAAGCTGAGTGAGTTCCTGTCCAGCGCAGAGATCCTGGAGGAGCAGTGTGCCCCCCGCGAGCCTGTGCCCCAAGGCCAGGTGAACAAGTACCAGGCAGTGGTGAGTGCCCGGCCTCCTCTTGCTCTCCCCAGCATTTTCTTCTAAGGTCTGTGCCTTTCCTGCGAGGAAGAGGGGCTCCCGGACCAGGGTCCCTCACCTCCTAACCATTCCCAGCCCCTCAAGGTTGTGAACCGCAAGCGTCCAGCCCGGGAGGACTGTCGGGACCTCATGGGCCCACTACAGAGGCTGACCCCCAGTGCAGATGGGGAGGTCGAAAACTGCTGTGTCCAGGTGAGCCCTGGACTCTGTCCCTCTATACCTGCCACCCAGCATCACCTTCCCGGGGGAACTCAGCACCTGGAACTGGGCCCCGGGGCCTGGGTGCTGGGTCTTCTGCATAGAGGTCACCCTGCCTGTCAGGGCCCTAAGACCAGAGCTTGCATCTCCACCCAAGGCCCCCTTTCCTTCTCGAGAGGGTGCCTTGGGTAGGGTCAGTCCCCAACTCTTCTGCTGTGTCTCCAGGGACTGGAATTAGAGTCTCTTGGCTTCCGTGGGGGAGGGGAGGCAAGCAGCTGTTCACGTTACGAACCGGCTGCCTTTCTCTCCTTTTCTACATGGTGGGGGTTGGCCAATGAAGATCATTGGAGGCTTCTTCACCTGGACCCCGGATGGAATCCCCACACTGTCCAACATCACCATCCGAATCCCCCGAGGTATGGCCCAGCCAGCCCTCCACCAGCCCTCTCACCAAGTCAGATGAGTACCTACCCTCTGCTCACTCTTGTGGGGAGCTCTGGGCTCTGAACCCCAGAGAAGGGCGTACGAGGTGGGAGTGCAGCAATAAGTCAGATCGTCCATTGCAGACAACATAAGCACCTCACAGAAAGATCAGACTAGAGTATGCAAGGAAGTGACATGGAAGAGGCAGGGTTCAGTGCATGAGTGAGTTTCCTTGGGCCACAAGGCAGGTGGGACACTCTGTCTGGCAGAGGCACCGCCATGAGCAAAATAGGAAGGTGGGAGCCAGGGTGGTGCTTGTCAAGGCCACGAGGAGCTGGGCGCACACTGGGGAGCACTGGAAGCGGGGAGAGGGATAAGAGTTGGGGGATCAGAAAGGAGGGAGGACTGGGAAGCCCAAGGATGGTGTTGATTGCCAGAGGAAGGACTCAAAGCGGAAGACGGCTTCTCAGGGATTCCAGGCAGGAGGAAAGAAAAGGGCACCCGCAGGAGTGGGTGTACCTATCTGTCCTGAGTGATGGTGGTTCACACTCTCCCTATCCCTCCCGTCTTCCACCCACCCTACTGCAGGCCAGCTGACCATGATAGTGGGGCAGGTGGGCTGCGGCAAGTCCTCGCTCCTCCTTGCCACGCTGGGGGAGATGCAGAAGATCTCAGGAGCCGTCTTCTGGAACAGGTAATAAATGTGTCCTCCAGGATAAGGTAGCAAGGAGCTCTCTTTCAAGCAAACAATCTCCAGGGAGGACGCATCACGCATTTATCCACTGCCCAGTGTGCATTCAGTGACCCCTCAGTAGGTGCTATTGTTATTCTCATCCTCGTCATCAGTATTTATTCAGCCCTTACTATGTAAGCACTAGGTTCTGTGCCAAGTCCTTTGCATGAATTATTTCCTTTCATCCTTATGGGAACTAGCATGACTGTGACCAACTAGCACTGATCCTAGTTCTCACTTGATATATGTGAGTTAAACTCTTTGCCCTACTAGGTGACAAAGCTGGAATTTGAACTCAGTTCTGTTTGACGCTGAATCCATGTCCACTCAACAGCATCCCATCCCAGTGTGGGAATTTGAAAAACCAACACTGATCTCAGGCTTGCTCACCAGCAGAGCTGACACTGACCATTCAGTGGGTGTGTTGGGGACCCAGAGAGAACCCAGACGCATGGTGATTTCTGGGGCCAAGATCACTATCTTAATTAAAGAGTCAGAATCCCAGGCTGAGTCAATTATGAATGTATTATTTATACCCACATACTTCCAAGCACTTAAACTAGTTGATAAAAAATGCATGTAAAATGGAACCTTTTTAAAAGGCAAGAAAAGAAGAGCTGGATAATGAAGAGGCATAAAAGGCACTGGGAGCCTGGGCAGTGGATGGCGACAGTCAACCCAGAGCTTGGCTCCACGCGGAAGAAGCATCTGGGTGGAGTTTATAGCTGTCATTCAGGAATAAAGTTTGCAGCCAATTTGGCAGAAGGTCAAACTTTCCCTGCCAGCCATTTTTAGAGAGAAATTATTCAGGATCTCAGGTTTTCACAGGCAGGAGGGCAGAATTAAGTAGCAGGCACCCTCATCTCCGGTTTTTCCACCCTGCCCCCGACTGGTGCGCCGAGCAGGGGCTGTGGCTGTGGCCGTGCATTTACAGTGCGTCTCTTGGGTTTCCGATGACCTCGCTCAGTCTCTTGAACCTTAATTCCACCAGGGACTGGGATGTGTTTGAGGACAAAGGTATCTTTGCCTCCTTTCTCCATTTGATTGGACAGATTTCTCAGCGGTCTGCCTGGGAAAGTCCAGGCCTTGAATTTAAGGTCACTTTACCGTTCCTGTGGGCTGACTGCCACCCAAGGCTTTGGGGTGAGGAGTCCTTGCCTGTTGCTGACTGTGTCTGCCCTGAGGATAGGAGCCCCAGTGAACTCTGAGCTGCAAAAAGCAGCCAGTATTGAGTAGGCACCTGCCATGAGCCAGACATTGCTTAGCACTTAGGAAGCACGATCTCACTGTCACTAAGTGGGGAGATGGGTGTTATTACCCCACTTTACAGAAGCAGGAGCTTAGGCTCAGAGACGTTGGGTGACTTGCTGTTGGTGTGTAAAGCAGGAGCTCTGAGTCTGAGTTCTTTCCCTCAAGTCTCGCTACTGCCTCACCGGTTATTGTCCCAGCTCTGCATAGGGGCCAGCTAGATCCAGTCCTCCCCAGAGTGGGCCTTTTCTGTATGAGACTGCTGAATTCAGAAATTATAGCTGCCCCTTGATTCCTTGTGTTCTACTCTGCACATCAGTCCAAACTCCTCTGAGCCCGGTCCCTTCCTCCCCTTCCTCACCAGCCCCTCGTGTATCATCCCGGCAGCATCGGCACGTTCCTTGTCCTTTGCCGGCTGCTTGCGGGGGGGCTAGGCCTCTTCTCCAAGATGGCCAAGCCTCAGGGTTTGACTGTTGCCCTCCTCTCTTCAGAAACCTCTGCCACAACGCAGGTGACATAGAGGGCCCTGTGGGACACCTAACACAGGGTACCCTTAGGTGCAGGCATTGCCTTCGTTGCTTCTTCCTAGGCCCTGGGAGTGAGGCATGGTGAAGAAGCTGAGATGAAGCCAGCTGCCCCAAGCCACCCAGCTCTTACCCGGCAGAAGTGGGATTTGCACCCAGGTGCCCAAGCACATGGGCTTTCTAGTGTGTGATAAGATAGAGGGACCCGAGAACACTGCCTGACCCACCAAAGGCCAACAGCCCCAGTGGCTGTGACACACACACGCCTGTCTCAGCAGAGGTACTACATGGTCCTCAGGGCTCTGTCCTTGTCAATACCTCCCCTCCTCAGCAGGCAGCCCAGGCCCCAGCTTCCGGTTCTGTTCAAGGCAGGGGAGGAAGCTGTGGAGCAAAGGTTCTCTTTTCTCCAGACTCCACCTCGCTCTCCACACAGTCCGGCTCCCCCTAAGTGTAATGAGAGGCACGGAGAGCTTGCAGCAACCCTACGGAGCTGTGAGAACTTGTTCCTGAGTTCATGCTGCAGTGTCTCTACATTGATACATGAACTTATCCAACAGTTATTGAAGACCTACTGTGTGCCAGACCCTGTGCACAGCAATGGGAATCCATACATGCTTGAGACACGGCCCCTGCTTTTAAGAGAGGTGAAGGGAGATCAGTGCTACACGAAAGCACAGAACAAGGACGGCCCCTGCTGTGAAGGCAGGAAGGTTCACTTGGGGTGAGTGTGGGTTGATCCGGTAGAAAAGGCAGGACTGGGAGAGACAATATTGTAGGCACAGCTGGCTGCATGGGTAGAGGCTTAAAGAACACAGCTTGGAGTCCTGAGGCCATGGAGGGCACTGGAACTGAAAACATGGACTTGGAGTAGATCAGATGTACCAGGCTTGGAGTACATGCCCAAAGGCTGTAGCAGAGGCCTTGGTACTGACAAAGGATGATAGTAGGTGAAAGAGATTGACTGCAGGAAGGGAGACCAGTTAGGAACTCATTACACTGGTGAAGAGCAGGAGCGGGTCTTAGCAGCTGACTTTTCCTGCTGTTTGTCCTGCAAAATCCTGGGCACACTAGACTAGTTTTGGCCCTGTATGTTAGGCATCCCTCCATTCCTGGCAGGAGCTTCTGCCCTCAGATATTGGACCTCAGGTCTGTGGGGAGACCACGCTCTTACAGTGAGCCAAGAGCAAAAGAGCTTTTGACTTGGCAACCCCTCTTGAGAGTCTGCACCCCAGCAGCCAGAGGCAAAGGTAATGCCAGGCCACTGTGATGTTTTGTCCATACCAGGGACAGGTCCTGGTGACCAGGAAGAGAGTCCAGAAGGCACAAGTCAGGAAGCTGGGAGACTAGAGGCTCAGCTTGGTGAATGCTCTGGGGAGACAGGACTTGGTTTGTTGGTATGTCTGTTCACTGAGGAGCTAAGTATGGCACTGGAATTCACACTGGGTCCCTGTGCTTTGGAAAATTCCATACACGTTCTGTGCCAGCTTTGCCTTTTTACCCATGGGATTGACATGAGGATTAACCTAGCATGTAACAAATGCCCTTTAAATATTATTATAAACATTATTATTCAACAGTGTACCTCTTTGCCAAGCACAAAATTCCCTTACTGCTCTTTAATTGCACTCCACATCTCCCAGGAGAGACTGCGGTGAGCTCCCTGGAGACAGGGACTGTGTCTTATTTATCTCTCGGTGCCCATAGTGCCTTTACTAAATTAATTTACTCAATGAATAAACCAGAAACCACTTTTGCTCTTCAGGAGATTAATACATCTTGGCGTGTCTTTCCCACAAGCCTTTGCCCAAGCTGCTCCCTCACCCCAAGTTCCAGATTCCAACATCAACATTTGAAATGACCAAATACTCTCAGAGCTGTGATTATTTGCTTCTATGTCCATTTTGAGCAAATAATCGGGTTTCTTGAGGTTCCATATTGTAGCTCAGGTGCCTTGTGCTGGATGTAGATTTTGTGAACTGCTCTGTGTAGGCTCCAAAGGGAAAGATGTGGCCCTCCACTCAGGGAGCTCATGAACCCAGGGTGGTTAGGGGCATACAGACAGCACCCCAGGCGGGCACAGAGGCGGCACCTGCGGAGGTCCTGCCACCAAGCTGAGAGCTAGCAGGCTGCCCTGAGCCAGGTGGCTCACAAGTACTCCCTTTAGTGACAGCCCCTGGCCCCTGCCTAGCTGTCTGCTCAGTGAACTGTCAACCTGGAAATTTGTAAACACCCTGTATAATCTTTAAGTGAAAAATATTTTAATAAAAATTCATGTGAGCAGATATACTCAGGTGGAATTCTTTCCCAGGAAATAACAGGACCATTAATACATAGCAGAATAGCTTTAAATACCCCCAAGGAGCCGGAGGGAAGCAAAGCCTCAGGACAGCATGAGGGGAGGGATTCCCAGTCTCCAAGGAGGGGCTGCTAGTCCAGTCTCCCTGAGGCTCCCTGCTGCCCGCTCCAACCGCCTCTGAGGCTTCCCTACGTGACCCATTCATCACAGCTGCCTGGGTCCATTCCAGAGGTCTGTGCGCTCCTGGCCCTGGGCCTACCTCAGAACAGTTCTTGTCTGGGGTTGGCATAGAAGCTGCCTGCCAAGGTGACAAAAGCCTCACCACCCAGGAAGTAGGAAGCCTGGGGGCTGATCTCCAGAACAGTCCCAGAGCTTTCAGGATGCTGGGGTCCAGTGCTGCTGGGTTCCCGGCGACGCAGGTGTGACAAGAGGTATGGAAGTGAGGCGCCGGGCTCGGGAGCCAGGTGGCCTCTCGTTATAGTGCTGACCCTGCCCTCCTGCCCTCCCTCCGCAGCTCTGTGACCGTGGGCAGGCTCTTCAGTTCCCTCATTTGGAAAATGACAGGAAAAAACTCTCTTCCTTTTCTGTCTTGGAGATTTGAAACCCAGTGCCTTGAGGCTTGGGACCCAATGAAGAGAGTCCTGTGGGTGAACGATATCGTTTCAGGATGACGACAGGCCCCCAGCGAGCAGGACAACTGGACATGGGGATCTTGGAAGTCCTAAGCTTTTTCCAACCTTGGTGTCCACTTTTCTTTTGATTCATTGCTGGGATCTTAAATGAGTGCTAGGAATGTTCAATTCCCCCCCGCCTGCCGCTGCCACACTTTAAGGACCAGAAATAAGGAAATCTGGGCTTGCCTCAGTTTTCATGGCCAGTGAGCAGAGAAGCTTCTGGATACAGTCTCTACAGCCCTTATTTTCCTCCCGTCCACACCACCTGTCACCATGTGCTGTGTCCTCATCCTCGTCCTCCTCCACCCGGCAGCCCCCTAACCCCCACCGCCAAGTCCTCCCACCGCCCTTCAGGCTCTGACTTGGCTCTGACCTCTATGAACCTTTCCTTATTTTCTCAGATTCCCTCCTCTTCTAAATGACCTTTTTTTTTCGGTTTGTTTTGTTGTTGTTTTTTGTTTTTTTCCAGTACCAGGAACCAAACTCACGATCTCGCACTTGCCAGGCAGGTGCTGTGCCGCTGAGCTAAATCCCCAGCTCCTGAATGACCTTTAGAATTTTTTTTCTCTGATTTTGAAAGAGCACACATTAAGTTGGAAAAAGATATACAAGTATAGAGAAGTAAAAACGATTTCATATCCTGTCCTTTCCTACCCAGAACTTTCCCGTCCTTTCTCCATCAATTGCATGTGTGTTTGTATGTACTGTCCCTAAAAAGTTCTCTGATCCTTTGCTGCCCCTGCTTTTTTTTTGTGATCTTCTGACTGCCATACCTGTCTGATTCTCCTACCATCCCAGGAGCCCGGAGGGCAGGCTGTGTACTTCAGTTTAGCATGGTACACGCATGCCCAGATTCTGGCTAGCTGGTGGGAAGATTGTGAGTGCACTAAGGTTCACAGAGAGGAGGAACTGAATACCCCCGACACTCACTTCAGACCCTAGCAGTCGCTGATAGAAAATGCCTGTTCGATGTGCTGTTCGTCCCTTCTTGGATTAAAACAAATACACAGAACCTTAGGGAGGTTCAGGACTGCTTTGGAAAGGGACGAACCTAGATCTCACACACCGCAGCTTTTCCGCGTCCTGGTTGTCACATTGGCCCTGCTCTGCAAACCCTCAGCATCCTTGGCTGTGAAGTGGGGACAGGGCGTTCAGAGTCGCTGCTGGAGGAGACACAAACTTCGTGCTGTGCATGGGAAGCGGCTGCAGAGAGTGCAGCCCCTCCCTTCTCCTCAAAGATTAATACGTCCGCTAACCAGCTCCATTTATTACAGATCTGCCATGTGCTAAGCACTGTGGGGGCTGAAAAAGATGCTCTTCCTGCCTTAAAATCCCTGTGGGGCTGAAAGGCTTCCTTCCACAGGAGCAGATTGGAAAGTAGGGTAGTCCATTAGGAGGGTTAATTGAACAGCCTGGACAATGATGTACGCTGAGTTCGGGCCGGGAGCACTGGTGAACCCAGTCCTCAGGGAGGCCATAGATGCAGAAGTAACAACCTGTACTGGATCAGTCAGGAGGAGGGCTCCAGAGATAAGCATATCCTGCCCCATGGAGTTGGAATTTGTCAGCTTTGGCTTGCTATCTCCCTCCTGTTAGCAGCTTGTCTGTAAATTGTGAGTTACCGCAGTCTGGTGGTTGGAGAGGTTAAGCTGGGTTGAGGGTGAAAGGAGACTGCAAAGATCTGAGAACAGGGCAGAAGGGACAGGTAATTACGGCGGGGAGTTCAGCAGGCTTCTCTCTTTCCCTGTGTTTGTCCATCCTGGGTTTCCTAACAAGAAGATATTTATCAGAGCTGTGGCTTTGAGAAATCACAGTGAGATTATGTAGCATGACATTGAAAGTATGCAGATCTGAAATCTGACCTGGTTTTTTTCTTGCACTTGCTGGCTGTGTGAATTTGGGCGAGTTACTTAGCCTCTCTAAGCCTCACTTCCATTTTCTGCAAAGTGGGAACAATAAAAATAAACCTCTTTAATGTGGTTATTTTGTATATTAAAAGAGAGAATACTATTGCAGTGCTTATCGTGGTACTTTTGAAAGTTCACTCTATATTAGCAGGTTTTAACATTGTTAAAGTAAGATCTATATGAAAACACAGCTGGTTGTTTTTCCCCAATTGTGCATGTCAGAGTACACATTTCTGTGGCCCAGGGCTGCTTCTAGAAAGTTGAGAGGTCTCGGGCTGGGGCAGGAGAAAGAGCACTGGGAAATTTGGCACCAAAATTCAAGTTACCTCACTTACTGTTTTTCAAAACCATTCCTTACTATAATCCACAGTATAAAATGAATTTCATATCACAGTCCACTACATCCGTTCATTGATATACAAGAAAAATTCACAAAAGAAACACAGATCTTAACCCTGTGCAGCACAGGCTGATATTTTCTATTTTGAAGGCAATTGCAACCTACTTACATCTGGTCCAATTATTGGGTCCCCATTTGCAGTGTGAGAAAGAAACACTGCGTAAGAGGACTGTGACCTTGGAAAAGTCGCTTTCCCACCATGAGCTTTAATTTTCCCAACTATAAAAGTCTTGGTGCCCAGCCAGCCTCCCTGTGCTCTTAGCCAACAGCAGGAACCCTGATTGAGCCCTTGTTGTTTTCGAGGTGCCCATCCAAGTGTGTGGGCACGTGGAGATCAGGAGCCTCTGCCCAAAGAAGCTGTGTGGGGACCCTGGCAAGGGATGGGAGGGTGGCGGGGTGGGGATTGCTTCTTCACAAATATCCAATGTGATGGAAAGGCAGTGGAGTGTGTGTGCGATAACTGGTGTTGATCTTTCCATCTGTGCCCCAGCAGCCTTCCCGATGGCGAGACCGGAGAGGACCCCAGGTACCGCCTTGGGACTGGGTTGGATGCGGGTCTGGGTAGAGGTGAGGGCCTGAGATTGGGAAATGCTAAGTATGGAATCAAGGTTGTGCAACCTGTGTACTTTTAGAGGGGTGAAGCTAAGTCACGCATTCTCAATGAGGACTGCAATTTTTTTTATTTGAGGGGCGTTTCAGACATTACAGTGCTTTGTGCTCATCCAAAAGGCCATAGTGCATAAACTGGCATCAGTTTCTCTGTGGTATTAAAAATTCATGTGAGGAGAGTCAGCAAGTAGATTAGCGGTTGCCAGGGACTGGAGAGGCAGTGGGGGCGGGGGGACAGTGACTGTTAATGTGTACAGGGCTTCTTTTAGGAGTAATGAACACGTTCTGGAACTAGATAGTGGGCATGGTTGCACAACCTCGTGAATACACTAAAACCCACCAAATTGCTTTTAAAATGTGACAGGAGATGGATGGTTAGAAAAATATGTCTTAGAAAACTCTAGGGATGATCATGAGGGAAAAACAAGTTGAGAAACAGGGCTGTAAGAAGAGGAGGCTGGTGTCCCTGGGACAGACAGGAAGTGCAGGGTTGTTGCTTTCTGCTCAATACAAGTCTCAAAATTCCAAGGGAAACCGACGAATGAGACTTTGAGACCCTTGCACGCTCCCTCCCCTGTCCCACAGACACCGTGGAGACTAGAGGTGTTTGGTCAGGACTGGAAAGGTTGGTGTACCTACGTGAATGTTTGGAGCCTCCCGGCTTCTCTCTCCAGCACCAGACTCTGCCTCCCAGTCTTTTCTCTGGCCTTTCTCCCACCTCATCCCCAGTGTGACAATATGCCCAGCCCCGCAAGCCATGGTGACCATGTTTCTGGAAACCACATAGGGCATGTGACAAGTTCAAGTGCGTACGATGAGATCCAAGTGACAGAATTTGTTGGCACTGGAGCAGTTTGGGGCGGTCCAGAGCACATGGGTGCTGCCGCTGCTCTGTCTTTCCTGGCAGACCCCCCAGATTCCACGTTTGCTCCTGACAGGACCACGTGTCAGCTCCCTGGCCGGAGGTGCAGGCATTGGTGTCAGCTGCCTGGCCAGTCTGGTTCTGGCCAGCACACCCCTGCCCGGGCCCTGCTGGCCTGAGACCTTAACCTGTGCATCTGAATCCAGGTGCAGAGTCAGGGTCTGGAGGGGTCACATGATGGGCCTCATACTCCTTGACCTGGAGTTGTCCCCCAAAAGCTTGTACCATGGTGCCTTTCCCCCATTCTTTCCCTTAAATGAACTGGGTCTCCAAAATTTCCTTGCACACCTGTGTAGTCAGGCCCTGCAGGCTCCCCATGATTTCCTCAGCCCGTACCTCACTTGTGGGTACAGACTTTGTCCCAGGGATAATAAAGGCGCATGGCTCATGTGGGGTTTGCGGGGGCTTGAAATCTTTATGGAGGACCCAGCCCACCTGAGCAGCGTCTGAGATGCGCCTTTCTTCCCCTGCAGCATCCCAGAGCGGGAGACAGCCACCGACTCAGACTCCGACATCAGGTACCAGGAGACAACTGCCCCCAGGACAGACTCCCCCGGAGGGCTGTCAGGCCTGCAGAGCCCTGTCTCCCTGGAGGACAGCTCTAGGTCCCATCCCTAGCTTGGGGGCCCTCTGTGCTCCCCACCTCCATCCCGGGTTCCTGAGCTGTGACCACTTCTGTGCAGGAAGCTGCTCCCTTCACAGCAGATCACGGGGAGACCTTGAAAACCACATTACACCAAATGTGATTTCCTCGGCTCTGCTTTGAAGAATAAATGTTCTTCCGTTTGGAGTCCAGTGGTTCAGGATAGAGACCTAGCAGGGACAGCAGAGGGCAAGGCTGGGGCAGGCTGGGAGCAGGGCAGAGAAGGCCAAGGTCCCCTCCCCCAAGTGGCTGCAGTCTGGACACCCACACCTCCTTCAGGCCCTAGAGGCAAGAGAGGTCACACATGCAGATTTCTGCCAGCTGCCCCTGCCATCTCAGCACTGCCCCCGCAGCCTGGCCCCAGTCTAAGCCATCAACTGGACAGCTGCTCTGAGCTGCCTCCCCGCCCCAACTTGCACCTGCTTTTTCCAGGAAGAGAGGCCCAGTGGCCTATGCTTCTCAGAAACCATGGCTGCTGAATGCCACTGTGGAGGAGAATATCACCTTTGAGAGTCCCTTCAACAAACAACGGTAAAAGCCTATGGGAAGGGAGGAATTGGTCCCTGGCTGCCTTGTCAACCTTCCCTGGGCTCCAGTACCCCCAGCTGCCCTGCCCCTCGTCAGTCACCCACACCCACCTGTCCTGCATGCCAGGCTGCTTACCTGGAGTCCAGCCAACCCCATATGTTGCATCTGGAAAGGATCCAGATAAGCATGGGCATGGGACAGTACAGCCCCTGTAGGTATAAGGAGGGAGAGAGACCTGCCGCCTGGTCTCGAGCTAGTGGGCACCTACCTAGCACTGCGCCTCTCCATTCTTGTGATTCCACACCCTCAGCATCAGGGTTGGTGCACTGTTTTCCCTCCGATGACAGTACTGACACCCAGTATCCCTTGGGCCTTCGCCAGGTGTCAGGCTCAGTGTCAGGCTCTTTGTGCATGTGATGTCCCTAAGGCTCACACAACCTCAGGAGGCAGGTACTATCCTTATCCCCATTTTACAGATGAGGAAACCAAGGCTCTGAAAGATGAGGTAGCATGACCAAGGCCACCCAGCCAGTAAGTGACTGAAAGGGATCTGGAATCCAAAGCTGCCTCAGTGCACACTTTTCATCAGGACACTCTGATGCCTTCGTGAACCCTGGCTGGCACCTGCCCAGGCTAAGGGCTGGCCAGGAAGGATGAGAAGAACAGGCTAGGCAAATATTTGACCAGCCATCATCATTACTGCCCAGACCAGCCAGCCGTGATTTTCCCAGGCAGTGCCCTGAGCGTGAGCCCTGCTGCAGCCTTTCCCACTGCGTGGAGACCAGGGGCCTCCTCTTGTCACTTACTCTGCATATTTGCACCTATCCAATTTCATCCTTCAAATATTTAACCTGCCCCACGGCTGAGTGAGGTGCTGACCTCAGCTTTTCACAAGCTCACATGGTGTTTGCACACACCCCAGTGGAAGAACCATTAAAACCATCCTTTGCCCTGGGCACAGCTGCCCAGGGACTAATGGCCTCTGGCAGGTGCTGAGGCGCTGCTCTGGCCAGGCGGTCAGCTGTCCCCCTTCCCCATCCCCTCTCCTGTCCAGGTACAAGATGGTCATTGAAGCCTGCTCCCTACAGCCGGACATCGACATCCTGCCCCACGGAGACCAGACCCAGATTGGGGAACGGGTTGGTATAGCCTCCCCTGCCCCACACCCGTCACCCGCACCATGCCCTGAGAGCCTTCTCGAGGGGAGTGAGCACCTGAGAAATGGGACAGGGTGCAGGTGGAGAGCTGCCCACAACTTTCCTTGATGATGTTTGTCTGTAATGGGTTTTTAGCCCTGCTTGGTGAGCAGGGTCAGCTTAGAGCCTTCCTAGCCTGGGGACGCCTGGACATCTTCACTCATGCCCGCTGAGCATCCATGTGAGGCACTGGGCTAAACCCAGCGCTGTACTGGTCTTGTTCATTCTCTGAGTGAGGCCCCCTTCCACAGACTTAGACACATAGGATTCTCCCAAGATCTTCCTCCTTGGGTGCAGTTGGAACCTTTACTTCCTCTGTCCTGGTTTGTGCTGGTCAGAGGGTCCCCAGCACCTACATGAGGAACCTTCAAAAACTTAGAATCCATGCTCTCCATTTCCAAATGAATTCAGTAAAGACGAACGTGTGACTATATCTGCAAGGTGAGGAAAGGTCTGAGAAGTGGGTAGATGGAGCCAGGTCTCCCTCCCGAGGAGCTCACGTTCTAATAGGGGCTGGGATCATCTCTTCTCAATGGCTAATGACATGGCTGTTCCTCCTATCTGCTGACAGGGCATCAACCTGTCTGGTGGTCAGCGCCAGAGAATCAGTGTGGCCCGTGCCCTCTACCAGCACACCAATGTCGTCTTCTTGGTGAGTGTCCCGACCAGCATTTCACCCAGGCCCTCATTTCTGGCTGTTTCTACACACACACACACACACACACACACACACACACACACACCGCTAACAACCTTCCTCTCCAGGAGCAAACTATCTTACCAGAGATAGTGCCTGTTTATCTGCTGATAGGGAAACTGAGGCGGGCAAGGATAGGGCCAGTGATGCACTGAAGACTCCACACTGAGCTCTGCAGTAACTGTGAGGGAGGCAAGTTGTAGCACAAGAGTAGTGGGGAGCCTGCTATCCAAAAGGCAAATACAAGATTGGATGCTGCCACTTCCCCTCCTGGGCCCTGCTCAGACATTGCTAATTGATACCTGCATTACTTCCTGTGGAACTTCACTTGGCCTTTGTTGAATATTCAGCATAGCACTAGATGCTAGAAGTCAAACATGAGCTGAAACATGTCAGCCTGGCTTCATGCCAAGTTCTGTGTCAAATGCTTGGGATGATACTGAAGAATCCTGAGTCTCAGGCCTTAGCCTTGAAACTTTAGCTGAGGAAACCAGGAGGCATAGCCAGTTCAAAGCTGAACTGTAGTACAGACCATGAGGGGGTGTGGTCCAGGAGGCAGCTGGGCAGGCTGGAGTAATCAGGGAGGGCTTCCTGGGGGAGGGCCTTGAAGAGAAAGTTAAACAGAAGTGGAGAGCAGTTTGGTCAGGGAGATGGAACAAGGACCCTCAGATCTCTAATCCCAGTTTTATTCTCTCACTTCTTCCACAGCACACACAGCACTCATCACTAAAGACATCTCAAACATAAAGATTTCTCCCCTTTGTTAGCATCGGACACATGCTCAGCACCCTTCCAAGTTCACCCTTCCTCATTCGTGGTCCCCTCTGAGATTTAAACAATCATGTTAGATAAAAGTTAAGTGGCTACTTTATGTTGTTGGGGTTTTATTAAGCTCCTTCTCTGTAGGAGGCTTAGGTACCAGAGGTCTCAAACCTGGGGGTCTCACGGTCAGGAATGCAAAAATCAGACCTGATTTTGCACATGTATCTGTGGAACAGAGAGGAAGGAGAGGGAGGAGCGGGTCAAGATGGGACATGAAACCATGAGCAGGAATTCTCTAGACAGACATAAGGCAGAACAGCACTCCAGGCAGAGGGAGCAGGTCAGGTGAAGGCCTCAGTGTCAGGCTCTTTGGAAACCTGAAATGGAAGGAGCTGGGACAGATGTGAAGTGAAGCTAGAAAGACCAGGCAGGTTAGAAAGGTTTATGTATCGTCACTTTCCCATCACTGTGACAAAATACCCAACACCTGCAACTTAGAAGAGGAGAAGTTTAATTGGACTCACGGTTTCAGAGGGTTCAGTCTATTATTGATTGTCTCTGAGGCAGAAATGGCACCTCGTAGGGGAAAGCTGCTGAAACCATGGCAGCCAGGAGGCAAAGAAGAGAAAGCAGGAGCAGGGACAAGAAGACGCCCTTCCAGATCACACCCCCAGGGACCCACCTCCAACCACACCCCACCTCTTAGCAGCACATTCAGCCTTGAGCTCATCAGTGGAGTATAGTGCCCTCCACATGACCTAACCATCTTCCAGAAGGCCTGACTCTGAACACATAAGAGGTTTGGGGGGAATCTTAAATCTAAATGATAATAGCCTGGAATACCATGCTAAGGAGTTCAGACCTTATAGCTGCCAGGGAGCCATTGAATGCTCAGGAGACAGGAAGTGAAGTAATCAGATCTGTCTGAGAGTGGTAGTTGATAGCAGACCCATTTTAAGATAAAGCAGTTGAGGTCCAGAGAAGTTAGATAAGTTGCCCAGGGTCACACAGCTAACTAGCGCCAATTCCTAGATCAGCACTGAAAACACTCTGGTGGGTTTTATGCTTACTCTGTTACCCTTCCCCTGTCCAGGATGATCCTTTCTCAGCTCTGGATGTGCACCTGAGTGACCATTTGATGCAGGCCGGGATCCTTGAGCTGCTCCGGGATGACAAGAGGACAGTGGTCCTGGTGACCCACAAGCTACAGTACTTGCCTCATGCAGACTGGGTGAGGGGTGATGCTCTGCAGGGCGAGGGTGGGGAAGCAGTTGGGCATCAGCGAAGGACTCCATCAGGTGTCTCAGTAGAAATTGCCAGTGGCCATGAAGCATAAATGGCCAGCACTGGATGGCTTTGTGCATCTGGGCAGCTCAGGAGAGCCTGTACAGGCCAGGTTTGGTGTCACCCAGACCCACAGATGCTCTCCACCCTGACCTGACCCTGTGGGACACCCGAGGCTGGTACCAAAAAGTCTCCAGAGATGCAAACTCAGTGCCTACCTTCTGATTCCTGCCCAACTTGATGACGTGTCCCCCTGGCCTTGGGCAGTGTCCCATGGGTGGGAGAGCTGTCTGTCTACCTTCTGGCCTTCCAGGATGGGTGAATTCAAGTTGAGATCAGAGGGAAAGTAGAGAAACAAAAATGGCGCAGTAATAGAAACTTTAGTACAATCAATAGAATGCAGTGTTTGAAACTCCACATTAATTAAATTCTTCAATAGGTACACAGTACTTTTCAACTAATTGGAAAGCACGTTATTTTTAAAATAATGTGACTTTTGAAACCTAGGCCTTGCCTACTCTTATATATAAAATTTCCTCTAAACAACAGCCAAAATTGGAGGCTCTCTCTGAGACTGGGGTCTGTGCCAAGTGGCCTGCTAATTTCCCTGAAAATAAATCTTTTATTTATGCAATGAAACCCTCCTCCACTACAAAAAAAAAAAAAAAAAAAATCCAGAGTTTTGAAAAGCGATTTTAACAGGTGCAGAAGACTTGTTTCTGAGTTTCTGCAGTGACCCTGGCAAGGTACCTCTGGGCAATCCTGAGTCTAAAGGGGGAGGCACAGGGGTGCCTGGTTCCTGGAGGTGTCCAAGGATGGGGTGGTGGGGGTGAAGGGATCAAGGGTGGGTGCCAATTAATGAGGAGCTGTCTCAGTCACTTTCTTGTTGCTGAGACACAATACCTGACACCCTGTAAGGGACGGAAGGTTTATTTTGGCTCCTAGTTTATAGAGGTTTCAGTCCACGGCTCCCACACAGGGTGGCATGAGAGGGGCGTGGTGGAGGGAAGGTTGCTCGTGGCATGGCAGCCAGCATGCAGAGAGAGCCAAGAGGAACTGAAGAGGGAGACAAACCCTTCCAGGCCACACCTTAGTGACTGCGTTTTTGCACCAGGCTCCACCTCCTATCAGCAAGTCTGTTATGGCCCGCCCTAATCCAGTCACCCTCCATAAGCCCCACTTTTGAGCATATGAGGTTTAGAGGAAGGACAGAAACCATGAAAAAGAGTCTTCATGATGATCGTCTAATGTTTCAAATAAAAGAGACATTGATTCAAAGGCAGGGCCACACACACTGGGACCAACATGTGTTTTGCCAAACACTAATGGAACCCACCAGACCATCAGGAGGAGCTCAGGGTGGTATGCAGTTAGCCTGATAAGTATGAGAAAGAGATGTTGATTCAGTCCTGGTGGGTAACTAGCCAGCCTGACCAGGGTGTGTTAATTCACACTGCAGACCCAACCACGGGCAGTGATGTTGGTGAAGGTCAGTGTCACTGCCCTCATGGTAGCAGGTAAAGGAGGCCATTCGTAGCAGAGGAAGGGATGTACATCTCCCTGTCTGACACCAGCCAGCCCCCTAACCGGATTCCTTTCTACTTTTCCAGATCATTGCTATGAAGGATGGCACCATCCAGAGGGAGGGTACGCTCAAGGACTTCCAGAGGTCTGAGTGCCAGCTCTTTGAGCACTGGAAGACCCTCATGAACCGGCAGGACCAAGAGCTGGAGAAGGTGGGTGTCTCCTGGGGGCCAGACAGTGCACTCTGAGTGGGACTGGCTTGCTAAAACCTGAACTCACAGAGGCCTCCTGTCCTCACTGCCCCAGAGAGCCCCTCACTAGACAGATGTGGGACCTGGAATGAACTTGCTCCTCCCAGATGACAGCCAGTACCTGTGCCAGGCACCCAGGGCAGAACCAAGGGGTCGCCTGCCCCTTGTCCTGAGATAGCCAGATGCTATTTAGTTGCAGAGTTTCCAAAAATCAACTCCAACTGGTTAAGCAAAGAGAAGAGGGGGAGTTCAAGGATTTGCTGACTTGTGAAACCCGAACGTTCAAGTGTGTCATAGCTTTGAGTGTCAGTAGATCAGACCGTCAAACAGTGTCATCAGGAATCGGCTTCTTGCCATGTCCTGGCTGTGTGCCCCCCTCACCCTGGCTTCATTCTTGTGGCAGCAGTGTGGGCCACCCGCTGACTCAGGCATCCATTCTGCAGCTCAGCAGAGGTCCCAAGGCTCACCACCCTCGGTCCAGTTTGGTTACTGCGGAGGTGGGATGTGAGGGCTGGCCAGTCTGGGATCGTGGGTCCACCAGAATCACTGAACCACAAGCACTAAGAATAGGGGAGCGGTGGTCCCCCTCTGGGACATTGGGGTGCTGTTAGCCAATTGAGGAGAAAGGGTAAATCCTGGCAAGATACACACGTGTCCGTCCACTCCCTCCCCATGCAGGAGCGTCCAACCCCCTTTCCCACATGCACACTCCGCGGACATTGACCAGGCTATGTCTGCCTTTCAGGAGACAGTCGTGGAGAGAAAAGCCACAGAGCCGCCCCAGGGCCTGCCCCGAGCCATGTCCTCAAGAGATGGCCTTCTGCAAGATGAGGAGGAGGAGGAAGGTACAGACAACGGGAGTGAAGTGATCAGTTACGGGGAGACAGATTGGGGGTTCTGGGTGTGGTGAGACAAACCCCTTTCCCTCTGTGCCTCAGTTTCCCTTCCTGTAAAGAGGGATAAAATTTCCACCCCGGTTCACCCACCCTCAGAGGAGTGTGAAACTTGAAGCCACAGGGTGGGTTCTTGCGACCCACAGAGGAGATGGCCGAGAGCGAGGAGGACGACAACCTGTCCTCCGTGCTGCACCAGCGAGCCAAGATCCCGTGGCGTGCCTGTGCCAAGTACCTGTCCTCGGCTGGCGCCCTGCTCCTGTCGCTGCTCGTCTTCTCCCAGCTGCTCAAGCACATGGTCTTGGTGGCCATTGACTACTGGCTGGCCAAGTGGACGGACAACGCCCTGAGCCTGAGCCCCGCGGCCAGGAACTGCTCCCTCAGCCAGGTATGGGCGGCAGCCCATGGCAGGGGCTGGGCTCGGGAGATGGGCGAGGGCTGAGCCCCCATACATGCCTCGGACCCCTGCCTTCTCTGCCCGCCCAGGAGTGCTCCCTGGACCAGACCGTCTATGCCATGGTGTTCACCTTGCTCTGCAGCCTGGGCATCGTGCTGTGCCTGGTCACCTCTGTCACCGTGGAGTGGACAGGACTGAAGGTGGCCAAGAGTCTGCACCGCAGCCTGCTGAACCGCATCATCCTAGCGCCCATGAGGTACCCTTCCCGGCCACGCCAGGACAAACCGCTGTGCTCTGGACCTCAGTTCTGCCATCTGTAAATGGGCGTAGACGACTCTGTCACGGGCTCGTGGGGTGACTCAGAGGCAGTGTGCATAGAGGTCTCCTGCTTGTGCAAGAAGCAAGGAGAAACTGGCATTCAGTCAGCAGAGCTTGAGTTAGGCCTTTTTGTTTTTTCTTTCTTTTTTTTTTTTTTTTTTTTGGTTTTTTTCTGGTATCGGGAATCGAACTCACGACCTGGCGCTTGCCAGGCAGGCGCTATGCCACTGAGCTAAATCCCCAGCCCCAAGCTAGGCCTTTTTCACAGTTAGTTCATTCAGTTGTCCAACCAACCCTCCAAGTGAGTGTCATGGAGCACTGCATCGAGGTTAGCCCCTTTCCCTGAGTGCTGTCCTCTGTCCCTATCCACGAGTTCCGCTGCCTCCTGTCCCACCTCACCTCCCTCAGCCAGCCTGGTCTGACACTGGGAAGACAGCGGAGCTGCTCCAGTCCCCGTAACAGATGGATAAGGACCCTGAAGATGCCTAGTTTGGAAGAGGTTTAACATTGTCACTGCCTGATTGGCCCACTCAATTTGAAACCAGACCCAGACAACAGGTCACCTGGCTCCTTGCGGACGTCACCTGGCTCCACTTTGTACTTCTCAGTCTCTTGAGCTCTCTGTGGCCCACAGATGCAGCCTCCAAGTTGACTTGACCCTCTCTTTTCTCCAGATCTGTGCTAATGAAATTCTCTGGTTGGAACTGGGCTCAGCGCAAGGTCACAACCAGATCACTGACTGCCAGAGTGGCCTTGCAAGGTTAGCCAGCTGATAGTCTATCCCCAGGGCCCTGCTCCTTGGCAGGTTGTCCCTCTGGAGAGGACTCTGTGTCCTAGGAGGACAGCTGCCGAGTTAGCCAGGGTGAGGAGGGACAGAGAAAGGTGGCCGTGGTTACAGATGGGCCTTCGAGTGAGCGAGGCTAAGCAAAGGCTAGCACCGGAAACACAAGTGACACAGATGTCTGCAAACCCACAAAGGCAACTGCCCCAGGAAGCCGGGCCCATGCATGGCTCTAGAGACTCTTAAATAAAGAAGGTAAATCACTAACAAAGGAGTAACTGTTCTTCTGGTTGCCTCTTAGGTTTTTTGAGACCACACCCCTTGGGAGCATCCTGAATAGATTTTCATCTGACTGTAACACCATTGACCAGGTAGAAAGGATGGGGCCACATTTCTCTTGGTCCAGAGAGAGGCCAGGCCCCTGGGGGTTTTTCCTGTTTGCTACTGGGTTTCCCGGATCACATGATCAATGTCCTGTGGGAGGTCAGTGCCCCTGACCTGTTTACAATGTGCCCCAGGGGCTGGGACCACCACATCCCTCTGCTTTCCATCCAAGATGTTCTAGGATCATCCCAGCATATTTTGAATCGAAGTGGCTGATTAGACGAACAATATTCATTTGGATTCAGCCTGTCTTTTTTATTTACCATCATACTCGATGATGAGAAAACAAACACCTTATTCCAGCCTCTGGGAGCTAACACTGTAGGCTGGCTGACAAGATACGTGCCTGTGATAAAGCAAGAGCAAAACGTTGCGGCAGGTGACACTCTGAACACAGTCCCATAGGAAAACGCACCTGGCTGTCCCCCGTTTTCTCCCTCAGCACATCCCGTCCACACTGGAGTGCCTGAGCCGCTCCACCCTGCTCTGCGTCTCAGCTCTGGCGGTCATCTCCTATGTGACACCTGTGTTCCTCGTGGCCCTCTTGCCCCTGGCCATCGTGTGCTACTTCATCCAGAAGTACTTCCGGGTGGCATCCAGGTGAGAGCAAATCTGCCAGCCTGGGTGGGGGGAGATGGGGGTCTCGCAGTGGGCAATTTGGTAAATTTACTAGAGTCATTGTCATAAGAGTATTGTCATGTTCCCCCGCAAAAGGCAAAAAGAAGTAGAAATAAAGGAACTGTCCACAGCCATACCCCATTGCCCTGACATAACCATCTCTATGTGGCACACAGGCACACACTGCAGCTCGTATCTGAATTATTTCCCTGGGAGACAGGTTCAGGGAAGGAATTGCTAGGTCAGGGTGTGTAGACATGTTTTGCCTTTCATTCATTTTTCCAAAATGCTTCCCGTAAGGGTTGTATAATTCCAGCAGCCAGCTAATTGCTGATGTGGGAAACCAGACAGCCCCTGATACCAGCAGTGTAACTGGTATTGCTTCTCTCCGCCCCCGGGGTCTGGAGCTGGCTGGAACCCTGGTCTTAATGGAGTCTCTCCAGGCCATTCTCATTGGTCATATTTACTGTCATGAGCCTTGGAGCCATGCACACGTCTTTCTTCTTTCTTCTTTTTTTATTTTTAAATAGGGGTTGAACTCAGGACCTTTTCACTGAACAACATTCCCAGCCCTTTTTGGAGACTTTTGGGTCTTGCTAAGTTCCCCAGGCTGGGCTCGAACTTGTAATCTTGCTACCTCAGCTTCACACCTCTGTCTTACTCAGAATTTCTAAGTGTTCTCTAGGAAGTTTTTTTCTGAGAGTGATTCTATTAAACTCACAGATTCAAAGAATTACAGGGAAAGTTTTAAAGACCTTCTAGGCCACTGTTTCTCACACTACCAGTTGCAACCATCAGTGGGTCATGAAATCAACATGGATTACAACCGGTGTTTTAAAGCAGCAAAACAGCACAGAAAATACCAGACTGTATTCGTATAGTAACACCATGCTTTGTTTAATGAAACCTCTGTTTTAGTCATTAAGGGTGGTATATTGATTTGTGATATAAAACACAGTTCCTCCTACAGATGGTGGTCAGAAAGGTTAAGTACCTTCCCTAGGTGCAGATAATTGATTAGAAACTAGAGTCAAAATACTGAGCTGCTTCTCTCCTAGTTGGAATTTCAGGGAAAAAAAGACAGGAGAATAGAAGGGAGTTTATTACAGAAGGGGAAGTGGGAGGTGGATATGATCAGAGCAGATTATATGAATGTATGAAAATACCACCATGAAACCCATTATTCTGTATAACTCATGTGTATTGGTAAAAAACAGACTATAAACAAGAAGAAATAGAAGCTAGAAAAATAAATACTGTAGGTGGCCCCATTAAAATATATACTGATCATCAGTAATAATAATTAAATATAGATGCATTTTGACCATAGTGACCTGTCCAGAAGGATCAACATTTGTATAAATGGTGTTTTGTTTGATGGCCCAGAATCCCCCAGCACCCACGAGGAACATGGTACAACGATATGAACAAAAGCACAGTGGCTTTTCAGACACTTTGTAGTACAAGCTGTTCTACAAAGTTCATTTCTCCTGCCAGAGAAATTTCTCCCATCCCTCTGGTCCCCACTCTGGCCCTAGAGACAGCGTGACCAGGAAAGCTAGTTCCTGCATTCCAGGCCAGCCTGCCTAGCACAGATGTGGTGTAAAGGTACAGCCAGGGGAGCTGGAGGCTGTTCTGTTGCTGTGGAAACCTCTTCCCCACCCCCCAGGAGTGCTTAGGTCTTCGTTTGTGATGTGCCGGAGACTATTGCCCCCTTGGGAAAAGGGCTGAGAACTTGGAATCTGGCTTTCCCATTTCTTTAGACAGCTGCCTCAGCTTTAGGGGGTCCACCTGGAAAAGGGAACCAGTGCTGTGTGCTTGCCCGCCTAGTCTCAGTGCCAGCTTGTGTAGCAAGAGCATGAACATCCATGTCCAGGATGGCAGGAACTGTGCCTGGCAGTGTGGTGGGGAGGGAGGTACCATCATCCTCTCTCTCTGTAGGTGAGAAAGTGGGGCCAGAGAGGTAATGCCCACCTGTCCATACAGAGGGGGCATGGAGCTAGGATTCACACCTTGAGCAGCCACCCTAACTATTCTGCGCTGTCCCCTGGCACAGAGACCTACAGCAGCTGGACGACACCACCCAACTGCCGCTGCTCTCGCACTTTGCTGAAACTGTGGAGGGCCTCACCACCATCCGGGCCTTCAGGTACGAGTACAGATACCCACAAGGTAGGAGTGGAGGGCTTGGAACAGGGTCACCGGCCATGGGATTCCATTCAAAGGCTTCCACTTCACAAGGCCGCACACACACCTCTCCGAACGCCTCCTTGGGCCCCACGGACTCTACTGACCACTCAAAGTGATAGACCAGGTGGCTCCAGCGTTGTGATCCAAGAGGAAAATTACAGCCCTGCAGACAAGCCTGGGACCTCTGTAACCAAACAGAACATGCAAATGAACAAGGCAGGGACAGTCTTGAGTGTCAATGCTAGAAAGGCCCTTAGATCCTAGGAGCCAGCCCTGAGGCCCTCAGTTGAAAACCTGTCACCAAGTACTGTCCCTGTCAGGATTTTGCCTGCACTGCCACCAGACTTGAACCTGCCTATTCATTCAACAAACATGTACTCAGCATGTGTGCTAAGTCTCATACCGGTCACGAACATAGTGAGTCAGATGAGCCCCTGGCCTGGAGGCATTTACACTCCTGACTTCAAATGGCCAGGGCAAATCCCTGTGACAGGTGCCCTGCTAGAAGTGGGGACGTGGACTTTGGGCAAATGGAAAAAGGCAGGCAAGGCAGGCTTCACAGAGCCACCAGGCTGAGGAATTTCCAGACAACTGCTCTACCCCTGCCCTGAGAGGATGGTGTGCTGGGCAGGGCATCTGAGGTGTGCTTGGTTGGGGGGTGGGAAACCCTGTTGCTCCCCCAACCAAGTTGGCTGGATGTGTTGGAGGCATCTTTCTTCCTGCCAGCCCAGCCAGAGACCCTTGGCCTAGGTATTTGGGTTCTGGTCTCTAAGCCTCACCCAGAGAGTGATAATAGGTTATTTTTAGAATGGCACAGCTGTGTGGACTATAATAATAATAATCATGTGACACCAAGCACTGCATCCAGGAGTGACCCCAGAGCTCTAGGATCATCCAGGGATGCAGGGACACTTGCGTCTCCTCCCTGACCCTGCAGCCCTGGAGCTGACTCCCTGGGCTCAGTGGGGCCAGCGGGGGTAACCCCTCTTAGGGAGTTTGTCTGTAGAGCAGAGCAGGAGTGTGCTGTCTTCCACACTGAAGGTCTAGAGCCTGGCGCCTGAATGTCCTCAATTCCTTCAACCTCCAGGCCCTAGCCTCTGCCCTAAGTGTCAGTGATATTCCTCTTACACCTGGTGTCCAGAGGCCTCCGGGCTAGGACTGCAGCAGAGAGACTGTGACTCTCCTAAAGTGGGCCACACCTCTTGGGAGTAATCCCAGCACCCTGTCACCAGCCTCAGACCAAGCGTGGGGCCCAGGCCAAGCCTGTGGTCAGCCAGAGGGACTGCAGCCACAAAGCCACCCACACTCTGCACGGACACGGTGAACAATTCCAAATGAAAGACTGTTTAATCAGCCCCGTATGTCTAATTATTGGCTTTTGCCCAGCAGCCTGCCCTGTTGGGAGTTAACTAGTATTTATCGATTGAGCACTCGCCAGGCACCAGTGCTAAGTGTGGTGTGTGCATAATGGCATTTAGTTCTTGCAAGAGCCCCCTGACTTAGGTGTGAGAAGCCACATTTAAGACGCAAAATTAAGAACCAGAGAGACTAAGAACCAGTCTGGTCACACAGACTGTGACCCCGGCCTGCCTGACCTTCTGGACTTTCCCACAAGGCCCTGTTTTTCACAGAAAAGCCTTCAGAGTGTCCGGCACTACTGAGCCTAGAAGTTGTTTCAGTCAGTGTAGGAGCTGTTACTGTCCCCATTTTACTGATAAGGAAAGTGAATCATGGTACTCACACATGGTCATGATGTTTGGACTCCAACCTGGGTCTTCAGGGCTCCAAAACTGGGCTCCTTCTCAGTCCTCACTGTCACACCCGTGGCAGGAGCTCCCATCTCACACCTCCTGGCACAGGGCACACTCTCCTTCTCTCAGCAGGGCCCTCAGGCCCCCACATGCAGAGTGCTTCAGCCTCCTCTCATGCGTGTGCACATCAAGACCCTTCGGACCACACTCAGCCCCTTCAGACGTGTGGCTTCACCCTCACTGTGGACACTTCACCTACCCACACACGCACGTGTGTGATTGCACACTCGCCTCACCTCAGGGACTCACTTCACTGTCCCCAGACACGTGCCCTCCGCCCCAAAATAATCCAAGCCAGACGCCTTCAGGAGTAAGAAGCAAATGGCCACCATGGCATTCTTGGGTCCCTCTGAGTCTTCACTAGGCCAGTACCGAGATGGCCCTTCCTCCCTCCTTTCCTTCCTTCCTTCCTCCCTCCCTCATTCCCTCCCTCCCTTCCTTATCAAACAAGAACTCTGCGCCTCCACTGGGCCCAGCCCACACCAGCAAGGTGAGGACACACACAGTAACCAGGGGGAGAGAGACAGAGGCGTGAGGGTAGGCAAGAAACCTCCAGAGTCCCTCACCTGGACAGATCCTTTCTATCTGAGAGGGCCAGGGATGGTTCCCCTCATATGTCTAGCATATATTTAATTATAGTGCTGGAGGCTGGGAACAGAACAGACCTGATCTCCATCCTCACAGATTTTTCCAGTCTGGAGAGGAACATAGATTGGAAACAGCTAGAAAAATAACTATACAAGCAGGCATCCTGAAGCAACTGCTTGCAGAGATGGAAGGGGGCCACTGTAGGTAAAGGAATAGCCAGAAAGTCTCTCTGAGGAGGTACTAGTTAAGGTAAGGAGTGAAAATTGAGAAGGAATTTAAGAAGAACAAGGGAGAAAGCATTCCAGGCTGTGGAAAGGGTATGAGCAAAGGCCCTGGGGTACCAAAAGAACTTGGAATTGTTATAAAACTTTAAAAAGGATGGGGTGGCTGCAGCATGGGAGTAAGGAAAATTGTGGCAGGAGTGAGGTCAGCAGGTGCCAGCTCCCACAGACCTCTGACAAGGAAATGGTTCTTTATCCTAAAAGCAACTGGAGGCCATTGGTATGGCAAGCAGAGAGAGCTTGTGATTTGGAAAGATGGTGCCGGGTGGAGAGGGCCTGTGGGACATAGCAGTGTATTAATTAGGGAGCTGACCCATAGTCCGATACGCACAAAGCAAGGGAGAGGTGCTCAGGGGCAGGACAGTTTAGAAGGAAGCCTTAAGAGGACCTGATGAGGGCCTGGCTGTGAATCCAGCTGATTCCTGGGTGTCTGGCCTCAGAAACTGGGGGATATGGGTGTCCTCCACAGTAATGTGGTAGACATGGAGAAAAGAACAGGTCTTGGGGTAAAAACAAGAGTCTGAAGGAGGGGGAGCTCCGCAGGTTAGCGTAAGTAGGAAGGAGGATGTCCCCGCAAGGGGTGCCCGTACATGGGGGGCAGAGCTGGCATGTCTGCGGCTGGGAGCGACAGGATTAACCCTGCTTCCCGTCCTCCTTCCAGGTACGAGGCCCGGTTCCAGCAGAAGCTCCTCGAATACACCGACTCCAACAACATCGCCTCCCTCTTCCTCACAGCGGCCAACAGGTGGCTAGAAGTCCGCATGGCAAGTGCCACCCGCCCATTCCGGTCCCCGGACACAGAGTTCTGATAAGGGTGTGGGTCCAGAGCAAGGGTCTGATCAGGGGCAGGAAGAGAGGCCAGGACGCAGGACTATGCAGACACGGAGCCTTCCTGTTCTCCTCTCCCTGACTTCCTTACTGCATGTGACCCGAGCCCCTCCCCTGAGTCACTGCCGTGTGTGTGAGGCTGTGTTCTTGCCGGGAGCAAGAACAGTTGCGTGCCTGGTGTCCAGGTGGGGAGCCGAGTGAACTCCTGTGTCTGATGACTTAGGGTGCAGGGCTGGGTGGGGCTGGCCAGCTGCTGTCAGCTCTGGAAAGGAGGAGGTAGGACAGGGCCCCTGTGGCTCCAACTCCGAGGCCGCAGGCCAGCTGCTGTCCCTCCTTCCCTGCACAGGAGTACATCGGCGCCTGTGTGGTGCTCATCGCGGCCGCCACCTCCATCTCCAACTCCCTGCACAGGGAGCTCTCAGCCGGCCTGGTCGGCCTGGGCCTCACCTACGCCCTCATGGTGAGTGGCAGCTGCAGAGGGCAGGGAGGGGCCAGATGCCAGCATTCAGGGGACCCAGGGTCTGTCCCCCCCCCAGCCATGAGACGCCCCCACCCAGACCTTATCATGTGGGCAAGAAGGCTGCCAAGCAGGACCCTGGCCCAGGCCCAGACATTTGGCCACATCACTCTGACCTTTCCCAGGCTTCCAGGGAAGGTCACTCTGACCGGGGGTGACAGATGACATCTGGGAGTCCCTGGCATCCTCTTCAGCTCTAGAGAGAGCCACCCTGGTAGCCAAGGACAGAACTAAGTGCTCGCTGAGTGTCGGACCGCCTCATTCCCTGCAGGTCTCCAACTACCTCAACTGGATGGTGAGGAACCTGGCGGACATGGAGATCCAGCTGGGTGCCGTGAAGCGCATCCACGGGCTCCTGAAGACCGAGGCGGAGAGCTACGAGGGGCTGCTGGGTGAGGGGCCTGCGGGAGGGCTGGCTGGGCTGGGGGCCAGAGAGGGAGCCTGGGGCTGGGGGCCCCCCGGACATGGGCTGTGCCCCGCCCTGGCGGCTGACCCCAGCACGGCCCCCAGCCCCCTCGCTGATCCCTAAGAACTGGCCGGACCGAGGGAAGATCCAGATCCAGAACCTGAGCGTGCGCTACGACAGCTCCCTGAAGCCAGTGCTCAAGCATGTCAACGCCCTCATCTCTCCGGGACAGAAGGTGAGACACAGGGCCGCGGGCCTGGGTCGGGCGCTCCCAGCATTGCCTTGTGGTGTCGAGGGCCTCGTGGCCTCAGTGCATTCAGACCCCCAGGCTCCTGGGACACTGCTGTGCTTCAGTGCCTGGGCTGCCCTGTCCTCGGGCAGGGCTCCTGTCAGCCTGTGGCACAGCTCTTCCCCCTGCCTTCTCCACCTGACCCTCCTTTTTGTCTCCCTGTCGCTATCTGGCTTACTGTCTCCAACCTTTGGGTGTCTCCGTCTGCCTCCTCTCCTCTGTCCCCGCCCAGTGCCCTCCTGTGTCACTATCCCTGTCTCTGTGTTGGTCTCTTATTGCAAATTCTGTTGGGACCCAGGAGCTAGGAAGCAATAGGATCTGAGATGGCTCCCATTTAAGGTGGGGGCACAGACACATCCCTGCATGCCGCAGTCAGCCACCCCGTGTCCTCGCGCCATGCCCAGGCACACAGGGCCACAGCAGGGCCACAGCAGGGCCACAGCAGGGCCACAGCAGGGCCACAGCAGGGCCACAGCAGGGCCCCCGCCTGTCCTGCAGCCACGTACCAGGCACACCCGGACTCACACCAAGGCCCAGGCAATTGATGTCTACACTCTGGACTTCCAAAACTTCTTTTTCTTATTAGTATATGTATGTAGTCATCACGGGGAGTTGGTACACATACATGACACATCTTCATTCTTTTTTATTCCTTTCCCCTCCGTCTCATGGTCCTCCTCTTTTACAAAAGCTCTATTTCCCCATATCCTGTTATCTGTCTTTTATTTTGCTCTTTATTCATACTTCGGGTTTCTCACCTAAGAAAACCGTGTGATGTTGAAGGGTGTGTATCTGATTTAGCTCGTTGCTCTTGGCCCCCACATGAGTCCTCTCTGGACCTGGAGCAGGAAACAAGCCCAGGCCCGTGGCCCAGCCTGGCCACAGTGCAGCCGGCCAAGAGACGCTGTGACCTGCGTGCACGCCTACAGCTGGCACTAGAGGCCACTCCCAGTGGCCCCACAGCCACAGTAGTGTGCCCGCTTCTCAATTCCAGATCGGGATCTGCGGCCGCACGGGCAGTGGGAAGTCCTCCTTTTCACTGGCCTTCTTCCGCATGGTGGACATGTTCGAGGGTGAGTTATATGTCAGGCACCTCATATGTGTACCTGCAGCCTCCGATGGGCCCTCAGCCCCAGGCGGTGGGCAGATGTCACAGGAGTCCTACAGTCACTGCCTTCCTCTGCACCCTCATGGGGTCCTGTGTCCCGGGCGGCACCCAACCCCAGCACCCTCTCCTGCACCCCTGGTGCCTCCTGTGACTTCATCTCCACGCAGGCCGTATCATCATCGATGGCATTGACATCGCCAAACTGCCTCTGCACACCCTGCGCTCGCGCCTGTCCATCATCCTGCAGGACCCGGTCCTCTTCAGTGGCACCATCCGGTGAGCCCATCCACCCGCAGGCCCGTCCCAGTCCCAGGGTGCCCAGCTCCAAAGAGGAGAAAGAAGGGAGATCAGTCTTTAGAAAAGCATCATCTTCCCATTAGGCTCTCTTCCCATGGGGCCTAGGCAGGCACTGGGGCTCCCTTGCCCCACTCTCAAATGCTGTCTTCCACCTACTGTCACCACCCTGGTGCTCGCCACCCAGCCAGGTTCCCAGGTTCCCCAGCTCTCGCTCGCTATCCCTTGACCAGCATGGCCTTCTGCAGGCACCTGGGGATGGCACAGACTCTGCTCCCCTCCCGATGGGGCTTCTGTGCCACCCTCCAGGTTTAACCTGGACCCAGAGAAGAAGTGCTCGGACAGCACACTGTGGGAGGCCCTGGAGATCGCCCAGCTGAAGCTGGTGGTGAAGGCGCTGCCCGGAGGCCTCGGTAATTGCTGCCAGCTGAGCAGGGGTGGCTGGGCCCTACAGGACTCTGGAAGGGAGGGGAGGAAGCCCGACTCGCAGCGAGGTCTCAGATGTGCTCTGAGTCTGGCATCTCCCTTCAGTCCTGTCTCTCACCATGCGGGGCCCTGAGGGGTCAAATGCCTTGCCTCAGGTACCATGACAGGTCAGGTCAGGGCCTGCCCTCCTGCAAGGCACGAGGACACTTGGGGTCACTGTGAGACAGAGAGTGCTAGTGTCCCTACCACAGTGGTTTCTTCAGCTCTTCCCTGCCCTGGGGAAGAGGGGAGTCTTAGACATAGGTCGCTCCATTCAGGCTTCAGTGGGTCCCCTCCCCAAGCCCCCACTTGTGCGGCACAGGACTGCCCAGGGCCCAGCTGCGCACAACACTGGGATCTCGGGGGTTCAGTGCAGCCCTGGCAGACAGTGTCTGCGTTCCTGCGTCAGGTGTATCAGCCCCGCACGTACTTGTGCTCACCGACACACATCCACATATGCATCCTGTACGCACATGTCCCGACACCCTCTCCTCACGAAGGACTCACTCAGCCCTGCGCCCTCCTTTCAGATGCCATCATCACAGAGGGTGGGGAGAACTTCAGCCAGGGCCAGAGGCAGCTGTTCTGCCTGGCGCGGGCCTTTGTGAGGAAGACCAGCATCTTCATCATGGACGAGGCCACGGCTTCCATCGACATGGCTACGGTTGGTCCTGGGCATCTCCGCTGAGTGGTTATAGTGGGACGTTAGGGAATAGTTCGCACAAAGTGGTCCTGAGGTTGCCGTAGTATCAGGGCTGGGCTGGGGGACCGTGACTCCATCCAGCTATAGGAAGTATTCACACGCAGACTTTACTCCGTCCACCATGCAGACCCAGCACATGCGCATACGCAGAGCTGTGCCCCTGGCAGGCAGGGTCCAGCCCCAGAATGCTCCTTACAGGCCCTCCGGGAGCAGGGCCAGAAGGAAGTGGGGGTGGGGCTAGGATTGGAGTCAGATGGGAGCTGGGCCACCATCCTGGGCACCCCCACCCCAGTCCCAGAGCCAGGCCAGCCCCCATCCACTAGGTGAGTGAGCCCACAGCTGCTGCCTCCACCTGACAGGAAAACATCCTCCAGAAGGTGGTGATGACAGCCTTCGCAGACCGCACTGTCGTCACCATTGCAGTAAGTGGTGCACTGATGGGGGGCAGGGATCACCCAGAGAGGGGGCCTGGGGCTGTCATCGAGAGAGGACCTCTGGGAAGGAGTCTGCAGGGCAGGTCCAGGGCAGGACTGTCAGACCGCCCTCTTCTCCTCCAGTACCAAGGTCAGCCCGTCCCAAGGCCCTGTGAGCTAGGCTGGGGTTACTTCTCCACAGGAAGTGGAGGATGGGGCTCAGGGACAGCGGTCTTTTGAGTCTTGAAGTCTGGCAGTGGGCGAGCTGAGACCTGGTGGAGGCAGAGGGTGGTCTCAGTGGATGGAGGCCTTGGCTGTCAGCCACCCCGGGCAGGGCGTCAGCCCTCAGCTGCCCTGTCCCTCCTGCCCCCAGCATCGCGTGCACACCATCCTCAGCGCAGACCTGGTGATGGTTCTGAAGCGGGGCGCCATCCTGGAGTTCGACAAGCCAGAGAACCTGCTCAGCCGGAAGGACAGCGTCTTCGCCTCCTTTGTCCGAGCAGACAAGTGACCTGCCAGCGCCCAAGTGCCATCTTGTACCCTCACCCTGCCTCCGCCTCGCCTGGTTTTTCTAACTGTAAATCACCTGTAAATAAAGAGATTGATTATTTCCTACGGGAGGCCCTGGCTTTGTCACTGGGGCTGCGGCGGCCTGTGGGCGCAGGGAGCCAGCCCTGGGAAGATGCCACTGAACACGGGCAAAAGCACCTTTCCTGATCTGTGAAACGAAGGCTGTGTCAGCTCAGGCAGTCACCACAGAGTACCACAGACCGGGTGGCTTTTACAGCAGAGCCTTACTTCTCACACTCCTGGAGGCTGAAGTCTGAGGTCAGGGTGTTGCCCAATTTGGTTTTTCCTGAGCTACCTTCTCCGTTGTCTCTGTGACCTTTCCTCTGCATTCTGATACTCATTCATATTCTCTCCCTGCGTCCCTCTTCCCTGTCCCTCCTTTCTCCCCTCTGGCTTCCTCTCTCTTCTCCCTTCTGCCTCCTCATTAAGGACACCGGGCATATTGACTTAGGACCCCACCCTGTGACCTCATGGAGCTTTAATTACCTCCTCACGGGCCCTGCTCTAAGTAGTCGAGGTCTTCAACCTATGAAATTGGGGGCTATAATTCAAGCTATAGCAAGGGTGACAGCATTTCTGTGGTAAGGCAGCAGATAGCCACCCAACTTAGTCCCTTCTCTTCTCATTGTCATTCTTGAACTGAAATCGTGAGGCCTGGTGGCCTGGATCAGCCTTATAACTATTGTGAATGACAGGAACCCGACTCAACTGAACTCATGGTGCTGCGTGATAGGAAAGACAGGGAGGTGTATTATTTCAGTCACTGGCGACTTCTGTCTCTGCCTCCTTGATGACAGACAGCCACTTTAGCTCCAGCTCACATCCTGCCCCAGGACAACCGAAGGGAAAAAGTGCTGTTTCCCAGTGGTTCCAACAAAATTTTAGAAGTGAATGTTAATGGACTAATGTGGTCACATCCCTGTCCGCACCCAATCACAGTGCCCAGGGGGCTGGGATACACTGACTAGGCCTGGATGCCATGTGCCCTCTCTGTCCCCAAGCAGGGGCATTCAGGAGTGGGAGAAAGGCAGTCCTTTTGATTCAGGGGGAAAGAAATTCCCAACCTGAACAATGTCTGGGATGACATTGTCTCTAAAATCGAAGAATGAATTTTAGAAACAACGGAGGTTAAGAGCAGAACATATTTATTGAGGGAAAGAAAGCTCCTGTCCGAGAGAGGGACAGAAGGGAGTCCAAGTGGGTTGCCCAAGACTGTCTTTTCTAGGGACTTTTATAGAGCAAAACCATGAGGGTCAAAGTAGGGGGAAAAATGGGAAATCTCAAGGTGGGCATGAGGAGGGACAAAACTACAGTCATCTGATAAGACTTGTTTAGACAAAATTGATTAAATTGGGATCAAATGGGGAAGCGCATCACGTAGGAAGCAGCATGAATACAGAACAGGGACTTTTCCTGTAAGGGGTTGGGTCAGTGACTCTTCAAGGTGATTGCTACCTATTTAGAATATCAATCCCTGATGTCCATCTCTAGGCAGGTTTGTGGGTACATTTGTTTAGTCTTTTGTCTTGAGATCTGGCCTGCAGTAAATATGTCTCCATTTGCAAGGTGTCTTGTCTTCCATATTGGTTCCTTCGAGGGCCTGGCCCTGTCTGACTGCCTATATTTGTCTAACTCAGCTGCCTATACCACTTTCAAGGGAAGAACAGTGCAGGTACAAGTCAGCCAGGTGGTGGTGGGGAGACACTGAGCACAGACTTGGGGGAGATCAAAACAATAGCTTGTCCTGACTCCGTGTGAATCAGCGAACAGGAGCATCCCCTGCTCCCAGCCAAGTAATGACAGGTGCTCATTTGCATCTCATTATCCTTTACCTCTTCCCTGCAGTACTGGCTTTCCAGGCCCTGGGCTGCAGACCTCGGGGTCTTAGGCCTGCATTCCTCTTGCCTCAAAGAGGGTCCAAGCCACACAACATAAGGAAGACCCAGCAGTCATGGAGGAGACCCTTCTGGCTGTGTCAGAAGCCAGAGAGCTCAGGAAGGGAGAACTCTGCGAAGCCTGGCTGGCTGCCTGGAAAAGGCCAGATTTGAGTTCAGCTTGGAGGGGTAAAAACTGGTTAGGCAGAAGGCTCGAGAGGAGGGCAAGGGTGGGCAGCAGGAGCTGAGGAGTGAGGCTGGAGGCGAATTAGACGTGTTGGCTGGTCAGGGAGACAGGGAGGGATGGGGTTGAGGACGCCAGGAAGGAAATGAGATCAGAGAACCTTGGATGCCAAGACAAGAAGCACAGGATAGGTCTGCAGGCAAAAGGGAAGCATAAAGTGTTTTGAGCAAGAAAAGCACGGACAAGGGCAGTGCCTGGGGAGAGGTGTGTGAGCGGGGCAGAGGGAGCAGAGCAGAAGAGCAACTTAGGCAGAAAGGGTGGAGCTGGAGGGTGGAACTGAGCCTTGGGGCCATATTGTGAGGCAGGTTCTGGCCTTTCCGGCTCCAGGATGCCTCCAGGACCCACAGCTCCCTCCACAGTGGGGTCTCCCAGGAGCAGAGCCTTGAATTGTAACAGGATTCTGCCCACCCACGCCCACCTCACCCCAAGCATTGAAGAAAAGAAACAGCACAAGGCAGGGAAGTCTTATAAGGATGCCCAAGGCCACCTGGCCATATCCCTCCATAATATCCCGATGGGTTTCTGTGAAGGTGCCCAACCTGACTCCACCCCACCAAGTTTCCCTTTCTGATGGCTAAAAAGCTATGTACAGCAATTGCCTCAGAAGTAATGCTGCCTCCTTGAGCTTCCTGTTCTGCTCATCTTGTTTTCCAGCCCTGCCCTAGTACCACTCCTCTGGGAATACAGCCCAGGATCGCACCCTTAGCAGCAGGGTTTATTCAGCCTACAGAGAAAAAGAGGAAAACAGCATAAAAGTCACACACGCCCCACTGCAGCCTGCAACCCTAAGGTCCCTATCCTTCCAGACCCTGCCTGACGCCCGACTCCAACAGACAGTCGCATATCCTCTGTTCCAGCAGCATGCGGGGTGAACTGAGGCTGATGCCTGCGACAGAAACATCACCTTTGTCCTGCCCAAGAGCCGGGGTGCCGCAGGGTCCAAGCTGGGTTTAAAACAGCTACTGGGCTGAACACTACTAAGTTGGAAGAATTCAGGCCACAGCCTTGAGGGGCTTTGTAAAGCAAGCACCGGAGGTTCAACTGTCTATAATACAAAGCAGGGTTGGACTGTGACCCGCCCCCAGGTCACGAAGCGGGCAAGCCCGGGGGAAGGTGTCGCTGTGCTCCTACACTTGCTAGAGTAGTTTTTTGGCTGTTTGTTTTATTTTATTGGGGAGAGATTTCTTTATCAGATCCTCAGAGGATTCAAGAGTAAGCGTATCTGCCAAAAGAAAGAGGAGTCAGTTGCAAAGTTCAGGGGCCACCGGGCTTGTGGCGCCACCTCGCCGTGTCTCCTGTCCCTGGGAGTCCAGCTGTGCATGGGAACAGCAGAGAAGGGGAACCAGGGCGACTGCGGCTGCTGTCCCAGCCTGGGAGGACGGGTCACAGCTCCCTTCTCGCCCACCAGTTTCACAGATGTGGGCGGGAGGACGCACATCCCCAAGGCCGGACTGAGTCCGGGGAGGGGGCGGGGCCTGCGCCGGTGCCCGCCCCTCTCCGCTCGCGAACGGGTCGGGCTCCCCCTGGCGGCGCCGCGTCCCCACTCGGTTCCTCGCGCGCCCCCAACCTTGATCTTCTGCCCCCGCCTGCACAGGTCTCTGTCCGCCGACCCACAGACTGACTGCCCGCCCGGGAAGCGCGCCCGCCGCGAGCTCCGGACCGAGGGAGGGGGCGGGGAGGCGACGGCTGCGGCTTGAGGAGCAGGAGCAGGTGCCGCGGCGACGAGCGGGCGGGGCGAGGACGGGGCGGCGGCGGCGGGCGCGGGCGGGCACCGGGAGGCCGCGGCGCGGAGCGAGCGGGCCAGGTCGCGCGGGGGGCGAGGGGATCCGGAGTTGAGCCGGGTGCGCCCTCTCGGAGGGCGCAGGATCCCAAGGAGACAGAGAGGACACGAGCTGGAGAGGCATCCGGAGAGAGGCGGCGGGAGGCGCCAGGGGAGGAAAATAGGGGGCAAACCTGGAGGGGAGCTTGGAGAGGGGCCAGGACACGAGGCTGGGGCTGCGGGGGATCTGGGGACAGAAATGGGTGAGGCGGAGAGCAGAGGGGGTTGTGCGCGGTCTGGTTAGTTGGTAAGATCCGGAGGTGTTAAGTTTGAGTTGTGTAAGGGCTGGGCAGGGAGGAGGGGTCGCACGGGGAAGCCTAGGGGTGGGCAGCCGGAGGAGGAGAGCGGGGCTGCGATCCAGGGACAGGTGGAGATGGAGCAGGTAGTGGGGCGCGTGAGACGATGACGGGCAGGCGGGCTGAAGTGTGAGGCTGGTGTGAGGAAGTGAAGCAGGACCCAGGTGGAGGTGGGCAAGTCTAGTAGAGGCAGCATCTCAGGTGTGAGGCCAGCGCAGGCGGAGCGCGGCCCCAGGGTGAGCGTGTGCAGGGAGGGGACTCCACAGTGAGACCCTAGGCCAGGTCAGGGCGGTGCCCCCCTCCATGACGGAAACCCCTCCCTGGAGTCCCTGAAGCCATGCTGTCCCGCAAGGGCATCATCCCGGAGGAGTATGTGCTGACTCGTCTGGCAGAGGACCCCACGGAGCCCCGGTACCGCGCCCGAGAGCGGAGGGCGCGCTTTGTGTCCAAGAAAGGCAACTGCAACGTGGCCCACAAGAACATCCGGGAGCAGGGCCGCTTCCTGCAGGACGTGTTCACCACGCTGGTGGACCTCAAGTGGCCGCACACGCTACTTATCTTCACCATGTCTTTCTTGTGCAGCTGGCTGCTCTTTGCCATGGTCTGGTGGCTCATCGCCTTTGCCCACGGTGACCTGGCCCCCGGAGAGGGCACCACGGTGCCCTGCGTTACCAGCATCCACTCCTTTTCATCCGCGTTCCTTTTCTCCATCGAGGTCCAGGTAACCATTGGTTTTGGTGGCCGCATGGTGACAGAGGAGTGTCCACTGGCCATCTTGATCCTCATTGTGCAGAATATCGTGGGGCTCATGATCAATGCCATCATGCTGGGCTGCATCTTCATGAAGACTGCGCAGGCGCACCGGCGCGCGGAGACCCTCATCTTCAGCAAGCACGCGGTCATCGCTCTGCGCCACGGCCGCCTCTGCTTCATGCTGCGCGTGGGTGACCTCCGGAAAAGCATGATCATCAGTGCCACCATCCACATGCAAGTGGTCCGAAAGACCACGAGCCCTGAGGGCGAGGTGGTGCCCCTCCACCAGGTGGACATCCCCATGGAGAATGGTGTGGGTGGCAACAGTATCTTCTTGGTGGCCCCACTGATCATCTACCACGTGATCGATGCCAACAGCCCGCTGTACGACCTGGGACCCAGCGACCTGCACCACCACCAGGACCTCGAGATCATCGTCATCCTGGAAGGTGTGGTGGAAACCACGGGCATTACCACCCAGGCCCGCACCTCCTACCTGGCTGACGAGATCCTGTGGGGCCATCGCTTTGTCCCCATCGTGGCGGAGGAGGATGGCCGCTACTCTGTGGACTATTCCAAGTTTGGCAACACCATTAAAGTGCCCACACCACTCTGCACAGCCCACCAGCTCGATGAGGACCACAGCCTGCTCGATGCCTTGACTCTCGCCTCGACCCGTGGGCCTCTGCGCAAGCGCAGTGTGCCCATGGCCAGGGCCAAACCCAAGTTCAGCATCTCTCCGGATTCCCTGTCCTGAGTCATGGTCTGTGGGAGCCCACCATGAATGTGTGCACTCGGGCAGTGTGTTGTGGTATGTAGAGCGGGTGAGATGTGGGCCCTGCGGGCTGAGCAGGAGCCTGGAGTGAGGCTGGACTCTCCTCAGCTCAGCCACCCCCTGCTGCGTGACCAGGGTGTTACAAGGCACTTGTCACTACGCTATTTCTGGCCTCAGCAGGAGTCTATACCAGGTTATTTTTGTCCCTGCTCCTCCCAGCCCCAGCTCAGGACTGACTTACCTTTCTCTCCCTGCCCAAGCCTGGAGGGGGCGGGCTGTGGGAACTGTCAGGCCCTAAAGCTGGGTCTCCAGCTAGTCCTGCCCCCCATGATTGGCCTGCTACAAGCAGAAAGTGGCTGCGGAGAAACAACCCCCCAGTTGGGGACCTATTGCTCTGTTTCTGTGCCCTTGAGAAATAGCTGCAACCAGGCTCCAGGCTTCCTTGGTCTCTGAAGAAGTGATGGGCTAAGGGGTGGGCCTGAGCAGTCAGGGAGGGGGAGACAGAGGCTTGTAGCTGCCACGCACACAGAGACAGGCTGAGGCTGGCAGGGCTCCCGTCTGTGGGCAGGCAAGGCCAGAAGGGATACAGCACGGTGGGGTCGGGGGGGGGTGCGTGACACAAGGAGGCTTGGTGATCACAGCCAAGGCTCTGAGAAGAAGAGATGGACCCGGCTCTCCACTGTTCACCCCGAACACCAGGCTTCTGCAGAGAGGGCTCCATGGGCAGGGCCTGCTGGTCCCATTCAGTCCCCTCCCTGAGAGGCTGGAGTGGACTGGGAAGACCCTGACAGGCTGAGTACACAGAGACTGAGGTGAGGGCTCATATACTGGACTTCACAGTGAACTTCTCTCCTGGCTGGCCAGTGATATAGCTGTGACTTGCGTTGTCTGTCTGGAGGGAGGCGGGGGTGGAGGTGGGGAGACCCCTTTTGGTTGCTGAAAAAGGAGTATTGGAAAGTTGAGGATGTTGGGGTGGGTGGGTCCCAGAGATGAAGAAGTCCCTGGGTTGACCCAAGCCAGGACTCTCAAGAGTGGTGCTGTGCCCTTGTTCAGAATCCTGCCTTCCCCATTGTCAATAAAGCCTGCCCCTCCACAACGTCATCTCTGGGCTGTTCTTGCTGGGAGGCCTGGAGCGTGTTGGGGGAAGGGGAGGGCAGAGGCCGGCACCTGCCACTCCACGTTCAAGACGTGCCATGGCCCCAGCAGGGAGGCGAGGAAAGCGATGCCAGCTCCCAGCTACAGGGGCCTTTCCCCTCAGACTCAGCATGTCCGGTCCCTGCCAACCTGTCTGATCATCTCGCCTTTGGGCACCCACAAGGCTCAGCAGCATGCACCCTGCCTCCCTCTCAGGGCCTTGCTTGAAGGCTGAAGTCCCCATGGAAAGAGAGGGGCAGGGTCACCATAGACAAAAGGGTCCTGAGTGGAGGGTGAGCTCTCCCACAACCTGCCTGGGTTCCAATCCCACCTCTAGCTGGACTTTGGTCAAAGACCCTCTCTGTGCCCCAGTTGCCTCATCTATGCTAACAGTGCCTGCCTCAGAGGACACTGTAGGAGTGAAAAGCACATGTCAAATGCTGAAGTGCCCCGTCCAGAAGCGCTCCATCAAAGTGAGCGGCCCTGACTGCCATGGAATCATCCACGGGGTGAGAGAGCAGACCAAGCAAACGTCAGCAGAGAAGGTGCTTTCCTACTTCCCCTGCACATGCTTTGCTCTGCCTGGTCTGACTTTCCACTCACTCTGTCCCTCCCAGCTCAGACTGTGATCACAGGGGCTGGGAAGTGGACACCTGTCACCTGGGTCCTTGTCTCCACCTGAGCCCTGCAGCCCATCTGCCACGAAGACAGCAGAGCGGACTAAGAAGGGCTGGGACCCTTTCCTTCCATGCACACCCTTCAGTGTCCCCACACCTGCTGGGTCCAAGTTAGACTTGTTAGGCAGCCCCTTTGGGCACTGCCTGCCATCCTAGCCTGAAGCTCCTGTGTGCTCTCCCGGCTCTGTATGCATTCACTGCCCACTTCCTAAATCCTCAGCACCCTCTCTTCACACACAATATTGAGCTTCCCACTTGTGAGCCTTTGCCTGTTATTCCTGCTGCCTGGACAGTCCAGGCCCCATATCTGCTGATGTCTATAAAAGTCGAGGCTAAATCATGCCTCCTGGAAGCCCTCCCTGTTGTCTCTGGGGAGAGATGGTCCCTTCCCCCTCTGAGCTGCTGGGGTTCTCCTCTACCTGTGTCAAAGGGTCCGTCTTCCTATTCTCAGGTTCATGGCTCCCTGGGGTTTAGGACTGCGTCTGACCAAGCACCGAACCTGGGACAGTAGGTGCAGAGTGAACAGGTGATGGAGGGATAGAGGATGGGTGGATAATAACAGGACCCCAAGAGAAGATGACTGCAGGGAAGCCTGCAGTGTGCTTTGGCCAATCAGTGAGTCTGTCTCAGCCTGCTCCAGAGAAAAAGCCAAGGGGTCAGGAAGCTGTTGCTGCTGGTCTGAGCTCCAGGCTGCCCCCTGCCGGCCCACAGTCTCCAACATTGATTCCCCTCCTACAGCTGACTCAATTCTGGTGTCCAGGGAGGAGAGTTGAAGAGCTATTGAAAGTCTGCCCAGGGCTCCTGGCGCCTGGCTTGTTGGACTAAGCTTGACTGTCCCGAAAGCCACACAGAGAGCCAGAGTCGCTGATAAGGGCTCTCCCGCATCAACATCTTTGGAGTCCCATCCAGAATAAGTTCTCTCCAACCCTGAGGGACTTTGGGTGGCATGTGACAGGCTGAAGCCTGTGGAACTGAGGTTTCAGCGCCACCTGCCTGCCAAAGCGAAGAACTACATGATCCTAGGAAATGTGGGCTGCAGGACCTGAAATTTCCACTCTCTCTAAGGGGGAGACCCCCAGCCTTAAGGCTCAGCTCAGCAAAAGCCGTAAAGTGCCAAGGTCGAAGGGCTGGATGGACCACATCCTGCTTGTCCCCAACAAACAAGAGCAAAAGTGTGACTCAGGAAGCCCCAGTGTTTCCCTGAACTTCTAGACTCGGGTCTGACAGCAGCCTGTGTTAAATGACTTAAAGATTACGTAGAAAATACCACTGAGGCAGAGGGACCTTCCTGGCACTTTCTCTGGCCCAGGTGCATGATGAACCCTCCATCTTCCCCCTTCTCATGAGGATCAGGGCCCTCGATTTTCAGTGACTGATGGTGTAATCTGGGGCGGAGGGCACATCTTCCAATCTCAGTCACTAACTCACATTAAATAGTGAGAAGAGTCCTGGGCCTGTCCCACGTGAAGCCAGGCTACCTTTTCTTGTAGGGAAATTGTTTGCTAGTTTGGGAAAATGAGCCCCTTTAGCCGTACTGGAAACCTGCACAGACCAGATGCATCTGCACTGGCATCTTCAGCCCCTCTCAGGCTCTCACACACACCTCAGGCCTTTCTGCTGCTCACCCAGATCTCCCTGCAGCTCACACCCTTCCAGCTCTGCCCTTCACTTGAGCTCCTCCCCAAAATCTTTTCCTGGAGACAGCTCTCCCTGGGAGCCTGCTGTCCCAGGAGAGGAGGATCCTGGCTCCTCACAGCTATGAGGATGCCTGAGGTCTCTAGGTTTCCCAGGCCCACACATCAGACAGTTTAGGTTGGGCCAAGACATATAGACGGCTTGGAGAAAGAAGACAGGAATTCTGTACAGCAAAGTCATGCTGTCCCCAGACTGGGGCAGCCCTGAAAACCACATATGCTCTCTGGGTTGGAAGGAGGTGGGGAAAGGAAGAACAGTGAGGTTAAAGACAGGCTGGAACCAGAAGTGGGGTTTGCTGGATTACTGTGCTGGGGTCGAGATTATTGTAGCTTCTCTGGCAGGCCCAGCCATTTGGGGCTTTCGAGATCCTCACGGGAAGGGAGATGGGTGCTTCCTACACTTCATTTAATTCTGCTCAGGGCAGGCCCAGCTTTGGAGTTCCCTGGGTTCCCACGCATGAACTCCCACCTTTCCCAGATCGCCATGTCTTCCGGCTTTGATGTTCAAGAATGGAACTCATGATAGAAAGTGCAGGTCTGATTGCATGACTTATTCCCTTCACTGGGAAACAGAGCAGGGTAGAGGGGGGCAGCACAGCTCAGCACCAACTAACAGCTTTCCTCTGTCACTGCTCAAGTCAACCCTTTCCACTAGTGCTGCACCTCTCCGACAGGAGATCTCAGGCTTCGCAGCCTGAGTATGTCCCGAGCTCCTCCTCACCAAGCCCTCAACAGCCTCACTGAAGCAAAGCACACTTTGTGTAGCCCTGCCTCTCTTTATCCTCTATTTCATTTGAAAAAGTATCAGTGTTGCTGGGGAAGGACGAAGGGTAACTCCAGCAAGAGAGAAGTAAACACAACACAACACTTTCATCAGTGCCAGCCGTGCCTCTTCCCCACCCGTCCTGGAAGTGGAATGGAAATGGTTGCATAGTTCCAACTCCTCAGGAAGGCAGCACAGATAGTCTGTGCTGAAGCGGGTAGTTCTGGTTCTCAGGAAGAGCCATCCAGTTGGATCCTCATTCTCCAGAAGGGTCTCTGCTGCCTCTGTGAAATCACTGTCCATGTGGACAAAGCCACAAAAGCACCATGTCCCTCGTGTACACCACTGGCTCTCCTTGGGTCCCTTTGGGTCTTCTGGGAAGCAGTTTTCAAAACGGAGTTAGAAGTTCAAGAAGGCTATTCGGTGAAACAAAGGGGAGGACAGGATCATGACCAGGACGCAGGCCCACTGCGAAGCAACCCTGTGATGCATGACCTTAGCTGGGAAGCAGCGCACCCAGGAGAACGGTACAGTCAGCACCACCCAGAGCTTTCCCCAGTTCACAGCCCAGGGAAACTTTTCCGCTAATCCCAAACCTCCTTCTCAGCAAGTGATCTGATTCTTTGCAACGCAAGTATGTCCCAAACTCCTCCTGCCCAGACTATCAACACTTCAGCGGAGGCAAAGCAGATTTTGTGTAGCCACGTTTTTCACTTCATTCTCTATGACTCTTGAAATAATACCACTGTAATTGGGGAAGGTAAAGGTTAACTTCAGGGTAACCCAGAGGGAAGTAAACAAAATGAAACTTTCTTTGGCTCAATTCCAACTATGTCTTCTTTTCCCAACCCATCTTGGAAGAGAAATGAAAATCACTGCGAAGTTCCCGCTCCTTAGAGGGCAGCCTGAACAGTCTGTGCTTGGGCAATGGTCTCGGTCATCAGGAAAAGCCATCTATTTGGATCCTCATTCTCTGCTGTCTGTTGCTACTCTGCTGTTCTCAGCCACTGTCACCCTGGATGAAGCCACAAAAGCACCATGTCCCTCAGCACACTGCTCAGTCCCTTTGTGGGTCCCTTTGGATCTTCTGAGAAGCGGATTCCAAAGGGATTCAGAAGTTCACAAGAACTGTTTGGGGCAATTCCTGTGAAGGAGAAAGGGGAGAGGAGGAGGAGGAGGAGAAAGCCTCAGACCATAATGCGAACCATTTGTGAAGGCAGAGGACGACAGATGGAGGATGGAAGAGGAAAACCTCATCATACAGGACAAAGTGGAGTGAAACAGCTAGTGCGTATGAGAGGAACAGATTTAATGAAAGACACACAATACATAAGAATTTATAAGACTGACTTATAGCGGACACCCATCCAGTCAGATGTGGAAAAGTAGCTGTCACTGCACCTAGGATGGCAGGGTTCTGCGTCCTGTATGGCTCCTCCTCCACAGGTCAGCCTGGATTTTGTCCTTCTCGTGTCAGAGGCACCAAAGACAGAAAAAGAAGACACGAAAGGCCTCTTCAGGCCCACGCTGGCAACTGGCCTGTAGTCACTTTCTTGTGTTGACTAAAGCAAGGGACATTTTGAGCCCAACAACCAGGGAGTGGGCTGGAGGGCACTGTAAAGCTATGTCGCAACAGATGTGGACATAGAGACGTGTGTGAAGGACTGGAGTCATCTGTGCAAACTGGGGGTTCAGGACTTTGGCTCCTTCTTGATGTGAGCAGGATAGAAGGCATCTATGCTTCTGTCTGGTTCTAACTTACTTTCTAGCTGGGCGTGGTGGCGCATGCCTGTAATCCCAGCACTTGGGAGGCTGAGGCAGGAGGACTGTTGCAAGTTCAAGGCTAGCCGGTGCAACATAAGTGAGTTCAAGGCCAGCCTAAACTGCGTAATGAGACCCTGTCTCAAAAAGACAAAAAAATAAATAAATAAACTTACTTCCTGAGTCTAAACTAGCTTGTGATAACCATATGAGTTGTGTGCCTGTGTGGAAACTTGCATGGTAACCAAGCAGTGTGCTGGCATGGCCAGCATGTCAAAAATCTCATCTTGTAAACCCTTTCAAGAATATATTTTTATCATAAAATTATGTTTGTAAACCTTAAGATTAGCACATGTTACTTGTTCTAAAGTCCCCATGGCATGAACAGTGAAGCCTCCAGCTGTTCTTTGGCTCAGCCTCCTGGCTGGATGCTTTTGCCTCTGTCCCAGGTACTGCTCTTTGCAGAGCTGTTGCTCGGGCTCTCCAACTATCTGTGACTGTCACTCTGCCTGTCCAGAATGCACCTCTTGGTTTCCCAGCTGTACTGGTCCCTGGGTCATGGTGAGTTCCAGTGCTCGGCCTCCAGATCCTGGAGAGTTCCAGTCCTACCCATGAGGATGCCTGTGTTCTCTTGGCATGGTGGCTGGGTAGAACAAAGATTCTGCACCATCCGTGCTGCATCCAGCTTCCAGTTTACGCCATGGGTGAGCTCCCCTCTGTCTTGCTGTGAATGTGACAAATGCTCCATAACCCGCTGAATTTGGGAGACTGCTCGACGCTTGGGATCTTTGTTCCATAGAGGCACTGACTCCCGCTGGCTCCTCTGAGTCCCAGGGTGGCCTATCTCAGAGGGTCTTTTGGCCTCAAGAGTAGCTTCCATGTCCACTCCCAACACTGTTTCAATGTCATTCTTCGGTATTTGTTTATAGGAAGAGCACCTGGATATGAGAACCACAGAAAGACAAGAATCAGACAAGAGTCATGAATCTCACAAGAAACATGTGAAAACCATTCTATATCGTTTTCTCATTGGCTTAGCTCCAAACAACAGAATAAGCTCCATGAATCAGTTAACTAATGTGAAATGAAATGCTTTTTTCTGCACTAACTCATTTTCCCACTTTCCATTTATACTGAGAAGTATTAGCTCCTGCACAAATTTCACCTTGGCAGGTCTATAAATAACTGAGAACTGTATCACCTAGAACCATTTTAACTAACACATTCACCCAACTGTTTCTGGTCTCTAAAGCTAATGCTGTGACACTCTGTATTTGGGCCACAATGAAGGACTTAATGTGGAAATGGCTAGGGAGGATTAGAAAGTCTTGGCCAAACAATGAAAGCTGGTGGTGAGTTATCCCACTGAAGTTTCCCGGAAACATGAGTTATGATGGGAGGGAATTCCCATGCTTCAGCTGTGGTCTCTGTGTACCTGAGAACAATGTAGTCCATGTGTATGTAGTTCAAAGCCCTGGTCTGAGCCACATGGTCCGGTTCAATCCACAGTGTCACTTATACTGTATGGCGCCAGAGGGGCTTCACAGTGCCTCTCCATGGGAACACGTGGTGATCCCATGGCAAAGGTCTTCTCCAACACAACATCAGAAGGAGCTACACCAAAGCCTTACAACACACCAACACCAACCTACAGAACTCCCTGACCCCGCCCACTGACCAAGATCCTGACGTCTTGGAGCCAAGTCCAAAATAAAGGACTACACCTCATTCAGAGCCTGTTATGACTTGTGTCTAAATGTCCCCACAAAGCCTCATGCAGTCAATAGGTGAGGCTTGTCCAGAGGTGGCTGGATCTAGAGTGTGGATTGATTCATGGTACAATACTGGGATTAAGGAGGTGCAATTACTAAATCAGTCCACTGACTGATTTGGCACTGCCCTAATTCCAGTAGCCTACATAGAGTATATAAGAGACAGGGGGAAGAAAAGCTGCTAAGGTCTCTTGTTGCTACATTCTGCTCTCCATGAACTGTTCTGCTCTGCTGAGCCACCCTGCCTTAGAGCCAGCCAATTATGGACTGAAACCTCAACAGACTGTGAGCTAAATAAACCTTTCCCCCTTTAATTTTGGGTGTCAGCTATTTTCTGAGCAATGAGAAAAGTAACTAAGACAGAATCTGGTACCAGATTCATTGCTGTGATTATATCTGACCATGTGGTACACAACCCTTGGGAATGGCTTATGGGAAGAGTTTGGGAAGGTTTGGAGCTGCCAGCAGAGAGAGTAAAGCTGGAATGTCTTAGGCTGTACTTGGAATATTCTGGTCAGAGCTCAAAGACCAGAAGGCAAATAGAAATGGTAAAGTCTGGGCTCGGGAGATTTCTGTTGGGAAGGATTGCATTAGCTGTTAGACTCCAGTCAATGTGTGCTATGACTTGGCAGAAAGTTTGTCTGCATTTCGCTCTGGTCCAGAGACTTTGCCTGAGACTGAGACTGAGATTAAGGATGGTGAACTAATTGACCTGACAAAAGAAATTTCAAGGCAGCCTAATATTGAGGCCAGGGCATGGCTTCTGTTGGGGGCTTCTTTATGTTGTGAATCAAGAGCAAAGAGCCCAACAGAATGAAGAAGGCCTGGGAGGCCAGGCAGTGGGGCCTTGAGAGGGCAGTGTGTGAAGCTAAAGGTATAGTAGAGACCACAGAAATCTGGAGAAGAGAGGAACATGGATCATCTGAGGAAAAGTGCAAGGAAGGAGCAGAGTTGAGTCGACCCCAGAAAGAAGCTATAGGAACTATAACCTTGGGAAGGACTGTACGGGCAAAGCTACCCAAGCCCTTTCAGTTCACATCTTGCCACAGATTACTTTGGAGGCTACATGTGGAACTACAGGACTTAATGTTTGCTTTTCTGCATTTTGGACTTGCATTGGTCCCATTCCTTTCTCTCCCCCTATTTATACCTTCTGAAAGGGAAATGTCTATTTTGTGCCATTGAATTTGGAAGTGTTTAACTTCCTTTTCGTTTGTACAGGGGCTTGAAGCTAAGAGTTTGCCTTAAATCTCAGAGGGGACTTTGGACTTGGACTTTTCAGCAACTCTTGCAGACGGACTAAATGCTTTTTGCATAAAGGGATGTGTATCAGTTTTGGGGGGCCAAGGGCACTTTGTTTAAATGTACCCCCAAATTTTCATGAGACTATAGGTGGTACTTTTTCAGAGGTGGCTAGATCTAGAGTGTGTGATTCATTCATGATACAATGCTGGGATTAAGGGTGTGTGATTACTAAATCAATTCACTGATTGATTTGGCACTGCCCTAATCCCAGTAGCCTAGATAGAGTATAAAAGGGGCAAAGAAAAAAAAAAGCTGCTAAGGTCCCTCATTGTTTCTGCTGCATTCTGCCTGCCATGAATTGTTCTGCTCTGCCAAGCCACCCTGCCTTGGAGCCAGCCAATTATGAACTGAAACCTTGACAAACCGTGAGCTAAATAAATTGTTCCCCCTTTAACTTTGGGTATCAGGTTTTTCATCTCAGCAAAAAGAAAATTAACTAAGACAGAGCCCCTTACCTTGTACAAACACAATAACAGAAAATCACTATTAAAATCAGTCCAATAGAAGGAACAATAAAGATCCGGGAGCGATCTATCTTCTTAGCCTCTGCAGAAAAAAAGAAAAACAGTAAGGAGAAACCACTGGCAAGGACCTAAGACACCCTACACAAAACAACACCTGCTAGCACCTGTGAGCTTTATGTCATTTTCCTGTCAAGAGATCCAACCACCAACCTGAAGCCACAGGTTTCAGTATCACTATTCCTATCACACACATCTCACCATCAGAGGACTGAGCATTTGTCTGAAAAGCAGTGCAGTATTAAACACAGAACACCACAGATTCATGCCACGCACATCCTCCCAGCTTCCCAGCCACACTATCTCTTACCTCTTATACCACTCAAAACCCTCCTACCAGGCACACAAAGCATATTTCAATTTCTCACTGTAATGATTGATTGATTGTGTCAACTTGTAAAGTTTAGGTAAGAGAAGCTTAGCTAAATTGACTCAGCAAATTCTATACCCTGCGGTATAGAAGACCCACCCTAGGGCAATTATACACCCCAGGGTAGAGGACTCACCCTAGGGGTAGCTCCTTGACTGGATAGTATAAAGGGGGATTGAGGAAGAGTACTTCTGCTTCTGTTCTGCAGAGGAGCTCCAGTCTTCACCTTTGCCTTGGACATCATTTCCTGGCTTCCAGCCCAGACACTTTGGATTCTGGCACTGACTCTTCAGCCTGCCATCACAGACCCATCAGCCTCCTGATACAGACTTGCGCAGGACGTTGCAGTAAATCCCAGACCTTGGATTGAAATCTTTAGTCCCCAGTGTGCAGACACCCTCTACGCTTTTCCTCGTCCAACTCTGTGTGTGACCCTCATGAGCCAATCTTGTAATTTCTTAGACATTTGTATATCCTGTATTGTGTGTTTCTCTAGTAAAACACTGACTGACACACCCACTCCCCATGACCCACACGTGCCCTACAACACCACCTACACATACACCAGCCCTTGTTTCAAGAACAACTCCTTTTTCCTCTAGGACCATCCACAGCTCCATCTGCATTACCTGGCACATCCCCCAGGGTGCCAAGTTGACCACCACTCCCCTTACTTCTCTAAATTCAGGAACATACATTTGACCAACAGGGTCATTCCCTGTACAAGACCACAACCATGAACAGGACAATCTGTTTTGGGGCCCCAAACACCCCAGCAGTAGGAAGCTCTGCAGGAAGTTGTGTTATCCTAAGGATCTGCTATGTCTGTGGAGAGTGGTGGGTATCTGTAGGATGACAATAGCAGGGCCTTCTTGTCTTGGGACACAACCTATAAATGAGTCCTAATTTGGCTTCTAACAGACAATAGTTTACGGTGGACTTGGAACCTGACTAGAAGGTCCTTGGCCCCACAGCCCCTATCATCAGGGGACACTGGAAGGGTACTGTCCCCATTTCCGTAGCACCTGGTGGGACTCCAAGCCACATGAACCAACATGCACCCTGAAGTTGCCCTGAGCCAACAAGTAGCCCTGCTTCTACCTGATGACTATTTTCACTCCTTTCCAACCACCACACCATCTGGCTGGCCTAGGGACTGACTTCAGACTACTGCCTCTGAGGCTGAGCTTGGCCAGACCCTAGCTTATAGCCTTAGGCCCAGCTTACTCTTTCTCCTTATTAAATACTTGCAACGACCTAAGGCTGCCCAAGACCTGAGGTGAAGAGGAAATGTGTAAGAGGACCCTTACCTGTCACAAGCAGTGTGTAGTTCACCCTCTGGAAGGTGTGCAAGGATGTGTGCGACACCACACAAGAGTAGATGGTTCCATTGTCTTCCAGGGAGGCATTGAGTTTCAAGTAGCTGGTGATGCTATACGTACCATCCTCATTCTTGAGGATGAGACCAGTGCAGATGTCTGTGGAAATCCTTTGGTACTGGGGAAACTTCTGGGGCAACTTCTCCCATGTTATGTTAATGGCTCCTGGGTAGAACCCACTGGACTGACACACAAGGTATGTGTCTTTATCTTTCTCCATGGTTTGCTCCAAAAACACTCTGCTGGTTGGCATAGCTGCCAGGTAAGAGAAGTCATAGAGTTGGGCTCAGCACTAATTACCCTTTTCTCCCACTTCATGCCAACTGGCTTCTACCACAGCTATGCATCAGCATCTCCTCTACCATAGCCAGACAAGATAGAAAATATGGGCATCCACTCTTTTCAAAGATGTAGCCTCAGAGGCAGAGATAATGCTGCAACCACACCAAGCAATAAGCGGAAGACATGCTGAGTTGCCACAGCACACTGCAAATTTCTGGACAGTGCATAGAAACTAGCTGATTCCCAATTTGATGTCTGGCCCACGTTAGACTTCAAGAAAGGTGAGTAAATTGAATGACACCTGGCTGAAGTTTAACAGTCTGGCTGGGCAGACCACAGCCAGCAGGATGTTGACACCCTGTGACCTTGATTCTCATGCTGATCTTTAGCTGGATGCAATACCTCCAGGTTTAAAGGTCCACCACCCGACTCCTACTGCAGGTAGGTGTGGCCACGTGAACCTATGCTCTGGTCATTTTGGATATAATAGATGGCAAAAGTACCTTCCAGGAAATATCTTTAAATAAAAACAGTGCAATTCTGATGAAAGTGTAGACAAATAAATCAATAAAATTGAATACCAGAAATAGACCCACACAAATGTATTCAACTCATCTTTAACCAAGGAGCCAAGATGATCAACTGATCAGGGACTGTCTATAAGGAATGATGCTAGGGAAACTGCACATTCATATGCAAACAATGCGCATGGAATTTAGACAGAAGCCCTCTACTTTTCACAAAAATTAATTCAAAATGGATCATAGAGTTGAATAAAGACGTAAGACAATAAAGCTTCCAGAAGGTACCACAGGAGAGAATTCAGTGGCCTTGAATTTGGTGATGCACTTTTAAACACAGGGTGAAGGCCGGGGATGTAGCTCAGTGAGAGTGCAAAGCCTGGCAAGCACAAGGTTCTGGATTGAACATCAGCAATACCAAAAGCACCAACAACGGTCTTGAATACAAGGCCAAAACATGAACCGTGAAAGAAAAAGTCGGCAAGTTGCATACTTAGTAAAATTAAGAACTTCTAAAAAAATGTGGCATTCTAGAGGGGATCTTGGTACAGAAAAAGGATATCAAGTAAAAGCTAAAAAGCTCTTAATGAGCTATGGCATTCACTGAGGAGGAACCTATCGATACTGGTATGTACATGTAAACGGAGCCCATGGTGGGAGTAATATGAGAACCCTCTGGACTATTTTGCAAATCTATTAACTTTTTTCAAAAGCCACAGTTATTTCAGGTTTTCTGTAAGCTGCAGAATAAATGAACTCTAACTACCATACCTGGGCCCTCCCAATATAACTATGTACAAAACATTCAAAGTTCTATGTACAATGATGGAGGGTTTAAAATGCTACTCTACTGTTATGGGGTCACCTTTGGGTCCCCCTAAAACCTACATGTCCCACCAGAGTTCCTACTATTTCTTTTTTTTTTTTTTTTTGGTTTTTTTCCGGTACCGGGAACCGAACTCACGACCTTGCGCATGCCAGGCAGGCGCTTTTGCTGCTGAGCTAAATCCCCAGCCCCCCTACTATTTCTGAATGGGACTATTTGGACAGAGAGTCTGTAAAGAGGTATTAAGTTAAAATGAGCTTACAGGGCAGGTTCTAATCCATTGAAACTGGAGTCCTCATGGGAAAAGGGAGATAGGACACAGTCACAGAAACAGAGAAAAAACCAAGCCAGATGTGGTGGTGCGTGCCTGTGCTCTCAACACTTGGGAGGCTGAGGCAGGATTGTCAAGAGTCCAAGGCCAGCCCGGCCTATGCAGTGAGACCCTGTCTCAAAAAAGAAAGAAAAGAGGGAAGGGGGGGACATGGGGAGGAAGAGAAGAAGGGAAATAGGGAGGGAGGGAGGGAGAGAGCAGAGAAGAAAAACCATGTGAAAATAGAGAGAACACAGCCAGGGACAGAAACCTCAGAAGAAATGAGCCCCACTGACTCACTGATCTCTGACTTCTACTCTCTAGAAGTTTAAGAAAATAAACATCCATTGTGAAGCCACCCAGTCTGTGGTACTTTGTCACAGCAGCCATGGCAGACTAATACAGCCACAAAGTTAATCGCACTTTATCAGACTCTGTTATAACAGAGGAAAGAGGAGCCCAAAGAAGTATTCGGGGACTGATCTAAGTCTTGACTGGGAACCCACCTACCTTACAACAGGTGATCAGCCTGACACTGTCACACTTTTCTCCTCCCAGTACTACAGAATGAACTCACAGGCTCACACATGCCAAGGAAAGACTCTACCACTGAGATCTAGATCTGCAGCATACTTTTTTCACTTTATTTCAAAAGAGGGTCTAACTAAGTTGGCCAGGTGGCCCTCAAACTTGGAATCCTCCTGCCTCAGCCTCCTAAGTAGCTGGAATTAAAGGCATGTGCCACTACATGTGGATTTACACATCTTATTATGAGGCAGGTAGGAGTTATCAGCCCATTTTGTACATGAGAAAACTCAGGTTCAATGATGTTCAGTGACTGGCTCTTGCTTGGAAGTAAAAAGCTGGAATAAGATTCAAATCTGTCCAGCCAGAACCCAGTTCCTCTCTCCCTTCCCAGTACCTATCACGGGTATTCTTTATGAGAATGACTGTTCACACAAGAGGTGAATTATGCAGCTGCCACGCCAGTCACTTAAGGGACTGTGCTAAGTATTTCACCTGCATTTTTCATAGAATCCTCCCTAAGACCTTCTTAGGTAGACACTGTAAAGGGCACTGCACTTTAGAGAGACTAATGACTTGCTCAGGTGTCCAAGTGTTTACAGATGTCCAGTATGGGAGCCCATGACTGGGACAGACCCACACACTAACCCTCTGTCCCATGGGGCCCTCAAGTGCATCCCCATACCAGGACCTAGCACCATGGCAACTGCAGGGCACTGCCCTCAGGTACTCATCCAGAACTTCCAGTGAGACTGTTGCTTCTGCCAACTGAGGGGGGACCACCACCTGGCACAGGTACTTTCCTGCATCCTGCAGCTGGACCCCAGGCAGTTGCAGTGAGGCGTCGCCCCACTGCAGCCTTTCTGGAGACACCTTGGCCCCAGTTCGCATAATGTTTGTACTATCACCATATAACTCCAGCACCTTGTTCTCTGCTTCAGATGCTGGATCCTTCTGATACCACCTAATGCCCACAGAACTGGGGTCCAGCATTGGGAAGCCAGGAACTTCGCAGGAGATGGTGACATTGTCATTCAGGCATACTGTCTGCATCCCTCCTTGCACCACCACTTGCATGAAACCTGTAACAGTAACACACTCGGTTATGGGGATCCTTGGTGTCTCAAACACGACCACGTAATAAATTCCTTTTGGGGTAAGTGTGAGAGGACTCAGGACACAGGCTGTCATATCACGGCCCTCCTTCATCCACCAAGATCCCTCTTTGTTCTTTTTTCAAGATTATTTTGGCTGTTGTGGTCCTTTGCAATGCCACTTGAATTTCAGAATCAGCTTATCAATTTCTACTAGGTGACCAGCTGAGAGTCTGATAGGAATGGCACGGAATCTGTTGATTCATTTGGGATACTGCCATCTTCACGATGTCACCAATTTCACCCATGAACGTGTTTGTGGCATGCGTTATGGACTCAATGATTTTGTCCTCCCAAAATGTATCTATTGAGCCCTACTTCCCAATGTGATGGTGTTTGGAGCAGGGCCTCTGGGAAGTGATTAGGACTAAGGGTAAAGCCTGCTGAAAGGGATTAGTGCCCTTATGACAGGAGAGGTAGAAAGTCTCGCATTCTGCCCTGTAAAGACACAGCAAGAGGCGTCCTGCAAACCAGGAATGGGGCCCTCATCAGAGACTCCATCAGCCAGGACCTCTCAGGTGTCCAACCCTCCTCAATGGTGAGAAACAAATCCACTGAAGCTACCCAATCTGTGGCATTTGCTATGCCAGCCTGACAGAAGGAAGAGAGGATGAATTTTCTATGCATTTATTTAGATCTTCTTAAATTTCCTTGGACACTGTTTTATAGGTTGCAGGGCACCGTCATGGGTCCCTAACCCACAGGGACACGAGAACTGTCATGAGCCAGTTTCCTCACTGAGTGAGCATCACTGAGTGAACTTCACACAAACCTGAATGGGTGAATCAACCACTCACTGTGGCTTCTTAATGAGATCTAGAGACATGGGACACAAGCTCACAAAGCTACTTCCTGCATCACTTTTTATGGGACATCTTTTTAAAAAATAATGTACAAAAAGTGTATTCTGAAACGATATAAAAAGCATACAATAGAAAATTCATAAATCAGTGTCATTCTCACTGTTACATCTATACATAATTGCACGTGCTGTACTTTCACACAGATAGCTGCACAGTAGTTTTGTTTATAGCCATACAAGCACAAACACACGAAAGTGTGCTGCATTACAAGTTTACAGCAACTTTGTCACCAGGTAAAGGGAATCTTTTGTGTGTGTGTTCAGGCTGGCCATGAACTCACTGTGTAGTCCCCAGACTCACATCAATCCTCCTGCCTCAGCACCCTTAGTGCTGGAATGACAGGGAGAACCAGTACCCAGCAATCTCTATTATAATCTTTTTACTAATTTTTTTTTTTTTTTGGTTTTTTTCCAGTACCGGGAATCGAACTCACAACCTCGCGCTTGCCAGACAGGCGCTGGGCCGCTGAGCTAAATCCCCAGCCCCTTCTATTATAATCTTATGGGGCACAATCTTATATGCAACTCATCACTGACCAAAACATCCTTATGAGTTGCATAACTATACATGTTCTCTGTTTCTTTTGTTAAATTTGTTCATAAACAATTTATTCTTTTTGAAGTTACTATAAGGGAATTTTGCTCAACTTTATTTTCAGATTGTTTACTATAAATGTATAGAAATACCACTCATCTTTTTTTATTCCCATTGTCTTCCCCCATCAGGTGGCCAGTCTAAGTCCTTTAACGTCTACAAATTTGTCTTCTGTAACACTGCCATGTTTTGCTTCCCACGTTTATGGAAATGGCATATATGTATGCATACAGTACACATGTGGCTTTGGAGAGATGGTAGACAGGTCACATTATTTCCCTTCTTGGCACTATGCTTTCAGATCCTTCCACATGGCTGTGCAGACAGCTGGCCCATTGCCAGCAGCTTCTCCAAGGTGAGCATCCACATCTGGCTCCCAGCACCCCACACACTGGCACCCACATGGCTTCCTGGAGTCTCACCCCCCCTCCCCTACTCCCCCCACAAGCTATCAACTCCATCAGAAGCCTATTTGGGCCTGTCTAATAAGTGTTAAAGAATTTCTCATTGTTGATTTAATTTCTAGCCTTCTAGTTATTAAATGGTGAGTTCAAACATCCCTTTGCATGTACTTCAGCCTTTGAGCTTCCTGTGGGAAAATGTGGCATCCCTGCCTGTTTCAGCCGTGTAGGTCCCTATGCTCAGGTCTCCCCGCTGCTGACCAAACCTAAGGCCACTTATTTTGGTGGGGGAAGAAAGGTCTACTTAAATCTTGCTCAGAGGAGAGGAAGGGGACTCCTTTGCTTCAAATCACCATCTCATTGTGTCCTGGTGTAAAGGGTTTTTATAGTAAGGGATAGAGGGGAGAGGGGTTCAATAAGGCAAGAGGAGACCCCAGGCTTGCTTCATCCCTTCTGGCCATGACCTCCTGGGCCAGAATCTGCATCTTTGTTTTTTCTTTTCTTCTCCTTCCCCTTCCCCTCCCCCTCCCCTTCTTCCTTCTTCTTCTTCTCCCTCTTCCTCTCCCCTTCCCCTTCTTTCTTCTTCTTCTTCTCCTCCTCCTCCTCCCCCTCTCCCCCTCCCCCTTCTTCTTCTTCTCTTCTCTTCTTCCCTTCTTCTTCTTCTCCTCCTCCTCCTCCCTTCCCCCTCTTCCTTCTTCCTTCCCTCTTCCCTCTTCCCTCTTCCCTCCTCCTTCTCCTTCTCCTTCTCCTTCTTCTTCACTCTGTAGCTCAGGCTGGCCTTGAACTCAAGGCAATCCTCCTGCTTCAGCTTGCATATTCTTAGTTTATCCAGGCTAACGGTGGGTGGGAGTGGGCTGAGCAGGAAGTCGGGGAGGAGGTTGGGGCAGGTGGGAGGTGAGGGTTAGGGCATGAGGGAAGATGGTGAGTGGAGGCAGGAATGTGGAAAAGCTGGGCACAGAGGGTGGGGACTGACACGGGGCATGGGGATGGGGTCAGTAGCAGTGGCTGGGAAAGGGGTGGTTGGGAGGCCTCCCCTACCCCAGGATGCACAAGCTAAGTGCTCCAGGCAAAAACATTCTTTACCCAATCACCAGTGTTTCCTGGTCCTTTTTCTGTATCCTCAAACTTTTATGAAAACCCCAAACTCCCACCCTGATTGCTTTCCTGGAAACCACAGCCTATTCACACCAGAAAAAAAAAATGCTTGTCTTTACTACATTTCTACATTTGGGAAAATCCCTTTCACCGGAGCAGGACTTAAAAAGAAAAAGAAAAAGAAAAAGTTGAGTTCCCCAACATTCCTGTTATAGTTTGTGTCTGTATGTACCCCCAAAGCTTCATGCAGTCCTGGGGCAGGTTTCTAGAGTTTATGATTGATTCATGGTCCCATGCTGGGATTATAGGTGTGAGTGCTACAGCCCCTCCACCCCACCCTTGCTGGCAGCCTGCATACAATATAAGGGAGGGAAAGAGGCTTGCTCTTGTCACTCCTTTTTGCCCTTGCTGCTTTTGCTGTTTTCCAGCACCATGAACTGTTGCCCTCTGCCATGTGCCACCTTGCCTTGGAGCAAGTATGGACTGAAACCTCCACAAACTATGAACTAAATAAACCTTTCCCTCTTTAATTTGGGTGTCAGGTGTTTTGTCTCAGCAACAAGAGAAAAGAAACCAAGACACTTCCCTTCTCTACAGCTACTGTTCTTTGTTTTACTACAGATCAAAACAGCAGCTTTTGTTCCTGTAAGTAAAAGCTGTATAACCTCCTTTTCCCATAGCATCCCATTATACCCCAGCTGGGCCACCAAGATATGCTAAGTTTCAAAAACTGTCACAGCTTGACAAACTGCTTTTGGTCAGTGCCAAAGACCAATCCCTTTCACAACATGTATAAAACTGGGGCCCTTCCTTTGCTCCTTCTGCCCTTTTGGACAGAAGTCTGCTGAGCCAGGTGTACACCTAATAAATCCTCTTAAAACTCTTGCAGTCTCTCCGGTCTCTTGAATTCTGCAGCATTACTACCCTTGCCACATGTGCACCCCACGCCGCAGGGAGCTTACCTAAAAACAAACAAAAACACTTCTAAACATCTGGTGCAGACCACAAAGTTCCTCAAAAGAAAGTGCACTGTGACATCCTTGAAACAGTTTAAAATGCTCACCAGTGATTAAATTTGCCCCCCTCCACATTTTTAAAACCAATTTTAACGACAAAGTCCATGATCACAAATGGCAGTGTAAATGTGTGTGAATGCGTGTTGCTTCCCACGCTCAACATTTCTTGGCCCTGCTGGAGCTCAGCGGATTTCTGTTGTCTCACTGATCTTACTGAATTTCTCCTCTCAGCGGGAGAGAGAGCAGGGCCGGACCCCACTCCCCACTCCCACCCCAGCCTCCAACCAGGATGAATCCAGAGCCTCCCCGCGCTAGACAAAGTGCCCTGCAACTGAGCCGCAAGCCCAGCCCTCAATCTGTGCAATCAGTGAGGGTGCATTTCATCAGACAGCTCGGAGCCCCGCCGCTTCATGGAAGGGCTGCATAGGGCGCCAGCAGCGGACCCCCAGGAAGCAGGCGCGTGCCGGTTCCCTCGTCCCCATCCGCGATCCTACCTGTGGTCGCCGGCGCCCAGCACAGGAGCAGCAGCGCCACTGCCCCCAGGCGGGCTGCAGACCTCTCGGCCATGCCCGCATCCACGCGGGTTCCCCCAGACTCGCCAAGCCCAGAAGCTGCTGAGACCCGCGCGGCCACGCGGACACAGAGTGGGCAGGGAAACGAGTGCGCGCTGAGATCGGAGGCGCTGGCACCAGGTCTCCCTAGGACAGCATCTGCGCTTGCTAAATCTCAGAGCGCTCAACGACGACAAGGCAGAAGCGGCTCTCCCTTGGTACGCTCTTCAGACCGGACCAGACTGGTCTGCGGGCGGCAGGAACAGGAAGGGGCAGCCCCAGGGTGAGCTGGGCTCTGAGTGGGCGACTGCGGCCTCGTGACAATCCCACATCCGGTATCCACGCAGTGGACTTGAAATCACGTGGTCAGCTTGGTACGTTAGGGGGTGGTACTGTACTGGGCGGGATAACCCTGATGATTGCGTCCCAGACTGCCTCACATTCCCTGGGCCACATCGCTGCCAATTGGAGTGATAAACTCGCACCGCTTAACAAAAGAAAAGTTAAACTATCCCTGGTCCGCGACCGAGAATTAAACCCAGGATCTTCTCACTGAGCTACATCCCCAGCCTCCTCACTTCCCCGGTTGTTTTGTTTTGTTTTGTTTTGAGATAAATTCCCACTGAGTAACTAAACTGCTCTATGGGCTGGCATTTGACAGTCTTCCTGCCACAGATGCCAGAATTACGTGCCTTCCTCCCCACACTGAGATACAGAACTTACACCATTTAAACCAAAAACCAGATTAAATCTCCATAACTCTTCCGTTAAATCTCTGGCTGCAGCCCTTAGCTACAATGCTCATTCAGTGATTAAACCTGACCACCTCCACCACAGTTTAACTGCAAAGTTCCTGCCACAAACGGCAGTGTAAAAGTGTGCTCGTGCATGTTGCTTCCCCAGTCCCGACATTTCTTAGACCACCTGGAGCTAAATGTATTTCTGTTGTCTCACTGATCCTACCTCATTTGCCCCCTACATGGTTAAAAAGGGTGTCATGTACACAAAGGAATAGGCTGCCCTGGACTCAAACGCCAGACCTGCCATCTCCTGACCGTGGGACAAAGGGCAAGTTACTTTCCGCTGCCTCGGTTGCCACTTCTCTGGGACTGGAGAAAATCTTCCTTGTAGAATGATTGTAAAGATGACAGAATCAGGGGGAATGGGAACCAAATCCTCACACAGAGCAGCCTTCTTTGTAGAGTGAATTTGGAACCCAAGGACTGTCCTCAAGCAGCCCCTCTTTAAGTGCTCCCTCTGCAGAACCTGTGGAGGGGAAAGAGCGTGAACTAGAAAATGAGCAGAAGACCTGCAGTGACACCAGCCACCTGAGCGACCTTCAGAAGTCCCAGTTTTCAGGACCGGAGGTGTAAAAAGATAGAGATCTTCAGCTTAAGCTCCAGCTCCATTTAAGATTCTGAAATCTGAAATGACATGTCTGCCCAGCCTCTGCCCCTTCCAGGAATCCTATCAGAGGCTCCATCCTTCTGTGGTATGATTGTCATCTTTAAATAATATCTTCAATGGGAATTGGCTAGAAAAGACATTGACAAAGTCACGACGCATCCCTTCCATCCCGTAGAAAACTGGAGAAATTACCCCAAATCAGTTTTCTCCATTTATATTTCATTAGTGTTTAAAGAGAAATTAAAAAGGCATTATTTGTGCACGTGGATTCATTCTTATCAGTTTGCATCTACACTATTTAATCCCTCTATGCACACAAGAGGTTACATCTTCTAATCCTTTGCCAGCTTTTCAGGATGAAAGCCTGCGGCACAGGCTTCATAAATGCTTCTCCATCACACAGACATATAGTCAGAGAAACTTGTTTGTGAAGTTCTCTGTCTTTGTCCTTTTCTGTTTCCTGTCACTGACACATGTCAGTCAAGTGCTGGTGATTACTGAGGTCATTTATGAAAGACACAGAAGTCCCAGCTGCTTTCGGAATGTCATGTATTTTGGAGCTATATTGAAATACAAGAAAGCACCCAATAAGGGGTCAGAGTGGTGAAGAGACATACGTACAACAACAGGCCTACAAGAACAGAAAAAACAGCTACTTATCCACCAGTATCTATTCGCCCCTTCTTTAAAAAATGCACTCGAATTTTTCCATGGCACAAGTATCCAAAAATAAAAGATGATATGTCTCAGTGTTCCTAGAACTAAATGTGACCCCATAACCAGTTTTGAGCAAGGTAAGGCAAATGGAAATCCTAGGCGTGACTTCAGGCCAGTGCCAGTAAGGGGAAGAACATGTTCTTCTTTCAAACCTCCTACAACTATTGACACCAGAAGGCCTCAGTCAGGACTGAATGTGGGTCTTGTAGTGGATTGACAACTGGTGGTCAACTTATAACATTCAGCTGCACTGAGTAAGCGTGGTGCTGGGTGTGAGGGGCCCACCTGAGGATTATTACCAGCCCGATAAGATGCAGAACTGGAGAAGAAGAAGAGAAGCTGTTGGGAGCTGGTAGAAGCTGTAAGGAGCTCTCATCATTCTGGCTTTCCTGATGAACTTGGCTGTTTTCATCCTCTGAGGAGCTTGGGACCTTGTTGGCACTGAGAATGGCTTCAGTTCACTTTGGGGGAGCTCTGGTCCTCACTCTGAGCATCGCTTCCTGGCTCTGGGGGGGGAAGATGGTGCACTGCCAGTCTCCTGGAGAAGCTTGTCCCATTGGCTTTCCTGATGGGAACTCGGCTTTCTTGATCATTGGAGGAGCTCGGGACCTTATTGCTGAGGATGGCTGTGGTACTTTTCAGGGGAGCTCTGGTTTTTACTTTGCACATCGCTTCCTGGCTCCAGTGTAGATCCCTCAGCCTGCTAGCACAGATCCTTCATCCCACTGGCACAGACTTACTAGATTCCACCACTGACCTTTGGGCCTTCCTGGCACAGATCCATGAAACAGGCCTGCATGAGTTACTGTTATGGGCTCTAGGCCTCCAGTTGGACGCATGGGAGGCATTGTTATGAGCTCTAGGTCTTCAGCTGGACTCATGCAGGACATTAGCGTGGGATCAGGCAATCAGTTGGATTCCTTGGTCCTTAGTATGTGGACAGACTTCCTGCACTCTCTTGTATATGATTCTTTGGGTTACTATTATAAATATGTGTCCTGTATTATATTGTTACCTCAGCAAAATATCCCCCAAACCATGGCAGGTCTGGATCTCAGGAGTCACTGAAAATATAAATAGGAAAAACCTCATAAAAATTAAAAACTGAGTTCATTTAAATATGGCCAATTTGCGAGGGCACCCAGTCAACTCCTCTTCAAACACACAGAATCACTTCAATTTATAAAAGAAGCTTTTTAAAAATCTGGGAAATTTACATATTTTGGCCCAGAGGGCTGTAAGTGTTCAGTCCTTGTTGGCATGAGGCCTGAGATGGGCGCTGACAGTCTCTACATAAGGAAACTTGGAAAACAGGTTATCTTATAAAAAATCCTGATTTTGAAGATCCTTTTTTAGCTTTTCAGTTACTCTACCAGCAATACATAGCAGTTGCAAATATGTCTGTAGCAGCTAGAGTTAAGAATTTTGCTTTTTCTTTGTGGCACTAATGATTGAATCCAGGGCTTTGCACTGAGCTACTTTCTCAACACGTTTTTATTTTCTAAAGCCTGAGTTTCACTAAGTAGAGGCTGCAGTTTAAGTTAACTGAATTAAGCCCAGTAAAGGCTGGCCTTTAACTTAGGATCTTTCTGCCTTAGCTTCTCATTAAGAGATTAAGGCAAGTGCCACTTAGCAGAGCCTTTCTTGGCTGAAGATAAGATTGGCCAGATGTCACAGGCCTGGGAAAGCAGTTGGAAATAAGCAGCCTCAGCTTTCATGAGGGAGCTAACATGAGCCATGAGTCATAAGTCAAACTTTTAACATCCATTCAGGAATGCACAGTGGTGTAATTCTGTTTTTATTCATTTGGCCCCACAGCTTTTAACAGATTAGCTCCCTCATCTCCTTTCTTCTCAGCCTTCTGCTCTTACAATTAAACTTAGAACATATGAGGCATCTTTCACTCTATAGGTTGTTCTATTTTCAGGATAGTCTCTATAAATGCATATAGGAACTGAGCTTGCTTAGCTTAGGCCTGGGGTTCACTGGTGGTACCAGTCTATGTCTCTGCACAGCTCCCACATGCATCTCAGCCTAGATCAGTGCTTCTGTGTGCAGAGTCCTGGGCTTCAGATGTCCAACCCACTGAGGATTCATAGTTTTGAAAATCCAACAAAGGTGAATTATTAGAAAAATAAAATCAGAAGACACTGTAAGGTCCCATATACAGATTTCCACTGCAGAAATAAGACCTACTTCTGTGCTGGCCTCCTCCCACTGCCTAACAGCCATGCATGGATCAGCACCAGTCACAGCCACAGTTCAGAAACTCTAGTGTGTGGAGCAGGCTGTGCCTGGAGTTACCACATGTTGTGTGGAACAGGAGGTTTCAGGCCATGCCTTGCCTACTTTATAAAGCAGCAATTTGCTCCATTCAGAGTATAAATGCTGAGACAGGAGGACCTGATCACTTGTCTGTACAAACAGGAATAACACACAAGTTAGGCACATGAACTTATGGAAAAGAAGACCCCCCACCACTTTATGTACTCATCATCACAGCACCATCATAAGGTAAAAATTGATCAATACATTTAATCATGCTTATGAAAAGATCTCCTGCATACTTATCTGGTTCATTCAGAGGCACTTGGACACATGATCTATCAAAGCTGTATCAGAGGGGAGCAGCAAGTTGACAGAGTGGTAAGCAGCAGAGAAAGAGCCTCTCTGAGAGTCGCTGTCCTGATGCTGGAACATAGCAACATGAGGAAGACAGAAAGGAGGAAAGTGGGTCCCCTGGACCCAGGAAGGATCTGAAGTGTTAATGGAGGCCCACAGAGAGAGTGAAGAAAGAAACATCAATGAAGAGAAAAGAGGCAGGGGGTGGTGCCTTCTCCCTGAGACAGGACTTACTGTGAGAGAGGAACAGTTCAAACCTGCTGGTGACCCCAGAGGCTTCCACAGAGAGACACAGCAATAGAGGGAAGCAGTGTACATGAAGGACTGCACTAGCTGGTGGTGAGTGCTAAGGGCTTAATCATCCCATGTGAAAGAGCAATTCGCCGGGATAATTTTGGAGAGGGGCCAGTGGAGTTCCAAACTCAGAGTGGCTGCTGGTTCCTTCTAGCAGCTCCCAGCTTGGCTCAGGCCAGAGGAAGATATGCCGATGCCTGCGGGCCAAATGAGTCTGGTCTCAGTCAGAAGATGCAGGCTCTCTGAGATTATCCACTACCCCGCCAAAAAGCTGCTGCTGGCTTGCTGGAATAGATCAGTATGGGTCAGGACTCTGTCTCCATACATTGTCTACCAGTGACAGCAGAGACAAACCTGCAAGGGACTTTCTCTTTTTTTTATTCTCTCTCTCTCTCTCACCTGTTTTTTGTTGCTGTAGCTGTAGTTTTGTTTTTGCTTTTGTATTCTCCTTCATCATTTGATTTTGATTTTATATATGAGTGTGAATGTGGTTTCTAGCCTCTTTGTGGTTGTGGTTCTGTTCTGTTCTGTTTTTCTTTTTATCTCTTCCTTCTCTCATTCCTGAGAGACATTTTCCTCTGAACTCTCTTTCAGTCTTTTGCACCAATTTCCCAAAGTTAGCATGATCCACTTTTACCTCCAGCCTTAGTTCTAGTCCCTTCCTCTTCTTCACTTCTCTATTTTCTCCCTAACCCACTTTAAATTTTAACTCCTGAGGATAAAATTGACATATTAAGGACATATGCTGAAAATAATTTTCTGGATTGTTTTACATTTTGTTACATAAGTACAAATCTAGTTCATATGGTCAAAGGTGGCAAATTAATGGATATCTGTTTGTCATTTCTGGGCAGTGATTGTTGCTACTGTTATTGCTGATGGTACCACTTAAGCCAAAAGTGACATAATTGTTCTAAACAGCTATGCTTCCTGGTATTCCAAGACTGAGACTGACTAAGGGTAATACAAACTACTGTGGCACAGTGCTAAAGAACCACGGGCTGGATCAAATAGCAACTTCTCATCCCCCAAAATTGAAGAGGTAGGGTATTGCAGCAGACCCTAAACCCAAAAATCAACTATAACTGGAAGATACCTTGGAGAAGTAGTCATTTCCTAAGGGTTCTAAATACTAGCAATAAAGCAACACACCATAGGCAATTTAGAAGCATCACCACAGGAATTAAACTAAAAAAAGAAAATGAGGAGACACTTAAACAAGATGCAACCCCACACATCCAGTTTGCCAAAAGCAATCCAGGGGGCAATGAGGTAGAACAATCTGAGAGCCACCTCCCTGTCTCTATGAAGTGGTAACAACAAAACAATTGAATGATGCTGTACAAAAAAATCAAATCAAAAATAATTTCTCAGATAACTGCAGAGGTGGTGTCCACAATGAAAACCATACTTAGTAACGCTAGAGCAGATACAGACCAAAAAAAAAATGAAGGAATGTTATGGTTTGTGTCTAGATGTCCCCCAAAGCCTCATGCAGTCCTGGGGTGGGCTTCTAGAGTGTATAACTGATTCATTGTCCAATGATGGTATTGTGGGTGTGAATGCTAAACCCACCCTGGGGTGGGCAGCCTGCATACAATATAAGGGAAGGAAAAGGATTTCCTGCTGCTCCTCCCTTTTTGATCTTGCTGCTTTTGTTGGTTTCCACCACTGCCATGAACTGTTGCCCTCTGCCATGTGGCACTCTTCCTTGGAGCCAGCCACGTATGGACTGAAATCTCCACAAACTGTGAGCTAAATAAACCCTTCCCTAATTCTGGGCATCAGGTATTTTGTCCCAGCAATGAGAGAAAAGGAACCAACACAGAATTTGGTAGCAGAGAAGTGGGGTCACTGCTGTGACAATACCTGACCATGTAGTTCAAGAGCCTTTGGCAATGGCTTATGGGAAGAGTTTGGAAAGGTTCAGAGATTTTGCCTGAAAGAGAAGCACTAGAACACCTTCAGCTGTTCTATATGGGAGATTCTGGTGAGAGCTCAGACCAGAAGATTGATGGAAATCCTGCTGGTAAAGATCAGGCTCAGGAGGTTTCCACTGGGAAGAAGGACTGCATTGGGTGCTGGACTCCAGATGATATATGTTATGGTTGCTCAGAAAGTTTGTCTGCATTTTGCTAGTGTCCAGAGACATTGCCTGAGACTAAGATTAAGGGCAGAGCACTAATTAATCTGTCAAAAAAAATTTCAAGACAGTTGAATGTTGAGGCAGTGATATGGCTATGGTTGGGGCCTTTTAGCCAGCTTTATGTTGAGAATCAAGAGCAAAGAGCTCAGCAGGATGATTTAAAATTTTGTGAGTTTGACCAGAAAGGAAGATCCAGTAAAGTTGTGGACTGCAAAGATAGAGCTGGGGAGATCTTGACTGCTGAGAAGGAACAGGAGAACATAAAAGATGGCCTGAGGGCATCACAAGAAGCAGCAAGTCTCCACCCTTTGCAGTTGCATACCTGCAAAAGTGGAAGATTTTGCTTTGAGGAGAAAGCCACAGAGCACCATGTTCAAGAATGGTGGTAGCCAAACTATGTTCCAGGATAGAGGCAGCAGTCACATCAGGTTCCAAAATGGTGGTGGTATAGAGAATTTCTTCTGCAGAATCAGGTTCAGAGTGTCTAGCAAACCAAGCACTCAACAATGAAGAGAGAAGAGAGACTGGCTACTGCTCCAGATGGCAGCAGATCTTGGCAACATCCACGTGGCACTGGTTTTAGGCACATGGACAATGCAAGAGTTCTGAGGTTAAAGAGGCTTCCATCCAGATTTCAGAAGAAGGCCTGGGAGGCCAGGCAGTGTGCCCCTGAGAGGGCAGTATGTAAAGCTCTGAATGAGAACCAGTGGTGCACTGCAGATCCCAGAAAGTTGAAAAAAAACAGGAACATGTGTTGTTTGAGGAAAGCTGGAAGAAGGGAGCAAAGCAGGTCCAAGAGAGAAGCCATGGGAACTACAACCACCAGAAGTGCCATAGAGGTGGAGCCACATGGAGCTCACAATTTGCCACAGATTGCCTTGAATGTTGAATGCAGAACTATAAGACTTAATGTTTGCCCTGCTGGATTTTGGACTTACTTTGGGCCCAATGCTTTGTATCCCCCGGTTTATAACTTTTGGAATGAAAATGCTTATTTGTGCCATTGAATGTTGGAAGTGTTTAACTTTTCATTTGTACAGGGATTCACAGCTAAAAGTTTGCCTTAAATCTCAGAGGAGACTTGAGACTTGGACTTTTCAGCAATGTGGAAAATTTAGGATTTTGGCAATGCTTAGAGATGGACTAAAATGCCCTTTCATAAAGAAATGTGCATGAGTCTTTGGGTGGGGCAGGGTGGATGTTATGGTTTGTGTCTAGATGTTACCCCAAAGCCTCATGCAGTCATGGGGTGGGCTTCTAGAGTTTATGATTGATTCATGGTCCAATGCTGGAATTATGGGTGTGAGAGCTACACTCACCCAGGGTGGGCAGCCTACATACAATATAAGGGAGGGAAAAGGACTTGCTGCTACTACTCCCTTTTTCATCTTGTTGCTTTTGCTGTTTTCCACCGCTGCCATGAACTGTTGCCCTCTGCCCTGTGGCACTCTTCCCCAGAGCCAGCTGAGTATGGACTAAAACCTCCACAAACTGTGAGCTAAATAAACCTTTTCCTCTTTAATTCGGGTGTTGGGTATTTTGTCTCAGCAATGAGGTAAAAGTAACCAAGACAAGGAGCTAAGAAAATTATGGAAGCCATGAATGCTCAGCATAAGAAGGAAATGGAATCCATCAGGCAGATTCAAGCAGATATCCAGAAAAATAAAAATTCCATTGAAAATATCTGCACCAGATTAAGCCAGTATGAGAACACGATCTCAGATATAGAAGACAGTCTTGTGGTTAGTGATCTTCAAAAGAAGGACTCCTTAAAAATAGCAAGGGACCATGAGAAATCAATCCAGCAATGGCTAGATGAGGTAAAGAAGAATAAAGATTGATTGAAGTCAATGAAAAAGCAGTAGAGACCATAAATGATATTTAAAAAAAAAAAACTTCACAGACATCATGAAGGAGAATTTTCCTGGTAGAGAAAAAGAATTTGACATACAACTAAGCAAGGCAAATAGAAGTCCAATAGCCACTATTAAAAAAAAAAAAAAAAAAAACTACAGCCAGGCATAGCACAATCAAGATTCTAGAAATTCATCACAAGAATAGAATCTTAAAAGCTGTTAGGGAAAACAAACAAATCACTAGTAAAGGAAAGCCCATCAGAATCACAGCTGACTTCTCAGCACAAACACTCAAGTCAAGGAGAGCTTGGAGTGAATTATTTCTTTGAGTTCTAAAGGAAAACAACCTTCAACCCAGATCAATGTACCCCAAAAAACTTTTTTCAAAACTGATGGAGAAATAAGACACTTCCATGACTAAGAACATTTGAGAAAATTTATAATCTCTAAACCAGCACCCCAAAATGTTTTGAAGGACATTCCAAAAAGAGATAACAAGGACTACAACTCCTTGAACCCCGACAGAAGGACTCCACAAAGCAATTAAACAGTTAAACAGAGAGAGGGAAAAAGGGGGAGCCAATGACAGGAAAATAACATGACAAGGATAAGTCAATACATATCAGTTATATCCATCAATGTTAATGTCTCAATTCACCAATCAAAAAGAAAGGGACTGGCAGAATGGATCAAAAAGCAAGATCCAGTCCAACAATATGCTGTATAAAGAAACACATTTAATTCAAAAAGAAATTCATAGACTGAAAGTCAAAGGATGGAAAACAATAGGTGACAGGATATCAGAAAAAAAAAAAAAAAAAAAACAGGGGTAGCTATTCTATTTGCAGACAAAGTGAATTTGAAGCCAAGACTGATTCACAGATATAAAGAAGGTCACTATATTCTTGTAAAGGGAACAATCCAAGAGGAAGAGATAACAACTGTAAATATATATGCAACAAATACCAATGCACCCAACTATATAAAACAAATATTAATGAGCATGAAAAATCAAATAACCACTAATACAATTGTATTGGGGGATCTCAATACCCAAGTGTCACAAAAAGACAAATCAACTAGACAAAAAAATCAACAATGAAATATTAGAACTGAATCAAATTTTTGAACAAATGGACTTAATAGATATCTACAGAGTGTTCCACTCCACAACATCAGAATACACATTCTTCTCAGCTGCACACAGAATGTTCTCTAAAACAGACCATATACTAGCTCATACAAGCTTAAGTAACTTCAAAGGAATTGAAATTATCTCATGCATATTACCAGACCATACAGTCGTCCCTCGCTATTTTGAGGTTTACTTACTGCAGTTTCACTGTAGAGTGGGTTATTAAAACAAAAATCTCATTCTGTATTGCAGAGTTTTTGCTATATCACAGGATTCTGTGGTATACAGTACTTCACTGGTGAGTACCCATATAGAATTTTACATGTTTCTAAAATTATGTAGGTTTAAGAGTGCAGAAAGTGTTTAAGAGCCTATGAAGTGTTTATAAGAGTGTGGGAATGGGTAATAAGAGAGTGGGAAAGGTTTATAGGAGTGTGGGAAGGGTTTATAAAGCTTTAAAATATATATATAAATAATAAAATAAATACAAAACCATTACTTCGTGGATTTTTACCTATTGCAGGGGTCTCTGGAATGTAACTCCTGTGATAGGTCAGGGATCACTGTAGTGCAATGAAATTGGAAATTAACAGCAAAAGAAACCACAAGAACTTCATAAACGCATGGAAATTAAATAGCATCCTCCTGAACAACCAGTGGGTCACAGATGAAATCAAAGAAGAAATCACACAGTTTATACACACCATTAAATGATAATAATAGTACAATACAAGCCAGGCATGGTGGCGCATGCCTGTAATGCCAGCACTCGGGAGGCTGAGGCAGGAGGATCATTGAGAGTTCGAGACCAGCCTGGGCTACAAAGCGAGCTCAAGGCCAGCCTGGACTGCATAGGGAGACCCTGTCTCAACAAACAAACAAACTGTCTTCGTTACTTTTCTCTCGTTGCTGAGACAAGATACCCAACGCCCAAAACTAAGGAAGGAAAGGTTTATTTAGCTTACAGTTTGTGGAGGTTTTAGTCCATACTTGGCTGGCTCTGATGCAGAAGGTAGCAAGGCAACAAGAGCAAAGGGGGGAATGGCAGCCGAACAGCAAAGCAGCCAGAGCAAAAGGGAGGAATCGTGCCAAGCAGCTTCTTTTCCCTGCCTTACATTGTAAACGGGCTACCCCCACCTAAGGGGCATGTAGCTGTCACATAATTTCCATGCCCTCCTCTTCCACAGGCTCAGGATGTATACAAAGTAAGCACCCTGGCTTCCTGCTGAGTCACTTAGCCAAACTTCCAGACTCCCCAAGTTGACACAATGTATCAACCATAACACAAACAAACAAACAAACAAAAAACCAAACAGTACAATACACTGGAATATATGGGATACAATGAAAGCAGTACTAAGAGGCAAATTTATAAGCAGTTAATACCCATATCAGGAAAACAGAGCAAGCTCAAATAAACAACTTAATGGTTAATGTCAAACTTCTAGAAAAAGAAAAGTAGACTAAGCCAAAAGCTTGCATAAGACAGGAAATTATAAAGATCAGAGCAGAAATTAATGCTTCAGAGACTAAGAAAACAATACAAAGAAACAGTGAATTGAAGAGCTGGTTCTCTGAAAAATTAAATAAAATCCACAAACCCTTACCCAAATGTATCAGTAAAAGGAAAGAAAGGACTCAGATCCACAGAATTAAGGATGAAAAGAGTGAAATCACAATGGACCCTACTGAAATCCAGAAGATCATCCACACCTACTTTGAAAACTTGTATTCTAAAAAGATGGAAAATGCAGAAGAAATGGACAGATTCCTAGATACATACGAATTTCCGAGGCTGAGTCAAGAAGATATAAAAGGAAGTTGCCGGCCGGCTGGTCTTACCATCTGGTGGAGCCTCCCGGGAACGCCGGGCCGCGGGGAGGGCACGGGCAGAGGGGACAGCGGGCTCGCGAGTCGGGAGGAGAGGGGCCTATGCGGAGACCCAGGCGGCAGCGACCAAGGCGAAGGCGGGGGCTTCGCCCTGGGCTTCCGCCCCCTGAGCTCCCCTCGGGCGGGGGTGGGGGGTGTCGCCGCTGCATGGACCCGGGTGGAAGGGGGCGGTGGCCCCTCCAGGCGCACAGGGGCTGAGCGCGGCTGGCGCGGGGACCATGCCCAGATGGCTCACTGGGGTGCGCACTGATGCTCAAGTGCGTGGTGATGGGTGAAGAGGCGGTGGGCAAGATGTGCCTCTTCATGAGCTAACCCAACGATGCCTTCCCCGAGGAGTACGTGCCCACCGTCGCGGACCACTATGCCTCAGCTTCACTGTGGGGGGCCAGCACCTCCTGGGACTATGACACTGCAGGACAGGTTTAAAATATACACTTAAGATGGCAGATTCTGCAAATTTCCACCTATTTATTCCGCAATCCAATATTCCACATTAACTCAAGATACAGTGGATTAGGAATCTGGAAACACAAACTGGTGTTATCTGCTTCTTGACTGGGCCTGTTTCCTCACCCTAAAATTTGGAAGGTAAAAGAGATGATCTCCAGTGTCTCTACCACTTATCCGTTCTTAGTGTCTTCTTCCTGGTTCACAACAATCTCTGTTGGAACCACCTTCTCCCGATGGTAAAGGTCGTGTACACAGACGTTCAGAGCTCCAAGGGATGATTGTTCAGATGATTCAGATGATTCACCTGAATTTGAGGTGCCTTAGGTACTCTACTGAAACTTAATGGGATTTGGAGTTTCCCATTGCTTATTCAGAGATTTTTAATTGCTTTAGTTATTTTGTGTTTCTTTTGGCAAAACCCTTCCTGCCACTTAAGCTAAAAACTAAACATTTGTTTTCTATTCATAAGCAGATTGTAGAAAAATTGCCTTATTTTCAGAGACATGTTTTTTTCATTAAAGGCTTAGGTTTTAATAGAAATTCTGATGAATCTCTGGAATGACTCTTTCAAACTAGTGAACTGTTTGAGAAATAAAATACACTTCAAAATACTTTATTGCCATGAATTTTGCTAGTGAATGCAAATATATTGCTTCTAATAAGGTCATGTATGAAAGAATTTAAAAGAGATTTGTAGTTAATCCATTTTTGCATATAGCGTATTAGTTCTAAAGTTCTCAAAAATAATTTTAGGGACTTCCTGAAATCTACTTTAATACTTGGTTAATTTACACCCTTATTTTATCTCTGTAGGTACATTTTAGATTACTCATGTTGAAAAATATTTCCAGTAGGTAGAGCTTGAATTAATGGTGTTTGTCATAAATTCTTAGTTACTTTGGAGACTGCTTCCGTTGGATTTTTAATTATTTTAAATACCAAATTAAATATTGGTTTGTTGGTTGTTGCTAAAGTGATGGTTACTTTAACAGTGTCTCCTCTTATCGCATGGGGTTACAAATAGAATGATATGCATAGTTTATTATCTATGTAAAGTAAAACAATAAAGTAAAATAAAGTAAATAAACTAGTATCAATCAATGAAATTGAAGATGTAATTAAAAACCTACCAAAAAGAAAAGCCCAGGCCCGGACGGACTCACTGCTGAATTCTACAAGAAATTTAAAGAACACTTAACACTACTACTGCACAAACTCTTTAATGAAATTGAAAGGGAAGCAATACTCCCAAATTCATTCCTGGAAGCAGGCATAAACTGATACCAAAACCAGAGAAGGATCCAACTAAGAAGTCAACTACAGGCCAATTTCCCCAATGAACATAGATGCAAAAATCCTTAATAAGATATTGGCAAACAGAATGCAGCAAATCATCAAGAAGACTATACACCATGATCAAGATGAACCTCAGGGATGCAGGGATGGTTCAACATATGTACATCAATAAATGTAATAAACCATATTAACAGAGCCAAAGCAAAAATCATATGATCATCTGAATAGATTCAAAAAAAGCTTTTAACAAAGTCCAGCACCCATTCATGATAAAAACCCTACAGAAAATTGGAATAGATGGGCTTTATCTCAATCTGATAAAAGCTATCTAAGATAAACCAACAGCCAACATCATACTAACTGGATAAAAACTGAAAGCTTTCATTCTAAAATCAGAAGACAAGGATGTCCACTGTCTCCACTCTTATTCAACATAGCCCTGGAAACTTTAGCCAGAGCAGTTAGACAAGAGAAAGAGGGCTGGGCATATTGCTCAGCAGCACAGCACCTGCCTGGTAAGTAAAAGGTCCTGGTAACTCGACAACTGCATTCATCTGCTACCACTGTTAAAAGCCAGGCCACCTCAAGAGGAACTGCCCTAAGAGGCCCCATGGGCCATGCCCTG
>NW_004955414.1:32157796-32175785 GCF_000276665.1 Chinchilla lanigera | reverse complement strand
CCATCCCCATCCCTTTTTTGGTGACAGGTTTTTTTTTGGTACTAGGAATCAAACTCAGGACCTTGTGCTTGCCAGGGAGGTCCTGTGTAATTGAGCTATATCCCCAGCAAGCAAGCAAGCAAGGGAAAATGGAATAATGATAGGAAAAAAGTAAAGTTATCATTATTTGCAGATGATGTGATACTCTACACAGAAGTATCAAAACTTCACTAAAAACTGCTAGATTTAATAAGCATTTTTTGGATGCTATTGTGAAAGGTGTTGTTTCCCTAATTTCTCTCTCAGTGAGTTTGTTACTCCTGTATGGGAAGGCTATTGATTTTTGAGTGTTGACTTTGTATCCAGCTACACCAATAACCACTGAATTTGGTTATTAAATCTAAAAGTCAGGGGGCCAGGGATATAGCTCAGAGGCACAAGCGCCTGCCTGGCAAGTGCAAGGTCCAGAGTTTGATTCTTGGTACAAAAAAAAAAAAAAAATCTAAAAGTCATCAGTAGTACAGCTGAATACAAAGTCAATATTCAAAAATCAATAATAACCTTCCTGGACATGAATAACAAATTAACTGAGAGAGAAATTAGAGAGACAACACCTTTCACAAGAGCATCCAAAGCTGGGTGTGGTGGCACATGCCTATTATCCCAGCACTTGGGAGGCTAAGGCAGGAGGACTGTTGCAAGTTCGAGGGCTACAAAGTAAGCTCAAGTCCAGCCCAAACTACATAGCGAAACCCTGTCTCAAAAAGACATAAAAAAGTAGCATTGAAAAAAATGAAATGCCTAGGAATCAGTCTAACAAAGGATGTAAAAGACCTCTACATTTAAAACTACAGTACTCTGAAAAAGGAGATTGAAGAGAATATTAGAAAATGGAAAGATATCCCTTGCTCTTGGGTAGGAAGAACCAATATAGTGAAAATGGCTATACTTCCAAAACTGTTATACAGATTTAATGCAATTCCAATCAAAATTTCAACAACATATCTCACAGAATTAGAGAAAACAATCCTAAAATACATTTGGAACCAGAAGAGACCGAGAGTAATAAAGGCAGTTAATTCTAAGCAACAAAGGCAAGGCAAGGGGCATCACAATCCCTGACTTGAAATTATACTATAAAGGTACTGTGATAAAAACAGTGTGGTACTGGCAAAAAAAAACAAAAAACAAAAAACAAAAAAAAAACAAAAACAAAAAAACCAGACCAGAAGATCAATGGGACAGCTTAAAAGATGTAGAAACAACTCCAGACATACTCAGCTACCTTATCTTTGATGAAGGTGCCAAAAACATTCACTGATAGAAACACAGCCTCTATAATAAATGGTGATGGAAAAAATGGCTCTGTGCATGCCTGAGATTAAAATTGCACCCATATCTTTTACCATACACTAAACCAAATTTGAAATGGACCAAAGATCTAAATATTAAAACAGGAATATTAAATCTGCTGGAAGATAGAAAAAGCGAAATTCTTGAAGGCATTGGTACAGGCAAAAGACTTTATTAATAAAACTCTGATCAAATAGAAACTATCACAAACAATCAACTTGGATTTCATCTTCTTAAAAACTTTGCACAGCAAGAGAAACCACCAACAGAGTGAAGAGACAATCCACAATGTGGGAAAAAAAATGTTTGCCACCTCTTCCTCAGACAAAGGATTACTATTAAGAACATATAAAGACAGGGAGCCTTGGGCAGGGAGCGCCGGTCTTCCGGCTGGCTAGCTTCCTGCCTCGTAGGTCCCTGGAGGGAGGGCCCCCAGTGCATGGGGAGCCATGCAGCGGCAAGCGCTGTTGTGCGCTGGCCCTTAGGCCGGCCGCCGCCGCTCAATTGAGATCTATCATGACACAGAGAAACACTGACACAATTGGCCCACCATGCACCGACTGCAGTTGCCCACCCACGGATGTCTGTGAATCATTCAAATTTGAACAACCCCTGGGAATACATGCTATACAACGGGACACTTTTGCTCCTGCCATTGAGAACCAGAAAGGTCCAGAGCCAGCGGAGGAGCAGCTGCTGAACAAGGACTCAGAGAACATGAGAATGCAGACTAAGCCCATGGAGTCAGAGGTTCAGTGGACTGGGGTCACGAGAGCCGCTCAGAAGCTGTAAACCAGGAGGACCTTGCACAATACCTGCAGAGAGTCACTGGAAGCCATTCTTCCCCTGACAGTACAGGCTGTGGTGGAGCTCTGGAGAAGTCTGCAGCAGGATTCCTGCTGCTTGTGCTGACAGTTGGGGAGAGGACACTAACTGGTTGCGGGGTCCCAGTGCGATGGGAGGCTGGAGAGAAAACGCTACAAAAAATGGCTTTCACCCCAGACAACTCACTTGATTTTTGACAACCCTTAGGCTGTAACTACTTGTTAGATCCTTCTTGTGTATCTCTGTCTTCCTGAGGAACCACTTTGAAGATACCACCATGTATTACAGCAGTCATTGATATTTTCCTACTAATCTATCCATAACTCTGTAATGTTTGTATTGTTCCTATCCTATTTCATAAATGGATCCATGTTTACTATTATGTGTTTCCTACAACAACCATTGAGAATTATTGAATGATTATTCAGTAGGTCACTCATGTATAGTTCTATTTATATTCTTTAGAAGTCACTTTGAAGATACCTAAGTATAGTACAACAACTACTGATAATCTCCTACCTCTTTTGTCTGTAACTCACTATCATTTGTCTATTTGTTTTCCTGAGAAACTATCTTATAGATAACAATATATAAAACAATAACCACTGATAATTTCCTATCACTTTGTCTGTAATTTGGTAAGCCCCTCCTATTATTATGTTATCCTTCTTTGACTCTTTAAAATAAAAAAAGAACATATAAAGAACTCAAAAATATCAGACCTCCCAAATTTGAAGACCCAATCCAAAAATGGGCATCTGAGATGAATATACACTTCTCAGATGAAGAAATACAAACAGCAAATAAATGTATGAAAAAAGAGTTCAACATCACTGGTCATTTTGATATGGCAAGTGAGTACATCGAGAAAGACACCCACAAGAAAACCAAAAAAATCACGAACAAACAAAGCTTTATTGGAGCCAGCTGACGGACCATCTCTAAACTGAAGTCAAAGATGTCCATGCTGCTCTGGGTCTCACCTTTGGTCTTAGTACATTTCAGGTTTCCATAGTAACCATTACTTCATTTTCAGGTCATATAATTAGCACAAAGTTTACTTTTCTCCCAGGAGGACAACCAAATTCCAAGGACAATCGTGGGTTAGCCTTTCATTTACTTCCCAGTTTTCTGTTTGTTCTGTTCCCAATTTATGGCTTTGCTCTGCTTTTAAGCAAGTTGGTAAGGGTACTGGTGTGTGTGGGGGGTCAACTACAGCTTAAGTGAACTTTAAGTGACCTCTCTTACTATGAAGTTAAAACCAGAAAAATGGAGTTTTTCTTGCCCTACCAATTTGATAGATGTAAATTAAAACAACACTGAGATTCCATCTCACTCCAGAAAGAATGGCTATTATCAAGAAATCAACCAATAACAAATCCTAGAGGGCTCTGGAGAAAAAAGAACCCTTCTCCACTGTTGGAGGGAGTGGAGACTGGTACAACCACTGTGAGAATCAGTGTGGAGATTCCTCAAAAAACTAGGATTGGATTTCCCATCTGAGCCACATATTCCCCTGCTGGGTATTTTCCTAGAAGAATTAAAAACATCATACCACAGTGATATATATGCACCTATGTTTACAGTAGCACAATTTGTAATAGGTACATCTTGGAAACAACCCAAATGCCCATTAACTGAGGAATGGATAGAAAAGATATGATCTTTTTATATGACAGACTACTATTGAGCCTTAAAGAAGGATACACTGGAGACTTTCATAGGTAAATGGATGTAACTTGAGACCACACTCATAAGTGAAACAAACCAGACAAACATGTGCAAAAATCATTCTCCCCTTAGTGTGAGAAGCTGACTGAGTAAACAACATCCAAAATGTACAATACATACTGTAAAATGGGAAGAAACTGTTCAAAAGGAAAGAGAAACTACAATGGAGGAAAGAAGAAGGGAAAAGCAAAAAAAATGTATATATAAGAGAGTTAAGATAGCTACACTACTAATTTCTTAGTTCATTGAAAAGAAAAGTTTGTGCTAATACTGTTTGAACAATTTAATGCTGATATCTTGTATGCTGAGTAACTACTTTGAAGGTGACAACATGCAGTGTATTAACCACTGTTATTCTAATACCTGATGTTGAAAATTTTTTTTTCACTTTAAAATAAATTTTTAAAAATTTCTCTTGTCCTTAGAGTTGGCTCTGTCAGCACTGCTGACCAGAGGTAGATCAGCCTGAGTGGAGATGAATGCTGTCACTTCACCTAGGATGACGGGACTCGGCTTCCTGTATGGCTCATCCTCCAGCAGGTCACCCTGGATTCATCCTTCTTGCGTCAGAGGCACCAAAGACAGCAAAGGAAGACACAAAAAGGCCCCTCTAGGGCCACACTGAGAACTGGCCTGTAGTCACTTTCTTGTGTTGACTAAAGCAAGGCACATGTTTGAGCCCAATGACCAGGGAGTGTGCTGGAGGGCACTGTAAAGCTATGCCGCAACAGGTAAGGACATAGACGTGTGTGACGGACTGGAGTCATCTGGGCAAACTAGGAGTGAAAGATTAGAGTTATCTCTGTAAATTGCCACACTTGATTTGGCTGTGGTTCCTTCTTCAGTGTCACTGCTGGGTGTTTACAAGACCTGCACCTGCATATGAGAATCAGAGAAAGGACAAAAATATGAAAACAATCACGAGTATCACAAGAAGCATGTGAACACCACTTTACACCCGGTTTTCTCATTGGCTTAGCTCCAACCAGGAGAACAAGTTCCACAAATCACTTCATGTATGTGAGAAGAGCACTCCTTGACACTCCTTGACTTTCTTCCTTGACAAACTCAGTTTCTCATTTTTCATTTACAATGAGAAGTGTTGGCCCTTGCACAGATCTCACCTAGGCAGGCCCATAAATGACTGAGAAGAACTGTATCATCATCTAGAACTATTTTAGGCAGTGGCACTATAGCGCAGCAGCAGGGGGCTTGCCCAGCATGCTTGAGGTCCTGGATTGGAGCCCCAGAACTGAAAGCAGGAAAAAAAAAATAGAACCACTTTAACAAGCACATTCACCCTAGTCTCTTGGGTCTGCAAAGCGAATGCTGGGTCACTTGCTATTTGGGCCACAATAAGGATTCTGTGCAGAAACATAAACTGAAGGTGAAGACAGTCTTCGCCAAGCCAGGGAAAGCTGGTGGTGAGCTATCCCACCAAAGCAACCAGGGGAGGGGATTCCCTTCTCTCAGCTGTGGGCTCTGTGTGCCTGAGAACAATGCAACCTGCACATAGTCCATGGCCCTGGCCCGAGCTCCCATGGGCAGGTTCAGTCCACAGGGACATCTGCATTGCTGGAGACAAAGGAAGCTCCACAGTGCATCTGCCCAGAGTCAGAAACCAACACGTGGTGACCCCACAGCAAAGTTCATCCCCAACACAACATCGGAGAGAACAACACACAACACTTACAACACGCCAGCACCAACCCTTAGGACTCTCTGACCCCACACACTGACCAAGATCCTGAGGTCTTGGAGCCAAGTCCAAAACGAAGGACTACACTTTCTTTCAGAGCCTGTTGTGACTTGTGTCTAGATGTGCCCTCAAAGTCACATGCATTCATCAGTGGGGTTTGTCCAGAGGTGGCTGGATCTAGAGTGTGTGAGTGATTCATGGTACAATGCTGGGATTAAGGGTGTGTGATTGCTAAATCAGTCCACTGATTGGTTTGGCACTGCCCTAATCGCAGTAGCCTCGACAGAGTATATAGGAGGAAAAAAAAAAAAAAGAGCTGCAAAGGTCTCTTGTTGCTTCTGCTAAGCCACCTTCCTTGGAGCCAGCTGATTATGGACTGAAACCTCAACAGAGTCTGAGGTAATTAAACCTTTCCCTGTTTAACTTCAGGTGTCAGTTTTTTGTCTCAGCGACAAGAACAGTAACTAAGACAGAGCTCCTTACCTTCTCCAAATACAAACGGAAATAACCACTATTAAAATCAGTCCAACAATAGAAACAAGGATCCAGATGAGATCTCTCTCTTTAGTTTCTGCAGGAAAAAAAAAGCAAAACAGAAGAAGAGTAAGGAGAAACCACCGGCAAGAGCCTAAGAGACCCCACACAAACAACGGCTGCTAACACCACTGAGCTTTGTGTCGTTTTCCTCTCAAGAAATTCAACCACCAACCCCAAGGCACAGGTCTCAGCATCACCACATCTCCCACATCTGAGTACAGGAAGCCCCAACTTATGAACATTTGAGTTGTGAACTTTCAGAGATACAAACGGACCCGACGTTATGAATATTCAGAGATGGTAACAAATTGAGGCAGGAGGACTGCCATGAGCTGACCTGTAGCCCTGTTTCCACCTCATGACTATTGTCAACCCTTTCCACCTTCCACACCTTTTGCCTGTGCACTGAATCCAGAGTGTGTGAGTGATTCGTGGTACAATGCTACACTGAACTCAGACTGTTGCCTCTGGGCCTGAGCTGAGCCAGACCCCAGCTTGTACCCACCCTTAGCACAGCTTATTCTTTTCCCCATCAAACACTAGCAAAGACCCTAGACTGCCCAGGAACCAGAGTCATGTGATACATCCTAGATGTAAGGAGTGAGGGAAGGGGCAAGACGACACTTACCTCTCACAGGCAGTGTGAAGTTCAGCCTCTGGGAGGTGTTCAAGGAGCAGTGCCACACCACACACTGGTAGATGGTCACACTGTCTTCCAGAGAGGGACTGATTTTCAAGTAGCTGGTGATGTTAAATGTGCCACCCTCATTCTTGATGATGGGATCATTCCAGATGTCTGTGGAAATCCTTTGGTACTGCGAAACATTCTGGGTCCACTTCTGCCATGTTATGTTAATGGCTTCTGGGTAGAACCCACTGGCATGACACACAAGATAACTGCCATCAATTTCGTTACTTCTCTCCATGCTTTGCTCCAGAAACACCGTGCTGGCCGGCTCAGCTGCCAGGGATGAAAAGACATAGAGTTGGGCCCAAAACTGGCACCCTTTTCTCCCTTGCCTCATGGTAACTGGCTTCTGCCAAACCTACACATCAGCCTCATTTCCGCTGTACCCAGGCAAGACAGAAAACATAGGTGTCTGATCTTTCAAAGATGGAAATTTGGAGACACAGGTGATAGTAAAACCACACCCAGCAATGAGCTGAAGACCGGCTGAGTGGCCAGAGCCCACTGGAAATTCCTGTAGAATGGGTAGAAACTAGCTGATTCCCAGCCCCAGGCTTGATCCAGGGTGACTTCAGGAGCGCTGTGTGACCTGAACAGCCCTCTGCCTAAATCAGGGAGTCTAAGTAGGTGGTTCGCACTACCAGTGGGATGTTGCCATGCTGGGACCTCGACTCTCATGGTCATTTTAGAAAGTAGAGTTTCTTCAACTCTTCTGTGCCAGACACTATTCAGAATGTTCAGGAAGCCTTGTGTTGTTGCAGATGTCTACTCCCGAGCATTCTTAGCTGGACATGACACATCCAGGTTAAACGCTCACTCCATCCCTACTGCAGAGGGGTGTAGCCATATGAACTTGGGGCAAGTCTTCCAAATATAATACAAGTGGCTAAAGCATCTCCCAGCAACTGTGCTCAAATAAAGAGTGTGGTTCTGATAAAAGCACAGAAAAATAAATCAATAGGACAGAATGGCAAGCTAGCAATAGATGGACATAAATATAGCCAATTCATCTCTGACAAAGGAAGAAGGGTAATTTGAGGAGAAGGTACAGTCTTTACATGGAATGGTGCTGGAACACCATTATGAATCCATATGCAACAAATCACATGGAATTTACAACATCTTACAGTTTTTACAAAAATTAATTCATTTGGATCAGAGACCTAAATACAAGCACAATTAAATCACTGAGTAAATAAATGAATGCCAAAAAACAAAAAAAAAACCTCTCTAATGAAGAATTCCAAATAAATCACAGAGCTACTCCATCCCAATGGGAAAGGAGTGTGACTCCTTAAGTGAGGGCCACACATGGTGACTTCCTTCCTCTCAAAGACCAGAGTGCAGAAGCGGGGAGGAGGAGTAATTTAACAGTGAAAGAGCCAGACAAATACTACTGCACAGAGGCAATCAAGGATAACATTGAGAGTCATAAATTAGGAGATTTGACATGTGTTACACACTCCCTTTACCTCTGTGATCATCCTAAAAAATTAAAACCTCACTCACATTATAAGAGCAGCAAATAAATTCCAAGAGAGTGGCATCCTACAAAACCTTGACCACTACTCCTCAAAATTGTCAAGGACATCAAAATCAAGAGAAGTCTAGAAACTGTCACAGCCAAAAAAAGACTAAGGAGACACGCAAATTAAAAGCATATGATGTTCTAGATGGGATCTTGGAACAGAAAAAGGATATTAAATAAAACCAAGGAAACCTGAGTAACTTATGGACTTTGATGAACAGTAACTCATCAATACTGGTGTATTAATTAAATCAACTGCACTAAGGCAAGCTGTTAATGACAGGATAAATACTGCACAGTGGTAGGAATAATATGAGAACCCACTAGCCTATCTTGTAAGTCTATTCATTTCTATTTTGACAGCCACAGTTCTTTCAGGCTTTCTGTAAATTGCAGAATCAATGAATTTTTCTAACTACTATACTTCTGCACTTCTATTATTACCATGTACAAAGTGATCAAAGTTCTACATACAATTAAGGGGATTTCAAAATGCTGCCCTTCTGTTATGAACTGAGTCTCCCTAAAATTCATATCCTTTCCAGAGTTCCTGGTATCACTGAATGTGAAGATTTTAAGATAAATTCTTAAAGAGATAGTTACATTAAAATGAGATTGTCAGGGTGGGTCCTACCTATTGTAACTGGCCTCCTCTCAAGAAAAGAGATTTAGAAAACACAGACAGATACAGGAAAAAAAAAAACCCTGAGGAAAAACAGATAGAAGGCCAAGAAGAGAGGACCATTCCTTCTTCCATAAGGAGGGAGTACCACCTGGCACCTGTACATTCCTGCACGTACAGGACCCCCGGCAGATGCAGTGAAGCGTCACCTTCAGAAAGATTGACTGAAATCAACGCCTCTGACATCCTGACCTCAGAATTCTAGAATCCAGCATTGTAAGAAAATACACATCTGTGGTTAAGCCACAAACTAAGACACCATGAAGCTCACCCACATATCAGATGCTTTTATAGAAGAGGAAAGAGAAGCTCTAAGGGCTTTTTGGGAGATGTTTTAAGCCTTGACCAAGAACCTACCCACATTACAATAGGCAAACAGCTGGATATTTTCACCCTTACCAGTGAGCTACTACCACTCAGCAATGTTTTTGCTGTATTTTTTCCATCCGTATTTACTGGTTATCCTTTTTTGCTTTATGCTGAAAGAGAATTTCACTAAGTTGCCCAGGCCACTCTCAAACTTGATTATTCTCCACCTTGACCCTCCCAGGTCACTCGGATTTAAAGACATGTGCCACCATACCTTGTTGTACACATATCATATGATGAGGCAGGTAGGAGTTATCAGCCCATTTTGTGCACAGGAAAATTCAGGTTTAAAGCTATTAAATGGCCACAGTCACCGATTAGAAGTAGCAATGCTGGAATAGGATTTAGGTCAGTCCAGCCAGGCCCCAGCACCTCGCTCCTTTCCCAGTGACCTGGCACTTCTTTAGTGACACTGGCTGCTCATACAAGAGGTGAACTATACAACAATTGCTCATGTTATCATTTACTGGGCACTTACAAGGATGGAGCACTGGGCTAAGCATTTCATCGGTATTTTCCTACAGTCTTACCTATAACCCACTCTGGTAGAGCACTGAAGTTCAGAGTGACTAATGACTTGCTCAAGGTGGTCCAAGTGTTTACAGAAGCCCAGGATGGGAGCCCATGTCTACGACAGACCCACACACTGACCCTCTGCCCCTTTGCCCCACGGGTGTCCCAAATGCATCCCCACCCCAGGACCCAGCACCATGGCAACAGCAGGGCACTGCCCTCAGGTGCTCACCTGTAACTTCCAGAGAGGCCACTCCTTCTTCCATCTGAGGGGGCACCACCACCTGGCACCGGTACATTCCTGCATCCCCCACCTGGACCCCAGGCAGATGCAATGAGGCGTCACCTGACTTCGGCCAATCCAGAGACACTTTGGCCCCAGTTCGGGTAACCTTTTCATTATCGCCATATAACTCCAACACCGTGTCCTCTGCTTCAGACGCCGGATCCTTCCAATACCACCTAATGCCCATACAACTGAGGTCCAGCATTGGGAAGTCATGGACTTTGCAGGGGATGGTGACATTGTCGTTTAGGCGTACCGTCAGTGGCCTTCCTGGCACCTCCACTTTCAGAGAACCTGTGACAGTAACACACTTGGTTATGCGGATCCTGTGTCTCAAACACGACCATGTAATACATTCCTTTTGGGGTAAGTGTGAGAGGACTCAGGACACAGGCTCTCAGTTCATGGCCCTCATTCACCCACCAAGATCCCTCTTTGTTCTTTTTCAAGATTATTTTGGCTCTTAGGGGCCCTTGAGATTCCACTTGAATTTGAATGTTTTTGTCCTCCCAAAATGCATCTATTGAGCCCTACTTCCTAATGTGACGGTGTTTGGAGCAGGGCCTCTGGGAAGTGATTAGGTCTAAGGGTAGAGCTTGCTGAATGGGATTAGTGCCCCTATGACAGGAGCAGTAGAAAGGTCTCTCACCCTGCACTGTGAAGACACAGCAAGAGGCGTCCTGCAAACCAGGAGTGGGGCCCTCACCAGAGACTCCATCAGTCGGCACCTTCCTCTCAGGCCTCCTGACCTCCACAGTGGTGAGAAACAAATCTGTTGAAGCCACCCAATATGTGGCATTTGCTATGCCAGCCTGACTGAAGGAAGATAGGATGAATTTTCTATTCATCTATTTAGATCTTCTTAAATTTCCTTGGACACTGTTTTATAGGTTTTGTTTTTTTTGGTTGGTTGGTTGTTTTGTCCCTTTTGAGACAGGGTCCGGCTATGCAGTTCAGACTGGCCTTCAGTTCACTTTGTAGCCTAGGCTGGTCTCGACCTCGAAAAGATCTTCCTCCTTCAGCCCCCGAGTGCTTTGGATTACAGGTGTGCACCACCACACCAGGCTTTATTTTTTATTTTAAGATAAGTCTCAGTTTTATAGGTTGCAGAGCACCATTGTGCGTCACTAACCAACAGGGACAAGAGAACTGTCATTAGCCAGTTTCCTCACTATGTGAGCATCACTGAGTGAACTTCACACAAGCCTGAATGGGTGGGTCAACCACTCACTGTGGCTTCTTAGTGAGATCCAGAGACATGGGACACAAGCTCACGAAGCTACTGCCTGCACCACATTTTATGGGACATCTTTTTTAAAAATAATGTACAAAAGGTATACTCTAAAATGAAATAAAGCCAGGTGTGGTGGCCCACACCTGTAATTCCAGCACTCAGGAGGCTAAGGCTAGAGGATTGTTGGGTGTTTGAGACCAGCCTGTACTACAAAGTGAGCACAAGGCCAGCCTGAACTGCATAGTGAGACCCTGTCTCAAAAAAAAGATATAAAAAGTATAGAATAGAATATACGTAAATCTGTGGTTTCCAAGAGAAGAATGAGGGTGAGAGTTTGGGGTAAGTTTGAGGATATGGAAAAAAGGGATGGGGTGCACCTGTGACTGGATAAAGAGTGTTTTGCCTGGAGCACTTAGCAGCTTGTGTATCTTGAGGGGGCGCAATCCCCATAGGATGAATACAAAATTCATCCTATCTTTCTTCAGTCAGGCTGGCATAGCAAATGTCTTCAACAGAATAAATGTTGTTTGTTCTCATTATTACATCTGTACATAATTGTGTGTGCTGTACTTTCACACAGCTAGTGTAGGGGGGAATGAATCTTAGCATACTATTTTAGATAAAATAGTTTGGTAAAAGCCTGCATGGTGCCTCGGGAAGCCTCCCGGGACAGTGCAAGAGCTAATTCCCCAGATCAACACTGCCCAGGAATGTCTCCCCAAGATAAGGGGGCACCTAGGCCTAGGTGACCCTCCATGACCCTGCCTGGGCAGTGCCATCTCCTGGCCCTAGGTAAACACTGTAACCCTAAAGGAATGCATAGGTTGTAAAAAAGGAGATAATGGGGGGAAACATCTATCACGGTTTGACATGCGACCTGCAACTGACCTGGGGTCCAACAGGATGAGAGAAAGACCATGTGCCCACTGGGGTCAGAGAGTGTAACACCCCAATCTGTTGTCCATGGAAACCAAAATGTATATAAGGGGAAACAAAGTTAGCCATGGGCCCCGCTTCCAGATTGGCAAAGGAAGTGAGGGTGGCTAGCCTCAAATTAAACTCTGATTTTGGTCTCACTGGTGATTGGCGTCTCTTGTGGAATGTTTGGGACAAATGGGAATTTCTGCCGTAACATTTTGGAGGCTCGCTCGGGAAATTCCACAGGCAGACCCCCGCTTTGAGAAGGGCCCCGGTCTCCGGACCCTCTAGCCCTTCTTGAATGGCTTGGAGCCACAGCTGATTTCAGCTTCCATCAGAGAGAGGCTAGGGACTGCAGGTCTTGGCCACAAAGAACAAAGCAGAGTTCCACACCTCCGACTAGGTAAGATTTTAATTGGCTTTTTGTGGAAACTGGGCTTGTATTTTCGGAGATGTGGGTCTCTAACTTGTAGCACCCAGAAGTGGGTGGCTGTTTGGTTTCTGTCCTCTCCGGGAGCCGGGAGAGGGACCTGAGGCAGTGCGCTGTGCAGCGCAGCCTTCACCCTCCCAGCGGGAGCTGAGCGAGGGGCATGTTAGTCTTTCTGGCGAGTGCTGAGAAAGAATTCGGCTTTTGTTTTGTTGTGTTTCAAGCCAGTCTCCAACTCTGCATTGGCAAAAATAAGTCGGAGGAATATTAACTAAATTATCTTTCCCGGGATTTTGTGTTTCTTTGTTTGTTTGTACTGTTTGTTTTTTGTTCATTCTGATGCACCCGCTTTCTCCCATGCGCTTGCATTCTGAAATTACGGTGGAATCAGTGGCATGGGCTGGGGTAGTTTTAGCTGTCCTCCTGCTGCCTCTTCTGCAGCTGGCAGTGGCTTACTGGGAAGCTCGGAGGAAGGCCAATCCTGAGCAACTGCTCCGTGCTGTAGTAATTACTACGGTAGCATTGCATTATGTTAGCTTTGTAATCCTGCTTGGTGTGTGGATCGAACGAAACCGCTTTTGGGATTTCTGCTATGGGAAATTCCGACAGCAAACCAACCGTATTGAAATGCGTGCTTCAGAATTTTCAGAAGTATAAGGGCGACTATGGAGTGCTTAGCACGCTATATAAGCGGAAGTGGCCTTCGTTTGGGGTGGGCTGGCCAGCTGAGGGAACTATAGGTGCTCACGTAGCAAGCAGAGTCTGGGACATAGTGGCTGGAAAGCCAGGTTACCCAGATCAGTTTCCCTACATTGACTCCTGGCTGACTGTGGTTCGAACGCTGCCACAGTGGCTCAGGATGTGCGCCTGTGGGGCCCCTGATCGTGTGTTGATTATAAAAGAAAAATCCTCGGGTCCCAGGCCCCCTGTGTTGCCATCAGCACCAGAGGAAAGCAAGTCTCTTGTCCCGAGTGTCACAGGGCCGCCGCCCTATCCTGACCGGGGAGCGGCACCACCCAAAGAGGAACCTATTTCAGGATCGCAGCCGAGCGGTGGGCGCCGGCATGCCGACCTCATTTGTGCAGCCCGAAGGCGCCTACAGCCCTCCCCTGCACCTATAGGGGATGGAGAGGAGGATGAAGTTTCCTCTTCGGGTACGGCTGCAGTTTTTGCCACTTAGACAGACAGCAGTGGTGGGACAAGGGGGAAACCTCCGATCCACCTTGGTGTACGTCCCCTTTTCTACAAGTGATTCGTATAACTGGAAAAAACAGAATCCCTCCTTCACGGAACAGCCACAGGCATTAATTACGCTCTTAGAATCAGTATTTAGGACACACCGCCCCACTTGGGACGACTGCCAGCAGATTCTTATGACCCTGTTCACCTCTGAGGAGAGAAACAGAATTCAGAGGTCAGCAGAGGAACAAGTGAGGTTAGAGACAGGAGGAACAGCACAGGACAGGGACGCAGCAGTGGCCCAAGTCTTACCTAAGGAGGAACCTAATTGGGATTATAATACTGAGGAGGGAATGAAAGCACTCAGGGACCATCACCAGGCCCTGAGAAAGGGGCTTCTGGCTGCTGCACGCCACCTTACTAACTTACATAAGGTAGCAGAGGTCTACCAGGGGCCGAATGAGAGTCCTGCAGCATTTCTCGAGCATCTCATGGAGGCCTACCGTATGTACACCCTGTTTGATCCAGAGGCACCTGAGCATGCCCGTACTCTCAATTTAGCCTTTGCAGCTCAGTCGGCCCCTGATATATGCCGAAAGTTACAAAGATTGGAAGGATTTGCAGGAAAGTTTGACAGAACTAATGGAAATTGCCCAGAAAGTGTTTCGCAATAGAGAGGATGCAGAATGAAAGTACAGACAGGAAAAGAGGAAGGTAATGTCAGCTACATGTAAGAAGGAGGTGCAGATTGGACATAATGACAAGGGAGGTAAAGCTGGATCCAAAAGGGGAGGCCACCGCCCCCGCCTGGATCCAGATCAGTGTGCCTATTGTAAAGAAAAGGGTCATTTTAAAAGAGTGTCCAGTACTGCTTGGTAAAGACAGAAGAGAGAAAAAGGATGTGTTTGTGGTGGATGCGGTGGATGGGTCAGATTGACGGGGGCAGAGGTCCCTGTTTCTAGGCCCCGGGGAGCCCATGCTAACAGCAAAAATTGAGGGAAAGCCTGTAAATTTTCTAGTTGACACAGGAGCTGAGCTGTCTGTGGTGACTCAGCCAGTTTCCCCCCCTCCTGGACCAAACTGTACAAGTTCAGGGAGCAACTGGTCAGTCTTCCTCATACTCTTTCTGTGAACCACGACAGGTACAATTAGGAAAACATGTAGTGAGTCACTCGTTTTTATTGATGCCAGACTGTCCTTTCCCTCTGCTGGGCCGAGACCTTCTTCAAAAGCTAAGAGGCTGTTGGAACTACTACAGGACAAGGGATATCGAGTCTCTAAGAAAAAAGCTCAGGTATGTGTTCAAACTGTAATGATTTTTTGTTTATATGCCTGTTGAATTGCAAAATACAGTATTAGATCTGCCTGTGGCTTACAGTCACTTTTGTAGGGTGGGGGATGAAAAATCTACCCCAATTCCCACAGAGGAAACCTTTTGTCTTGTACTAGAAAATGCTGACATAAATTTAAAAAAATAACTATTACACCAAGTGTGGTCAATGGAGATTGTCGAGATAAGATACAGGTTTTTGTATGTGCCATGGATGTCTGGATCTTTAAAAAGGGAGAAAAAAAAAGTCTACATAAATGATAATATTAACCTAAATTATAGTAAGTCTTACAGGAGAGAGTCTGAGTAGGAGACAATGTGTGTGTGCACGTGACTAAGCTGAAACCTACATTAAGGAACATAAAAGTTGCTGGTATTCAGAAGACAGAATAAAATATAAAAATATATTAATTACAAGTAAAAGGGTTTTATTTTTCCAAATTCTTTTTATAAGCGATCTCTGCTAATGGACCTAACCAAAAAAAAGGAGAAAATAAAGTTCTGACTACTTATAATTATGAACTTATAATTCAGTATGGCCAAAACTATATTTGAGTGCACTCTTAAGTCTGTAAGTAAATTGTCTTGTGTATGTGTTTTGTTTGTTTGTCTCTCTGTCAGATCTGTAAACAGCTGTTTTACTTGAGCTCAACAAATTTCTCTTTTTGTATTTTTTTGATTTTTAAGGCAATTGTCTGTAATCTAATTTGGCTTATATGTTAATATCATCTAAATTAAGGATTTGCTTCTACCACATTGCCGGCTGGTCAAAATTATGTTAAAATTGGTTTTATAAATGTATAAATATTGTTTTATGTATTATGATTTGAGTCGCTCATTGTACAAAAACTGACATGTCAAATTCTGATTGGATGTTCATAAAATATTAAAAAATGGGTTAAGATAACTAAATAAAAATCCCTTGGGTGGAGATTGTTGGATAGGACTCCAACTGATGAATAAAAAAGCAGCTGACATTAACCAGTTTTTATTCATTAATAAGGAGCCCTGATAATCTCCATATCCTTATGGGAGACACAGTGATATATACTGTTCAAAATATATTATTGTGATATGTTTATATTGGTCATTGACAGGAGGTTAAGAAAAAATAAGACAATAAGGTTTTCTGATTAAAAGATGCTACTGGTACCAAACTAAATTTAAAAAAAATAGTGACAACTTTTTATTGCTAATTTCATGGTGTATTAAATGTATTTGTGCCTTCAAAATGTACGGTACGCTAAAATGTAAAACTGAAACTGTTTATATAATGTTGGACATCTGCCTTTTCTCTTGTGCTCCAGGTATTTATAAGAGGTTCATGGGTCATCATTTGAATAATTTTTTAACAAAACCTTATGTGGTGTATATACTATGCATATGCCACTACATTTAGAGATGCTTAGATATTAAACAGCCCAGACAATGTTACAAATTTCTTAAATGACATCCTGTTTGAGGACAATTTAGATAAAAGCTCCTTATGTACTAGGTAAGGATGATGACTAAAAGGGCTATTCTATTGTGCTACAAAAATGTCATCACGCTTATTATCTAACGATACTATGTATAATTTTTGACTTCCAGTTTTCTTTGTAAAACTGTGTAATTGTTGTCTGTTAACATTCCACAGAGATTCAACTACTAGCACATCCATGATTGGTAAGAAGTAATAGTTCTCTGGTTGTACTTTATTTTTTAAGGTGCTTGCAATGTAATGTCATTAACCTTTTCTGCTGGATGTTTAACAACTGAGGTTTGGAGACCAAAAATTAGAGAGATAAATTGGGCTAAGAGGACACCAATATTTTGGCCAAAGCCCTCCAAGGTCAAATAGGACTCAAGACATAAGAAAACCTCGCTGCCACATCACACAACTCGGTTGGGTCCCTGATTTTCTGATCAAGGAGATTATGGGACCACAGAGAAAAATGATTATACAGTGTAACGTGCCTAAGGAGAGTCACCAGGAGAAAACAGTCTCCCAAGCTTTCAAAGAAAGCAACTTGGTCAAGCAATGGCTGTGACTCATCCAGATGGCTGGCACTGACAAAAGTACTAAGAGACACTGCACATGGTTTCAAGGTAAATCCTGAGGAGAGTTAATTGACCTTGATAGGAAAAAAAATTAATTTTAATTATACAGGTCTCACTTTAACTTGGTCTTGAGCAACCAACAGAAAAATATAACTACAAGCTATTAGATAAATGATAAATGATAATAATAATAATAATAACAAGGTGTTCCAGTTCAATTAATAACATGGAACGAGGGTATGTTTGTGTATTGACAGGTCATCAACCACCATTGTAGTTGCCATCCTGGAACATGGGTGCCATAAAAAGGAGAGATCTTCAAACCCATGGTAAAGCCTGCTGCCAATAGACTTGTCGTGGATTCTACAATGGACTGATTCTATTAACATGCTTGTGTACAAAGAGAACATCTCTACAACTACACCCTCAAGCGCCATTGGATGGACTCTACTGGACCTAGCCAGGCCATACTTGCTTCCCTGCACCTTCCTTGTGCCCAACAAGCTGTGGTGTTCATTGTTCCTATATGTAAGATGACAAACCCCCATTTTGGAGCCCAGGCTGCCATCGTATGACACACTTTGTATTTCTTAGAAAGAAAAATATGTCATAGAGGGGGGAATGTAGGGGGCAATGAATCTTAGCATACTATTTTAGATAAAATAGTTTGG
>NW_004955414.1:32156521-32157040 GCF_000276665.1 Chinchilla lanigera | reverse complement strand
AGAAGTGTGCCGCCTTACACGGGGAGGGGTGTGGGTCAGGCTGTGAGGTGAGTACAAGAGAAAGCAAGGGGTGGAGTGGGAGTGCAGAATAGTGGGGGTGGGGGTGGGGCTGCGAGGGAGGAGTTGGGGGTCAGGACACGGGAATAGGTGGGTTTGTGAGGGCTGGTAGTGGGGAGTAGGTGGGCTTTGGGTGGGGCTGGTTAGGTGGGGGCCTGGAGTGGGGCATTAGGGGGCGATGTGAATGTAGGGGGGCTGGTGAAGTGTCCGGCGGGGGATGGGTGTGTGTTCCTTCAGGCTGGATTGGATTGTGGGGGTTGCAGGTGTGAGAGGGATCGCTGAAGGATGGGGGTTGCCCCCCCAAAGATGCACAAGCTGCTAAGTGCTCCTGGCACAAACACTCTTTACCCAATCACAGCTGCACCCCGGCCCTTTTTTCCATATCCTCAAACTTTCATGAATACCCCAAAGTCTCACCCTCATTCTTCTCCTGGAAACCACAGCCCACTGGGGCCAGAATAA
>NW_004955414.1:32114320-32156421 GCF_000276665.1 Chinchilla lanigera | reverse complement strand
GGCCCTTTTTTCCATATCCTCAAACTTTCATGAATACCCCAAAGTCTCACCCTCATTCTTCTCCTGGAAACCACAGCCCACTGGGGCCAGAATAAACGCTTGCCTTTTCTAAATTCCTTCAAGTAAACGATCTCAGGCCCGGTGTGGAGGCGCACACCTATTTCTATCTTTCTTTTTTTTTTTTGGTACCGGGAATCGAACTCACGACCTCACGCTTTCCAGGCAGGCGTTTGTGCCACTGAGCTATATCCCCGGCCCGAGGCGCACACCTGTAATCCCCGCACTTGGGAGGCTGAACAAGAGGATCACTGGAGTTCAAGACCGCCGTACGCCACATAGTGAGTCTAAGGTCAGCCCGGGCTACACAGACCCCGCCTCCAAACACCCCCTCCTCAAAAAAAAAAAAAAAATGCCAGAAAAGTAAAGGAGCTCACAGCCAGGTCACCCTAGGATAAGACCTTCCATCTCTCTCGGTAAGACCTCAGTAAAGAGAACTTTTCTTATTCGACTTTTTCGTTCTCTTCTCGGTCCCAACAGGAAGGATGGAAAGAGCCCAAATGCAGATGCCCTGGCAAGGGGCCCGCCCTTCCGACCACAGCCTTCAGCCGCGGTCCCGTCCAGTCCCGTCCCCTCAGCCACGCGCTCTTACCTGCCGCCCGCAGCGCCCCGCACCAGAGCAGTAGCCTCAGCACGTCCCTCAGGCGTACAGCGGAGCCCTGGGCCATGCGCCAGCGGTGCCGGTTCCTCCGGGTCGGCTCAGCCCAGAAGCTGCTCAGAGGCTGGCAGAGGGGCTCCCTAAGGCCGCTTGCTAATCATCAGATTAGACTACAAATGATAGCAGATTAGATTACAATTGATACGACCTCCCCTGTCGCCCGCTCTCCCCGCCCCTCCGCCGCCCTGTGGCTTACGATTCCCCTCCCTCCGCGCAGGCGTCTGTGGATCTGGACGGGTTCCAGACCCGAGGCGGGGCCTTCAGGGCTTGCGCCGCCTTTCGGTCTCCCGGACAATCGCGGCCCCAGGGTGGGCGGCCCTGGTCGCTGGACTTGTCCTCCTTAGATGGGGATGAGTTATATACATTGTTTAACAAGTAAAACTGACATTACTTCCTGGTCCCCCGGTGAGGACTGAATCCAGGGTTTTCTCGGGCGCTACACGCGGCACATCGAGCTGTGCGGGTGCGGGCGAGCGATGGGACAAGGCCACTTCCGCGGGCTCGGGACAGCGCCCTCCGCGGAAGGCGCGGGTGTCCTAAACGGAGCTCGGGGAGAAGAAGGCAAAAGCTCGCTGGAGCTTTATTTTCAGCACATATATGTACCGGAAAGGAGGGCCTCACGATCCGCTCGCACCGCCGCTCTCGCCAGCGCCTTCCGCCGGGGGCGCGGCCAGGGCGGGCAGAGGAGCTCGCGGAGGCGCCCACGCAGCCAGTGCTGGCATAGCGCGCCTCCGGCCAAGGAAGCCCAGCCCGGGAAGAAAAACGCGGGCCCGCGGGGCGTGCCATAGCGACCCGCCTGGAACCCCTCCCGCGCCGCCCTACGGCCCCGGCTCCGACCCTCTGCGCCTTTCAGACCCCTTCTCCGGCCCCTGCTCCCCGCCGCGCCTCCGCCTTAAGAGGGGATGGGAGCGCAGAGAGCCCAGCGCTCTCCTGTCGCTTGCGCCACTGCCTCAGTTTTATTTTTCCTTCACCCGGCTCCTCGTCTGTCTGGGTAGGTGACTACGAGGCACGCCCAAGACGCCCGACCTCCCCGCTGACGCCCCGCTTCCGAGCGAGCTGCTCGGCGTACCCCGACCCCACCCAGGGCCGCCTTCTCAAGACACCCTCGGCTCGCGGAACCCTCGGCCCGGCCGGGGGCTCCAGCTGCCCAGGCCTTTAGAGTCCCAGTGGTTAAATATGATATGAACTCCTGTTAAAACTGCAGAATCACGGCTTCCTGCTTTCCATAGGACGGGAGTGTTTGTGCTCTGCCATGCTTGTTTGTCCGGCTGCCTGCCTTGGGGCCAGCCAGCTGCGGACTGCAACCTGTGCGAACTGTGAGCTAAAATTAACCTTTCCTGCTTGAACTTGTGGGTGTCAGAAATTTTGTTCCACCCACAAGGATGGGGTTCGGCAAGGGTTGGGCAGGTGGGAGAGGTTCGGTTGGGAGGGCGTCCCCACCCCACACACAAGCTGCTAAGTGCTCCAGGCAATAACATTCTTTAATCAATTGCCCGTGCTTTTTCTGTCTCCTCCAACTTTTATGAACCCCTCAAACTCTCACCCTGAACTCAGGCCAGAATAATCACTTCTATGTTCCTAGTGGAGGCAGTCTTTTTCACCCCCAGTGTCGCTCGCGTGCCCCCCCTCTGGAGGGTGGTCTATCTCAAAACAAACAAATGTCGGAAAAGAAAACCAAGTTGTAAACGTCTAAGGTTGCATTTTGCCCTTAGATGACAAGGTTCCTCAAGTCAAGGAGCTTAAGGCCAGGCATGGTGGTGCAGTTCTGTAATCCCAGCACTGGGCACCTGAAGGCGCCTGGGATACAAAGAGAGTTCAAGGTCCTGCCTGAACTGCATAGTGAAACCCCCTTTCCAGAAAAAAAAAAAAAAAAAGAACCCCCCCAAGTACTGAACTTGATACTACCTATAAGAAATTTAGAAAAATCTGATACTACCTATAAGAAAGTTAGAAAAATCTATACATACATAGTGAGTTCAAGGCCAGTCTGAACTACATAGTGAGACCCTCTCTCAAAAAGAAAAATGAAAATGCTGTAAAATGGGTCAACTAAATCTAGTTTATATTTGGAAAATATACATGTCTATTAATATATCACAGGACCCTCCCCTTCCATCAGTTCAGCCTTTCTCTTCATGTGCTCCTAAAAACTGATGTCTTCAGTGACTTGTAAATCATGGTTGCTAGGCAGTGAGTGTAAGTTCAACCTGTGAGCTTCAGAGACAGAAATTGTATTTTTTTTTTTTTTTTTTGAGACTGGGTCTTGCAATGTAGCTCAGGCTGGACTTGAACTCACTATGCATTCTAGATTTGCCTTGAACTCGAGGTGATCTTCCTGCCTCAACCTCTCCAGTGCTGAGATTACAACGGGAATTACATGTTTGGGCCACCATGCCCAGTGTGAAAGTTTAGAGTGGACTTTAAAGAAATATAGCCTTGTCTTGCTAGTGGAAGTGTTGCCTAGATGATTAGATAGATAGCACAGATGTCTTAGAAACCTCTTTGCCTTAGAGCCCAGGGCAGACTTCCTCCAAATCATCTGTTTGCTTCTGTCTATCTCTAGAGATGATCTCTTTTACAGGGTAAAAAGTGCTCCAACTATTTCTAACTTACTCTTTGATATTTTCTCATTCTCTCTGGAAAATTTAAACAACACCTTCGTGCTTAGTGGTGCACACCGATAACCCACCACTCAGGAGGCTGAGACAGGAGGATCCTTCGGAGATCAAGGCCAGCCTGGGCTACAAAGTGAGCTCAAGGCCAGCCTGAACTGCATAGCGAGATCTTGTCTCAAAAAGACAATAAAATAAAATAAAATAAAATAAAAACTTAAACAGTAATAGTTTAGATCTCTTGATTATTGGCCTTGTTACCAATGCTTCCATCTTTAAATATGACTGTTACAGCTCAAATCAATGTCTTATGCTACGGGTTCCCAGGGACCCCCAGCCGGCTCCTTCCCTGACCTTCCCTACTTGGCCACTGAAGACTGAAACTACACCAAGGCCTTGGAGACACATTGGACCATTTCGAACATAGAGCATCAGGTAACTCTTACGATGCAGAGTCAACCCACCCACTTCCTGAGTGATATGGGGACTGCCATCCACCATTCCTTTTTCAAAGGACCAGTCTTTCTGGCTCTGACTGCTAGTTCTTTTTTTTCTTTTTGTACTGGAAATCGAACTCGGGACCTTGCACTTGCCAGTCAGGTGCTGTGCCCTCCGACTACTGTTGTGATCATTGCCCACAAAGTCTCCAGACCTTTAATCCGCACCTCCCCAGTGTGACGCCAGTTGGGTTGACACCTTTTCCAGCACTCCTTTTTAGTCCTCTCTACCTGCTGTATCCCCTTTTTGGATGAGACATTTTAACCAAGTTATCAGCTACTTTGACCATCCCCTGGATGCAACCAACACTTACAGCCAACCTATCCCCCCCCTGGTTCCCATCCGTTCCCCTCTGGTCACCCACAGCTGGGACACTTCTACCCCATCCCTGGCTTTAATTCAAAAACCACTTAATATCCCTCTTAAGCCTAACCATTCCTACCCTTCCCAACAAGAGTACCCCATCCCTGGACCTTCCTTTATGGAGCTTGCAACATACCATCTCTCGCCTGTTGGGACACAGCCTCTTAATGCCTGTCAGCTCTTCTTACAACACCCCCATTCTCCCGGTACAAAAGGCAGATGAGTCTTATAGGCTGGTACAAGATCTCCACGCTAGGCCAGGTGTGAGAGCCCACACCTGTAATCCAGGCAGTTGGGAGGCTGAGGCAGCAGGACTGCTGTGAGTTCAAGGACAGCATACTAAAACACTGTCTCAAAAAAAGACCAAAACCAGAAAAACCTCCACACTATCAGATTGTTGGTTCCATACACCATGGTGCCTAAGCCCCACACACTTTTGTCTTCTGTCCCTCTGTCTCCTCACAGCCCATCTTCATCTTTACCTCCACACACCCTCAAACTCATCAGGCCCAACAGCTGACCTGGACTGTCCTGCCACAGGGTTTCTGGCACAGCCCCACTACTTTGGTCTGGACCTTGTTCATAATTTGCTCTCCTTTCACCCCTCTTCTCCTCATCTCATACAGGATATGTAGATATTCATACCAGTGGTTTCCTCATTCAAAACCATGGTATGAATCATCCTGTAGATGCTGTCTCATTATTACAACATCTAGACTCGGAGATCCTGGGAATCTTCCTCTAAGGCTCAAATCCCTCCCCCATCTGTCACCTACCTGGGCATAATTCTCTGCAAACACACCCAAGCCCTACCTCCAGACTGCATCCACTTGATTTCCCAGAATCCCAACCAAATAACACCTCTCCTCCTTTCCTGGGCTAATAGGGTACTTCCTCCTGTGGGTTCCCAGCATTGCTGTCCTCACTAAACCCCACTGCAGACTCATAAAGGGAGATCCCAGTGAGCCCTTAGATCACAAGACCTTTCCTCACTCAGCTTCTCAGAACTTAGAAGAGGCCCTGTTACTCCCAGAAATGCTCAAATCACTCGACATGCCCCCCTCACCCTCTACTCATCCCGTCATCCTCGGGGACTCAGGTCTTCCTCCCAGATCTCTCACTTTCTCCCTGCCCCTCTCCTGCCTTTCCACCCTCCCACCCCTGTGACAGAGAGGCACTTGCCCTAATTTCTGTGCCATTTAAGCCCAGTGCTGGCCATAGAAACCCCTCAGGTAGGAACTGTCTTCCCTTGATGTTCGGCTAACTTGAAGGATGCCTGCCTTGGCCGCTCACCCACACTCCATCACAGCCCTGAGTCCCAAGTGCAGATGGCTATTGTGGACCTTGTTGCTGCTCTCAGTTAGTCACAACGGGTGTGACAATTACCTCTCTCTGCTCTCCATGGAAGTCTTCTTTGATTCCCCCATCCTCTCCCCTAGCCTGCCTCTTAAAAATCCTGGAACCTCCACACCCTCTACCAGCCTCAATCATCCAAAAAGTAGGGAGAGATTCAGACCTCAAGGCCCACCTCACTGAGCTTACCCTTTTCTGCTAGGAGACGCCCCTCCTCCCAGTGGGTTCACTGCTCCTGAATAACACATTTCCTGCTGGTTGTTTGCGTAATCCTTTGTAGAAGCCCCAAGTAACCTCTTCTACTTCTCTTCAAGCTGAGCAGAATCCCAGAGGACGCCTGGATGTCCTCCCCTGACTATTCTTCGGCTTCACCAACAGCCTTCATTCGGTCTGCCTCGATCTTTCTTGATTTCACCCAAGGGTCCCCACCTTCCAGTCATTTTTTTTGTTTTAAAGAGAAAAGAGCTTTGGACCGGCTACCTACCTTGCAGGCACCTGGAAGGAGGGCCCCCGGCACCCGGGAAGCCACAAGGTGGGGAGCTCTGGCCCTTGGGCCGGCCCCCAGCCTTGCAGGCACCCAGAAGGAGGGGCTCCAGTGCCCGGGAAGCCATGCGGCAGGGAGCACCATTCTTTGGGCTGGCTCCCTGCCTCACAGGCACCTGAAAGGAGGGCCCCAGGCACCTGAGAAGCAGCACAGCAGGGAGTGCTGTCGCGTGCCTGCCCTCAGGCCGGCCGCCACTGCTCAATTGAAACCTACCATGACACAGAGAAATAATGACACAATTGGCCCACCATGCACCAGCTGCAGAAGCCCCCCCACAGACATATGTGAATCATTCAAACTTGGAGAAACCCCTGGGAATACATGCCATGCAACGGGTCACTCTTGCTCCTGCCATTGAGAACCAGAAAGGTCCAGGGTCAGCGGAGGAGCAGCTGGTGAACAAGGACTCAGAGAACATGAGAATACAGACTAAGCCCAAGGAGTCAGAGGTCTTGTGGACTGGGGTCATGAGAGCCGCTCAGAAGCTGTAAACCAGGAGGACCTTGTGCAATACCTGGGGAGACCCCCCTGGAAGCCATTCTTCCCCTGACAGTACAGGCTGTGGTGGAGCTCCAGAGAGGTCTGCAGCAAGATTCCTGCTACCTGTGCTGACGGTTGGGGAGAGAACACTAACTGGTTGTGGGGTCCCAATGCGATGGGAGGCTGGAGAAAAAGCTACAAAGAATGGCTTTCACCCCAGATGGCTCACTTGAGATGCTGGTAAGAATTGCCTCCTCAGTATTCTATAGCCATGATGAGGAAGAAGCCAAAGAGAGAAAACAAAGAGACCAAGAAATAGCAGCTGCTTTTGCTGCACCACTAAGAGAAACAGACCCCAAGTCTGATTCCCGGGGCCCCAAGAAGAACTCGACAACTGCATTCATCTGCTACCACTGTTAAAAACCAGGCCACCTCAAGAGGAACTGCCCTAAGAGGCCTCCTGGGCCATGCTCTGAATGCAAAGGTGACCACTAGAGATCAGTCTGCCCTCTGCAGCGGAGGCCCCAGAGCTCAGACCCATCCTACCAGTTAGTCCAACAGGAATGAGAGGTCCTGGGGCATACTCTGCCCTCTTACCAGACTGTCATCTGCATGGAAGAGCCCTGGGTAATCATGACTATGGAGGAACAAGAAAACAGCCTGTTGCTAGACACAGGTGCAAGTCTCTTGGTCCTTCTTTTCAATCCTGGCCTTCCTTCCAGCCATCACACCTCAGTGACAGGAGTCACTGGTGAGGAGGTAATATGCTATTTTTGACAACCCTTAGGCTGTAACTACTTGTTAGATCCTTCTTGTGTATCTGTCTTCCTGAGAAACCACTTTGAAGATACCACCATGTCTTACAGCAGCCATTGATATTTTCCCACTAATCTATCCATAACTCTGTAATGTTTGTATTGTTCCTATCCTGTTTCATAAATGGATGCATGTTTATTATTATGTGTTTCCTACAACAACCATTGAGAATAGTTAATGATTATTCAATTGGTCACTCATGTATAGCTCTATTTTCTTTAGAAGCCACTTTGAAGAAACCAAAGTATAGTACAACAACTATTGATAATCTCCTACCTCTTTTGTCTGTAACTCACTATTATTTGTCTATTTGTTTTCCTGAGAAACAATCTTGTAGATAACAATATGTAAAACAATAACCATTGATAATTTTCTACCACTTTGTCTGTAATTTGGTAAGCTCCCCCTATTATTATGTTATCCTTCTTTTACTCTTTAAAATAAAAAAAAAGAGAAAAGAAGAAAAGCAAAATAACAACAAAAAAAAAGACTGAAACAAAACAACACAAAAACTATAAAAAGGAGAACTTTTCTAAAAGGTCAATTTTATTACCATTTTCTTGTGCCTATGCATTATGCATGCTGTCCTTTTAGGGAAATAAATGTTGAGTTTTCAGTCTGTCGGTGGACTGATACCCTAACCTAAGGGAGGGGATGATACCTAGATATCGTGGTCTTAGAGCTAATATGCAAAAATGGGGGCGCTGAGCAAGCATGAGGTCGTGAGTTCGATTCCCAGTACTGGAAAAATACCCAAAACCACCCCCCCAAAAAAATGGATTGCATTTCTGATAGTTTTTTCTTTTTTTTTGGTTTTTCTCTGGTACTGGGAACCGAACTCACGACCTTGCACTTGCCAGGCAGGCACTTTTTGCCGCTGAGCTAAATCCCCAGCCCCTGATAGTTTTTTCTTGGGATGGGAGGAGTGAATGTTTTCTGTCTCTGAAGAAACATGAACACAGAGATTTAGGTAGTCAACAAAGCTGATTTGATCTAAAAGTGAAAAGTGGCAACCAAATGTTTCCTTTTTTTTTTTCTTCCTTAGTTAAAAAAAAAAAAAGAAAACAACTTTAGCAGGTAGATTTCCCTGTGGATTCTGAATTCCTTAGCAACTGTTCTGGCCTTGGGACACAGTTCTGGCCAATGGGGATGCATACCCAAGTGCTGTGGGATTTTGAAAAGTGCTTGAAGTCAGCTCATGCACCTGGAGAAAGTTCTTGCCAATGTCCCCTTGCTTTCAGGAGCTATGCTTGAAACCTAGAGTGAGGTAACTTGAAGATAAAAATCAAGGGCTGAGGATAGCAGAACAGCAAGATAGGAACTCCATACCACCTCTTTATGTAAGGGGAAAATTCCTCTGTTCTCTTGGTTTTGCTGTTCCGTATAATAGGACCTAATTCTAAAAGATAAAGTATAGAGAACAGTATGAATGAAAAATGACCTGAAGTGGTAAACTGCTGTTTGGAATATTAACTTAAATTTTAGGGTGCAATCTCTTCATATCTTCATATCAACTATTCATATCAACTATTAGTCAGTTTACTGACTATCTCTTCATATCAACTATTAGTCAGTTTACTGTGCTATATCGAAGGCCACACATATAATAGAAAATCATATAATACTTGTAGGATTTTCTTTCTGCATTCACAGGCTGTACAGCAGATGGAACAAAAAAGTTACAACAAGGATTGCTCTAAGGGTTCAACAGGAGAGCTAAAGCTCAAGCCACATATGTAATTTTACTTTTCTTTGTTTACAGTAATAAACCACTATAATTTGGTATCCACATTTATATCAAATATATTATAATTTTAGGTTATTAGATTTTCTGCATTTCTTTAGAAACAGAGAAATTTCTACTATACAATAATGGTAAATACTCAAAAATTTGTGCATCAGGCTTTTTAAAATGCTAAATAATCCTAACATCAGGAGGCTGAGGCAGGAGGACTGCTGTGAGTTCAAAGCCAGCCAGAACTACATAGTGAGACCCTGTCTAAAAAAAAAGCCTATATAATTCAATAAGCATATTTATGGTGAAAAGACTTATTTCAACATGAGTAATAAGTCTAATCAGTCATATTCATCTTACCAGTTTTAAAATTGTAACCTATGACTAGCTACAATATTTTTATAAAAAAATCTTGGACCCAGGGATTTAGCTCAGTGGTGCAGCACCTTCCTACCAAGTGTGAGGTCCAGGGTTCGATTCCAAGTACTTCCCCACTTCAAAATCTTAATATATCCGCAAGGAGCACTCAGAATAAAGGAAGATATGTTTAAAATGGATACCTTTTCAACAGAGCATATTTCTTTTGGATAGACACTTAAAGTTCCAGAATCCACCAGATCTTGCAAGAAAACTGTTCATTGAACATCAAATAAATAAATAAATAAAATCTGGGATCAGAAATTAGAAGCCAAACTGTTCATTGAACATCTATTTCATATTTTAACTCCTTTTCTTTCTTTCTGCTCCACAAATATTTTAAAGTATATTTATCTTTTAAAAAACTAAAATTTAAAATATAATAGTATACTGAAATATTGTATTACAAATATGATAATAGTGTATTGAAATATTATATTACAAAAATAGGCAATATTCTCTTTAATCTATTTTTTATTTTAAAGATAAAAGAACAAAAACATACTAACAGGCACAAGACATTTATAAAATAACACAAAAACAGTACAAGCAATACAGAATTTCAGACAAGGTGATAGGAAATAAGCAATGGTTGTTGTATTACATATTGTTACCTTCAAATTGGTTACTCAGATAAACAAATATAGGCATGTAAGATTGATCAAACAATTAAACATTAACTATTCCTTTCAATTAAGCAACAGAAATCAGTAGTACAACTATCTTAGCAATCCTGGGTCTACATATATACATATTTTCCCCTCTTTCTTTCTATTCTCTTTTCCCTCATACCAGTTGTTCTTTACTTTTGAGCAATTTCTTTCCCTTTCACAATATCTATTGTACCTTTTAGATTTTATTCACTCTTTCAGGTTCTTACACTACAGTGTTTACACATACACATCTGATTTATTTCACTTATGAGTATGGTCTCTAGTTGTGTCCATTTACCTATAAGAGCCTGCAGTTTATCTTTCTTTATAGCCAAGTAATATTCCATTATATAAATATACCACAACTTTTTTTATCCATTCCTCAGCTGATGGACATTTGGGTTACAATTTAGCTATTATAAATTGTGCTGCTATAAACATGGATGCATATATATTGCTGTGATATGATGTTTTCAGTTCTCCTGGAAAAATACCCAAAAGGGAAATAGCTGGGTTGAATGGGACCTCAAATCCTAATTTACTGAGGAATCTCCAAACAGATTTCCACAGTAGTTTCACTAGTCTACACTCCTACCAACAATGGAGAAGGGTTCTTTTTTCTCCACAGCCTCACTAGCGTTTATTACTGACTGATTTCTTAATGATAGCCGTTCTTTCTGTGGTGACAGGGAATCTCAGTGTTGTTTTAATTTGCAATTCTCGAATGACTAATGATGTGGAACATTTTTTCATGTATTTATTTGCCATCTGTATTTCTTCATCTGAGAAGTGTATATTCATCTCAGATTCCCATTTTTGGATTGGAATTTTTAATTTGGGGGGGCTGATATTTTTAATTCTTTATATGGTCTAGATAGAAGTCTTTTCTCCAAGGGACAGTTGGTTAAAATTTTTTCTCAAATTGCGGATTTTCTTTTTACTCTGCTGATTTCTTTAGATATGCAAAAACTTTTCAATAAGATGAGATCCCAGTTGTTGATTCTCTGAAGTGTTTCACGTGAAGTTTGGTTTTTGTTCATGAACTCTCTGTCTACCCCTATGTCTTCAAGATTTTTACCTGCCTTCTCTTCCAGTAGATTTAGTGTTTCTGTTTTAATATTTATATCTGTGATAAATTTGACTTGAGTTGGGTGCATGGTGATAGACATGGGTCTAGTTTCACTCTGCAGCATGTGGTGAGATTATTTCTGATCTGATGTCTTCTGTGGCCTGATGGAGTTTTTTCTTTACTTCAGTTGCGAGCATTTCAGAGATTTCACATGTGTGACTTCCAAGTTCTCCTGTGTTGATGTCTCCTGGGCTTGTCTGGGTGGGGTTGAGTTCTGAGAATGCATTTTGCTCCTTCATCTTGTCATTTTGTCAGAGGCAAAGCACTGAGGCTCACACTTCCTGGGCATCTCACCAAAGGGCTCTAGGGACCCCAGTTTTCCTGGGTGTCAGACTTTTCCCAAAATGACAGCGGGTGATGGGCCACCAGGTTTGGGATCCCCAGGCATTCGGTGGAGTGCACGGCTCAGACCACAACCGCAACGGTGGCAGAATGCTGGCCTTCGGTACCAGGGTCTCCAGGGAGTTGATGGAAAGTACAAGGGCCTCATTCGAGAACCAAGATGATGGTGGAAGGCGAGCTGCAACTCCAGGGTCTGCCTCTGATCTATTTTGGATTGTACCTCCTACTCATTCTTTTAAAGCTCTGTGCACATTCATTTATACACAGTTGGCTGTGGTATAATGTGGTATACTTTTCTGAAACAATTTGACAAGATCAAGCAAATCATCAGAGATTGTCCACATCTCTATGAATAATACACATGCCAGGAATGGTGAGATGGAGTCCTCCAGCTTCCATGCAGGAAGGGACAAACTTAGGCAGGGGGACCCCACACAGGGCTGGCATGGGTAAGCGGGTGAGGGGGAAAAGGTGGCATGAGGAGGCTTTGCTGACCCTTGCCAAGTCTCTGAGAGGAGGAAATGCACTCGGCTCACTGTTCTTCATGCCTCAAACCAGGCTTCTACGCAGAGGGCTCCATGGGTTGGGACTCCTGGGGCCATTCTGTCTTCACCAGTGAGGCCAGGACAACTGGGCAGACCATGACCTGCTCTTCCAGCTCCTCTCCAGTAGCTCTGACTCCCTTTCTCCCGAAGGTGGCTGGTGTGCAGCTGGGGGAGGGAGGTGCCTTTGGCTTTCTGCAGAAGGAGGCATGAGATAGTTAACTGTAAAAGTAGTGTCTGTGCAGTAAACGCGTCTGTGTACGTGTTCACAATTCAACCATCCTGTGGTTGAAAGATTATAATTGTGGCTGTAGCACCTATGCGTCTGTGTATAAAGCGCAGGTCTGCTTGGAAAAAAAACAGTGATCTGAAGCTTGGCTCTTGACAGCATCTCGAATCATGATGCCGTTTTCCTTCCAGACAGCTTTGTCCTTAGTTCAGGGCTGCCTTAGAGGTAAGCCCTCTGGACTTGAAAGCAGGGTCTCTAGAAAAGGCCTGGGTCTAGACAGGCATGTGACCAGAGTATTTGGGACAAGCCAGAATTCGGGGATCAGCCAGGCAAGACGCCACACGCCTGTCATCTCACCACTAGGGAGGCGGAGGCAAGAGGAATGCCAAGAGCTCCAGGTCAGCCTAAACTACATACAAGACCCTGTCCTAAATAAATAAATAAATAAATAAAATCTGGGATCAGAAATTAGAAGCCTTTGGGAACTTTGAATTAAACTGTACAAAGGATTAACTAATGGTTAATGACTAAATAAATAAATATTTATTGAGAGCCTGCTGCCTACCAGGGGCTAGGCTAGCTCCTAAGTTTTCCCACAACAGTTTGCTAATGAAGAGCTGAGCCCTTGCTTGTCCCAAACCCATGCCACTGGCTGTTTGTCACCTCATCTCACTGCTGTCCCTGGAGCCCTGCTCTCCTTTGGCACCCTGGACACCAGTTCTGCCCTCCAGGTGCACACGGCCTCCTGCAGCAGGGGCCAGGCCTGTGCCCAGCTCACCCTAATGGATGGATAGAAATGTAGACTTCAGTTTCCAATATGGAATACAATATGTATGCCAAAGCCAATTGTGAAATCTATAATTAGTCACGGTCTTAAGAAATTCTCACTCTTTAAGTACTGAACATTTACAAGTGAATATGATTTCTGAGCAAATTACAAGTAAATGTCTTTCCAGGTCTATTAGAAAGTGTAGATATGGTGTTTAATTTATACCATTCTCTTCATGTTTCTTTAGACACCAATCTTGGGTTTAATTAACTTACATATTAGTATGTGCTACTAATTCCAAGTTTTGTGTCAAAATGAACATCATGGAAGATGTCAATTACACATGTATTTAGGAACGCGTAATTAAAATGTGATATTAGAGCAAGGTCTGGTAGGGTGAGTTTGTTGTCTCAGCTACTCAGGAGGCTGAGGCATGAGGCTCATTTGAGTGAAGGAGTTTGAAGTTCACGGTGGGCAATGTAGCAAGTCTCTATCTCTTGAAGGAAAGAGTGTAATCAAGTCTCGAGTCTCCCAGGCCTGTAATCCCAGGTCTCTGGGAGGGGAGGCGGGTTTAAACCCAGCCTCAAAGCAAAATTAATAACCAAAAAATGACCGAGGCCATAGCTCAGCGTGTAGGGCTTGGGTTAAATCTCCAGTGCCATAAAGAAGGAGAAGAATCTCCCCTTCTTCCTACTATTTTCTTTGTTTTCTGAGACAAGGTTTGGCTGACTGGTTTAGCACTCGCGATTTTCTGCCTCACGCCTCCCTATAGTGTCGGGATACAGAAGTGCAGCATCATGCCTTACTCAGTTTCCTGCTTTCATACGTACTTTTTCCATTTGCTTAGTCCCTGGAAAAAGCACCCTTTCCAGTCTTAAGGCTTTGCACCTACCGTGGGAATTATTATCACGTCTCTCAGGTAAATGCTTGCCCCGAATCCTGAACTATTCCTCTTTTCTCCAGGAGGTTCTAACTGGGATGAGATGACTTTATTGAAACAGGCTTATTTTCTCACGATTCATATAAAAGCGAAGACAGAGATGAAGCACAACAGTTTGAAGATAGTGAATGTCCAGAGTGACTGTCTCCTTCTTCTGCGACAGCTCTGGTGACTTCCTGATAGCTCTACCTGTGCCCCTCTGTTCAGGTCAGGGCCCAAGGATGGGCAAGCTCTGGAGGCTGAAGGTGGTAGAGGCGCCCCTGTATGGTGAGGTTGAGGGGAGCAGCAGAAGCTGGAGATGGATTACATGTGTGTGGCTGGAGCAAGGCCATCCCTGAGAACACACAGCTCCCAAGGCAAGGCACATGAACAACCTACTTTAGCCTGAGAGCACCAGGCGCCCAAGGCCAGCCAGGCAAATACATTGTTAGGCAGAGGGGTTTCACCTCTCATCAACCTCCTGCGTGTATAAAGAAATGCACTGCAGTCATGGGGCAGTTCCTTTTCTCCCACCAGGAGAGAAGGCTCCAGCTGACCTCAGCTTTCTGCATTCTGACTCTTGTCTTCCTTTCTTCATCCTCCACCATCGTCCCCCAAGGAATTTTGAGAGCTGTGCTGGACTCAGCAGAAGGTGGTTCTGTTCCTGAAACTATCAGCCCAGGATTTGTTAGCACACATGAGAGATAGAAAGCCTTGCACCCTAAAGGTAGTATCTGTTCAGTAGATGCTATCTGTGTACCAATTTATGTGTCAGCCAGCCTGTGTCTGAAGATCACAATCTTATGTGTTTTGTCTGTGTTTATGTGTACATTTGTGCCTTTAAATAGGTCTGGATAGAAGATCATTTGTAATTTCTGCAGAATTTGTCTTCTGGAATTAAAACAGGAAAAAGTGAGCCAGGAGTGGTGGCGCCTGCCTGTAATCCAAACACTATACAGCAAGACCCTGCTGAAAAAAAAACAAAATTTTTTCTGTCACTATAGATTTTGCTTTTTTTCATTTTTGTATTTTTATTTTTTGAAGTAGAGTCCCCTGATGCAGTCCAGGCTGGTCTTGCACTCACTGTGAAGTACAGGCTGGCCTCAAACTCACAGCAGTTCTCCTGCCTCATCCTCCCAAGTGCTAGAATCTGAGGCACCTGCCACCAAACCTGGTTTATTGCTTCTCCTTTTAATGAAGGGAAGTAGTACTATATCATTTATATTTCATCAATATTTGTTATGTTTTTAAAAATATTTAAAATAATGACAATTTATACATCTTATTTTAAAATTGGTATTTCAATGAGCTTTTATTTGTTATTACTAATTTTAGGATAAATTTTGAAAATTATCCATTTTAATATTGAAATAAATCTTTTTTCTTTTATACTGTGAAGTTGGAAATGAGTTAATCATATTAAATTGTGGAAAAAATTCTATCCTGAGGCCGGGAGTGTAGCTCAGCAGCACAAGTGCCTGCCTGGCAAACACAAGGTCCTGAGTTCAATTCCCAGTACAAAAAAAAAAAAAAAAGAATCAATTTCTGTGCTCTCTACTCTGTTCCATTGGTGTATGTATCTATTCCTCTACCAAAAATTCTATTCTGAGCTGGGAGGGTGTGCATACACCTGTAAGCCCAGCACTCTGGAAGCTGAGGCAGTAGGATTGCAAGTTTCAGTTTAGGCCACCCCACTGCTAGCCTCTACCCTGCCTTTCTACCAACATGCTCACGCTTCCATCTGGGTTACCAGGAAGCTAACCTTCCACCTTCCCCAATAACAATAGTGCTATTTCCAATGCAATAGAGAATAATACTGATACACAAAGTGTGCTTTGCTTCAGTGGGGCTGTTGAGGGCTTGGTGAGGAGGAGCTTGGGACATACTCAGGCTGTGAAACCCAAGATCTCCTGTCGGAGAGGTGCAGCACTAGTGAAGAGGGTTGACTTGAGCGGAGACAGAGGAAAGCTGTTGGTTGGTGCTGAGCTGTGCTGCCCCCTGCTACCCTGCTCTGTTTCCCAGTGAAGGGAATAAGTCATGCAATCAGACCTGCACTTTCCATTATGAGTTCCATTCTTGAACATCAAAGCTTGGAAGACATGGCGATCTGGGAAAGGTGGGAGTTCATGCTTGGGAACCCAGGTGGCTGGTCTGGTCAGCCCACCCCTAGGGTCACTCCAAAGCTGGGCCTACCCTGAGCAGAATTAAATGAAGTGTAGGAAGCACCCATCTCCCTTCCCGTGAGGATCTCGAAAGCCCCAAATGACTGGGCCTGCCAGAGAAGCTACAGTAATCTCGACCCCAGCACAGTAATCCAGCAAACCCCACTTCTGGTTCCAGCCTGTCTTTAACCTCACTGTTCTTCCTTTCCCCACCTCCTTCCAACCCAGAGAGCATATGTGATTTTCAGGGCTGCCCCAGTCTGGGGACAGCATGACTTTGCTGTACAGAATTCCTGTCTTCTTTCTCCAAGCCGTCTATATGTCTTGGCCCAACCTAAACTGTCTGATGTGTGGGCCTGGGAAACCTAGAGGCCTCAGGCATTCTCATAGCTGTGAGGAGCCAGGATCCTCCTCTCCTGGGACAGCAGGCTCCCAGGGAGAGCTGTCTCCAGGAAAAGATTTTGGGGAGGAGCTCAAGTGAAGGGCAGAGCTGGAAGGGTGTGAGCTGCAGGGAGATCTGGGTGAGCAGCAGAAAGGCCTGAGGTGTGTGTGAGAGCCTGAGGGGGGCTGAAGATGCCAGTGCAGAGGCATCTGGTCTGTGCAGGTTTCCAGTACGGCTAAGGGGGCTCATTTTCCCAAACTAGCAAACAATTTCCCTACAAGAAAACGTAGCCTGGCTTCACGTAGGACAGGCCCAGGACACTTCTCACTATTTAGTATGAGTTAGTGACTGAGATTGGAAGATGTGCCCCTCCCCCACCAGATTGCAACGTCAGTCACTGAAAAGCAAGGGCCCTGGTCCTCATAAGAAGGGGGAAGATGGAGGGTTCATCATGCCCCTGGGCCAGAGAAAGTGCCAGTGAGGTCCTTCTGACTAGGAGATGTTCTGGATATAAACTTTCAGTCATTTAACACAACCTGCTATCAGCCCCAAGTCTGAAAGCTCAGGGAAACAGTGGCGCTTTCAGAGTCACACTTTTACTTTTGTTTATTGGGGACAAGCAGGATGTGATCAGTCCAGCCCTTTGACCTCGGCACTTTACAGCTCCTGCTGAGCTGAGCCTTAAGGCTGGGAGTAGCCCTAGAGCCAGTAGAAATTTCAAGTCCTGCGGGCCTGATCATGTATTTCTTCTCTATAGCCAGCAGATGGCTCTTTAGTTCCACAGCCTTCTGCCTGTCACAGTCCACACGAAGTCCCACAGGGTTGGAGAAAGCTTATTCTGGATGGGACACCAAAGACGTTGGTACGGGAGGGCCCCTTACCAGCGACTCCAGCTCTCTGTGTGCTTTAGGGACAGTCAAGCTTAGTCCAACAGCCAGGTGCCCAGAACCCTGGGCAGACTTTCAATAGCTCTTCAACTCTCCTCGCCCGACCCCAGAATTGAGTCAGCTGTAGGAGAGGAATCAATGTTGGAGACTGTGGGCCGGCAGGGGGCAGCCTGGAGCTCAGACCAGCAGCAGCAGCTTCCTGACCCCTTGGCTTTTTCTCTGGAGAAGCCTGAGAGACCCACTGACTGGCCAAAGGCTTCACGGCCAGAGTCACCATGCCTTGGAGTCTTGTACATTACCCACCCATCCCCCATCCCTCCTTCCTTCCTTCACCCTGCACCTGCTGTCCCAGGTTCGGTGCTTGGTCAGACGCAGTCCTAAACCCCAGGGAGCCATGAACTTGAGAATAGGAAGACGGACCCTTTGACACAGGTAGAGGAGAACCCCAGCAGCTCAGAGGGGGAAGGGACCATCTCTCCCCAGAGACAACAGGGAGGGCTTCCAGGAAGCATGATTTAGCCTCGACTTTTATAGACATCAGCAGATAGGGGGCCTGGACTGTCCAGGCAGTGGGACTAACAAGCAAAGTCTCCCCGGGTGGAAGGCTCAATACTGTGTGTGAAGAGAGGGTGGTGAGGAGTCAGGAAGGAGCGGTGGGCGCGTACAGAGCTGGGAGAGCACACGGGAGCTTCAGGCTAGGATGGCAGGCAGTGCCCAAAGGGGCTGCCTAACAAGTCTAACTTGGACCCAGCAGGTGTGGGGACACTGAAGGGTGTTCATGGAAGGAAAGGGTCCCAGCCCTTCTTAGTCTGCTCTGCTGTCTTCGTGGCAGATGGACTACAGGGCTCAGGTGGAGACAAGGACCCAGGTGACAGGTGTCCACTTCCCAGCCCCTGTGATCACAGTCTGAGCTGGGAGGGACAGAGTAGACCAGGCAGAGCAAAGCATCGGCAGGGGAAGTAGGAAAGCACCTTCTCTGCTGACGTTTGCTTGGTCCGCTCTCTCACCCCGTGGATGATTCCATGGCAGTCAGGGCCGCTCACTTTGATGGAGCCCTTCTGGACCGGGCACTGCAGCATTTGACATGTGCTTTTCACTCCTACAGTGTCCTCTGAGGCAGGCACTGTTAGCATAGATGAGGCAACTGGGGCACAGAGCGGGTCTTTGACCAAAGTCGCACAGCTAGAGGTGGGTTTGGATCCCAGGCAGGTGGCAGGAGAGCTCACCCTCCATTCATGACCCTTTTGTCTATGGTGACCCTGCCCCTCTCTTTCCATGGGGACATCAGCCTTCCAGCACAGACCTGGGAGAGAGGCAGGGCCCACACTGCTGAGCCTTGTGGGTGCCCAAATGTGAGATGATTGGATGGTTGGCAGTGGCCAGACAGGTTGAGTCTAAGGGGTAAGGCCCCTCTAGCTGGGGGCTGGTGTCACTTTCGTCGCCTCCCTACTGGCTCCAAGGCATCTCTTGAATGTGGAGCGGCAGCTTCTGTCCTCTGCTTTCTCTTTCCACCAACAAGCTCCAGGCCTCCGCAGCAAGAACAGCCCAGAGTGGAGGTTGTGGAGGGGCAGGCTTTATTGACAATGGAGAACGCAGAATACTGGGCAAGCACACAGCACTGCTCTGAGAGTCCTGGCTCAGGTCAACCCAGGAGCCTGATAACTCTGGAGGCCTCATCACCGCAACATGCTTAACAATCTGATACTTCCTTTCCAGCAACCCGAAGGCATCTCCATTACCCAACCACACATCCAGCTGGAGTGCTTAGGTCAGAGTGAGTCAGAGCTCCCGGAGATGAAGTGGAGCAAAGTGCATTCTGTGGCCGCCATGTGAAGTTAGGGTTTGGCCCAGGGCATGAGCCCCCTGTGCCGTCCTAGACAGGGCCTGTCCAATCCACCCCAGTCTTCCAGGTGGGGAGATAAAGGCACCAGCAGTCCCAGCCCACAGATCCCTCTCTTTAGAAGCCTGGTTGGAGGCATGAAGGATGCAGAGCCGACTGCATTTCCTGCTCTCAGAGCCTTGGCAGGGGTCAGCACACCCCCTTGTGTCACCTCCTCCCCTTCCCCTCTTCCCCGAGGCAGCCCTGTGTGGGATCCCCTGCGAGCCTGGGCGTGTCCCTGCCTGCATGGCAGCTGCAGGGCTCCATGTCACCTGGCAGGCCTGGCTCTCCCTACGCCCCAGTCCATGAGTTGTTTAGGGACAAAGAAAGACTGGGGATCGGCTTCTCCCACTTCCGGGCCTGTGGACTGAAATTTTCTTCTGCGTGGAACACTCCCTCTACATCATTCCATGGTTCACCTCTATCAGGTCTGAGCTCACATTTTCATTCTTTTGAGGGACCTCATGGTCCCCCTAATAAAATATTTCCCTTTCTTTACAATGCTTAACCTGTGCTCCTCTCATCAAGGAAAAAACAGATATGAATATCATATGCAGGTTAAGTGATGCTCACCATCTGACTTTGGTGATTTGCACCTGAATATTTGAGCTGTTAATGCTGAATTGGGATCTCTGTTCAGTGGTGGCACCCCAAGTTTCCAATGCATTCCTTTGGCCTCTATAGGTTCATCTTTGAAACTGAGCTTACCACAGACTAAAGAAGGCAAGGAAGGGACTCCAGGAGGTCACCAACTTCAGGTTCGAGTTAGTGAGTTGTGGCTTTTTATAAAAAGATGCTAAGAACATTTAAACTTCAACTCTTTTCTGCTTGACTAAAACAACCCTTATTCTGGAACAAGAATAAGAATGCCAGGTGTGGTGGTGCACATCCGTAGACTCCTCACGGGGAGGCTGAGGCAGGAGGATAGGTGTGAGTTCAAAACCAGCCTGGGCAACATAGTGAGTTCAAGGCCTGCCTGAATTTTTGTGGAACCCAGGACCGAACCAAATGGAAAACTCTGCACCAAGGAAGTTGGAAGGCAACCAATTTTATTACACTGGTGGGCTGATGGGGCATTGCTCCCAAAGCATCAGCCACAGCCAGCTTTTGGCTTAGTTTATATCGGCATTGCAAGCTGGAGATACAAAAGCTTAAAACCTACACACAGAAAAGGCATTCTTGGAGTCAGATTTTGTAAAATAATAAGAGCTACTTCAAATTTTCTATATAATAAAAAAATTCAGGGCTGGGGATATAGCTCAGTGGCATAAGCGGCTGCCTGGAAAGCACAAGGTCGTGAGTTTAATCCCCGGTACCGAAAAAAAAAAACTCAGTATCAGTTTATTCTCCTTTTATTTCCTGTTGTGCTTAAGTGTAGTTCTAATATCTTAGTTTTAAGATAAAATCATGAGTTCTGTTCTGGGAAAGTTTGCAATAAATTATTTATTTACTTATTTATAATTGCACTGCATATAACCACAAGTCTTAAAAGTTGATTTTTCTAAGTATAAAATAATATATGTGCCAGGTGTGGTGGTTCATGCCTGTCACCCCAGCATTTGGGAGGCTGAAGCAGGAGGATCACTTCAAGTTTGAGATGAGGCTGGGCTGCATCGTGAGTTTAAGGTTAGCCTGAACTACATTCTGAGACCCTCCCTCAAAAACTAAAAAAAGAAAAATGAAAGAGTAAACCAAAGTTCATGGACAGGAATAGGAAGTAAGGGGAAAGGAATAAAAATGATAAAAGAAAGATAAAGTGGAAACAAGGCTTGGTAAATAAGGCAGGGAAGAGGGGTTAGTGGGAGGGGAAGAGATGGGAATAAAAAAAGGAATTAAGATATATCATATATAGGTAAAACTTGCCTATGATGAATATGATCATTATGTATATATAAAATGTACCAATGAACCTAATTAAAATTGTAAAAAAAAAAAAAAAAAGGGCAGGCATGGTGGCCCACACCTGTAATTCCAGTACTCAAGAGAGTGAAGCAGGAGGAGGATCGCTGTGAGCTTGAGGCCAGCCTGGGCCTCAAAGGGACTTTAAGGCCAGTCTGAACTGCATACTGAGACCCTGTTTCAAAAGGCACAAAAAAAGTAAAACAAATTAGAAGTCATATGTTAATCTACCTCCTAGTTGTTAATGCTTGAATTAGGCATTGTATTATGGTCATTGAGAATGGTATCTATCTCTCTATCTCTCTATCTATCTATATACATATATATGTGCTATATGCTATGGTATTTAATGATATACATTCGTACCTTTAATTTATGCATATGTATACATGCATGTGTACACATTAGAAGTCTTTATACTATAAAAATGAAACCCATAATTGCTGTATCCAGCACAACTCTCAAAATTTCCAGGGAGAGGATGGTGGACAACAAAGAAGGAAGACAAGTGAGAATACAGAAAGCTGAGGTCACGTGGATCCTCCTCCTGGTGGGAGAAAAATAGCCACCCAATGACTGCAGCACATATATTTATACACTCGGAAGGTCAATGTCAGTTGAAACCACTCTGCCTAACAACTTGTTTGTCTGATGACCTCAGGCACCTCTTGTTCTTGAGGCTGGAAAAGCGTGTTTATGCATCTCACCTTGGGCACTCCATGCTCTTGGGGCTGGCCTTGCTTTAGCTCTGTAAATGTGATTGATCTCCCCATATCCCTTTATATGTTTTGTTTTGGGTTTTTTTGGGTTTTTTTGTTTGTCTGTTTTTTCCGGTACTGGGAATTGAACTCACGACCTTGCACTTGCCAGGCAGGCGCTGTGCCACTGAGCTAAATCCCCAGCCCCTGTTTTTCTGTTTTGTAGTTGCAATATGTAGTTGTAATAGGTCATGAACCCATAAATTGACTGGTATATGGGAAAGGACCTAAGGTGAGACATGTCCAAAATGGTCTTCTGCATACCCACAGGGTAATCATTTAGCACTTCTACTAGAGTGAGAAACATTGCCCACACCCTGTAGATCTGTAGTTGCTACATGCAGAGGACCAGTGGTATTGGGAAATAACTGAAACATCTGCACCTGTGTCTAAAAGCCCTTTGAATGTTTTTCCTTCAATCATCAATTCTATCTCAGAGATCTTATTTAATCTGTTTAACCCAGTAAGGATCAGAAGATCCAAAATCCTTGGGTTTTCTTTCCTTATTTATAGATTTTCCAATTTTTGACAAAGGAAGAATAACCAGTTGAGAGATACAATAGACTGGAGTGACTTGAACAGTGTATTGAATAGTTTGAACCATAACTTGGATGTCCCCTGCATAATCATCATCAATGACACCAACAAAAACCTAAAGACCTTTTAAAGTGAGACTCTATAGCCTAGCAGAAGTCCCTGTAGGGAGTGGCTAAAGATGAAAATTCTTTGGTCCTGAGAAAAACCTCTTCCTGAGACAATTCCACTCATTAGTAGCTAGGCAACCCTGTGTCTCATATTAATTTTGTCAAAAGTATAAATCAGCACCCATTATGTTGTTGTTCACTTACTCTTTTCCCATCTGGAAAGAAGGGTCCAACTGACCTCAGCTTTCATCCCGTTTTCATGTCCTATTTTTTTTCATCCCCACACCATTTATCCTCAGGACCATCCAGAGCTGCTGCATGAGTTGTGGCAAGTGTCTTTCTTCCTTGGGGCAAATGTCCTGGAGGAGGGACTGAGGTCCAAGTCTCTGCTATCTTTTGTTGCCTGACAGAGTTGAGAAATGTGCTTGGCAGTGGAGAGTAGCACTGGGGAGGAATTGGGGAATGTGCCCTCACTTCTGGCAGGGCTGGGTCAGGGCCCGCTGGAAGTTTTCTGGAACAGGTAGGCCCTCCGCATCAGTTTTGGATCAACACCCAGTTTCCTGATGATGTCCTCATCTATACTTGGGTGGATACTGGAAGGTTCTGTTGAAGGGAAGGGACAGATAATGGCTGTGCTGCCCATACAGGTGCAGCAGAGCAATTTTGGGGAAAATGTCTCCCCACTGCACAGCTGAAACAAGTAACTTTGTTCTTGCCTTTTCTTCTAGGCTGTGCATGAATAGCCAGAGTGATAGCTGCTGACAAGGTAGCCACTTGTACATATGAGGGACCAATGTCTGCACAAATCCAAATCATCTCAGACAGCATAGCCCATTTTTGTGGGTTCTTAAGCTTCTTTGCATCACTTATTTGCATTTTCAAATGCCAATTGTTGAAAGATGAACTTGCCAACCTCTGCCATTGATAATCTTCCCACTAGCCTGCAACAAGTATGCCACAAAACCCTGAAAATGTTCACCAGGACCCTGGTGAAGGGAGGTCAAATCAAAGATGTCTACACTTTGAAGGAATTTCCCTCAAAGCACTTGTGGAGGCTATTTCAATTTGTTCATAGAATTACAATTCAGAAGTAAACTGATTATTTGTGGAAGCAAAAGCATCTTCTCTGGTTGACATGCCTTTTATAATGGCTGTGTTTTGAATGTCATTGTGAGTGGTATAATCCACACACAAGTTAAAAAAATTTTCCCTTCCACAATTAATCTCCCAGACTTAACATGATTTAGCTCTTCCTTTCCAGTCAATTGGGGCCATAACCTGTTTTCCTATGAGCTCCATAAAACCCAAGCTAAAAGGGGTTGTGGGGCTATAGGTAGTGGTTGCTTATTTTAGTTCTTTTAAGGTCTTAAAGGGTACAGCTTCATGAAGATGTACAACTTGTCCCAGGTTATTGGGATCTGGAGTTCAACAACAGGATAGACATATTGAAAACCCTGCAAAGATTCTCCTCTCCCTCTGGCTTCTTTCAGCACCAATTGCAAAGGCCAAAGACGGGATGACTCTATTCTGTGAAGGGTGGAAGTCTCAGTGTCTGATGCAACAAAATTTTTCTGAACTGAGGAAGCAGAAGTAGCTTTGGATGGCGGTGAAATGGAAGTCATAGTGAAACACTCCTCTGGTGGGAAATGGTCTTCTTTGCCACCACAACGCCTTCCTTATCTGATTGATCAAGAGTATTAGGCTCGGGGCTGGGGATTTAGCTCAGCGGCAAAAGTGCCTGCCTGGCAAGCGCAAGGTCGTGAGTTCGGTTCCCGGTACCGGAGAAAAACCAAAAAAAAAAAAAAAAAAAAAAGAGTATTAGGCTCAAAGTCTATCTGGAGTGGAGGGCAGTTGCTCCACTATCCTTTTTCTGCTCAAGACTTAGTTTTAAGACAGTGTCTGGACCAAAATAAATAAATAAATAAAATAAAATAAAACAGTATCTGGGACTGGGGATTTAGCTCAGCGGCACAGCTCCTGCCTGGCAAGCGCAAGGTCATGAGTTCAATTCCCAGTACCAGAAAAAAAAACAAAACAAAACAAAAGACAGTGCCTGGAGCCAAATCCTCTGTGGTCATCTCAACAAGCATACAGTCACTGAGCAACTCCCTGATGCAGGTTCACAACAAAAAAGTAAATGTGGTAATCAATAATATAACAAGCATTTGTATATACCTCTGTTATTCTTGATAACCTGTTTGCCCCATGTTTTACACCTGATGAAACCAATATTGAAAATATCAATACACCACTCTCCCCTATGCTTCTCATGAGCTTGTTTTCCTTTTTTCTCTCATGAGCCTGTTTGGTTCACACATGCAGTCAGAGGTGTCTTCTCATTCAGTATATGACAACTTTCCTCCTGACCCAGGTCCTGGTTCAGGTGCCAATATGCTGCATCCAGTGCAGCTCTTGATATTCCCAGGGGAGAGGATGGTGGAGGATGAAGAAAGGAAGACAGGAATCAGAAGGCACAAAGCTGAGGTCAGGTGTAGCCTTCTCTCCTGGTGGGAGAAAAAGAGTCACCCAACAACAGCAGCACACTTATTTATATGCTCAGGAAGTTAATGTCAGCTGAAGTTATGTCACTCTTCTGCTTAGCAACTTGTTTATCTGGCTCATGTCAAGTGCCTCATGTTCCTGAGGATGGAGCGGCATTTTTACTCACCTTAGACGCTCTGTGTTATAAGGGCTGGTCTTGCTCCAGCCCTGCAAGTGTAATCGATCTACCAATTCCTGTGAATGTTAGACTGGTTGAAATTGTCATGCATTTGTATAGTAGCTTCTATTAGAAGATAGATAGCAATGTCCAAATAATTTAAGAATTTTTTAAATTTATTATGAATTTATTAATTTATTATTTTATATTATACATACATTTCCCTTATACAGGGATAGCCTTATTTAGCCCTGCATTTGTAATCAATCTCCAGCTTTAGCTGCTCCCCAAACATAATATTTCATAAATATTTTTCAACATCAATATTCAAAAATAAATATTTAACTAAAAATATTTCTCGCATTTAATAGAAGTTTCATAGGAAAATCAAGACCAAGATGATGGAGTGGCAAGAAGCAGAAGAAAAGCCTGTCTGAGTGTTGCCATTTGGATGTTGGAATATAACAATGTGAGGAAGACAAGAAGGATGGAAGTGGGTCCCCTGGACACAGGAAAGATTTGAGGTATGAATTAAAGCCCATGAAGAGAGTGAAGGAAGGAACTCCAAAGATGAGCAAGGAGGTAGCTGGTGGTGACTACTCTCTGAGCTGGGATTCACTGTTTGAGAGGGACAATTCAAGCCTATGGGCACATGGTGACTACTAGAGACCCCAGAGGCCTTCACAGAAAGATGCAGCAGTGGAAGGGAACAGTGGACATAAAAGATTGCACTAGCTCTCAGTGAGTACTGAGGGATCAGTTGTCCCATGTGAGAGAGTGAATTGCCAGGAGCCATCTTGGAGAGGGGCCAGCTGAGGCCAAACTCAGAGCAGCTGTTGGCTCCATCTATCTGCTCTTGGCTGTGCTCAAGCCCATGGAAGGTGTGCTGATGGCTGCAGGCCCAATGAGTCTGATCTTTGCCATATGGTGTAGGTTCTCTGAGATTATCCACGACCCCACTAAAAAGCTACTGCTGCCTTGCTGGGATAAATCTCCATGGATCAGGACTCCACACATGTATGTCTCCACAATGTACGTCTCCACAATGTATGTCTCCACACATTATTGACCAGTGACAGCAGAGACAAACCTGTAAGTGGAACTTTTTTTGGTCTTTCTCTCATTTTTTGATCATTTTTTTGGTCTTTCTCTCATTTTCTCTCGTTTTTTGTTGTTGTGGTTGTTGTGGTTTTGTGTCTATATGATTAGTCATGTTTTGATCAGATTTTGTTTTTAGAAGTGTGAATGTGGTTTCTAGCCTCTTTGTAGTTGTTCTGTTCACTTCTTCTTTTTATCTTTTCCTTTTTCCTTTCTCACTAGTCTTCTGTACCAGTTTTCCAAAGTTAGCATGATTGCCCTTGTTCCTCCAACCTTACTTCTAATCTCTTCCTCTTCTTTCACTTCTCCATTTTCTCCCTAACCCATTTTAAACTTGAATCCCTGAGGGAAAAATTGACATACTAATGGAGCCCCTGCATGTAATTTTATATACTGCATATAATTTTGTGGTCTGTTTTACATATTTTTACATAACTACAAAACTATTTTATATGATGAAAGGTGGCAAATTAGTGGATACCTCAGCTTGTCATTTTCTAGGTGGTGATTGTTGCTACTGTTATTGCTGATGGAACCACTGTAGCCACAAGTGACATAATTCTTCTGAATTGCTATTCTTGGTACTCCAAGACTGAGACTGACTATGGGTCATACAAAATACTGTGTCACAGTCCAAGGAACCAAGGGCTGGGACAAACAGGCAGCAACTTCTGCTCCCCAACAAACTGAAAAGGTAGGATCTTGCAAGAAAGTCAAAACCCAAAAACCAACTATACCTGGAAGATACCTTGGAGAAATAGTCATTTCATAAGGATTCTAAATGCTACCAATAAACTAAACCACCATAGAAAATTTAGAAGCATCACCCCAGGAATTAAACTGAAAAAAGAAAATGAGAAGACAATTAAACAAGATGTAACCTCACACATCCAGTTCACCAAAGGCAAACCCAGGGGGCAATGAGGAGGGACAACCTGAAAGCCCTCCCCCTGGCCTCTCTGAAGTGGTAACAACAAAGCAATACAGTGAGGCTTGTCTTGGTTACTTTTCTCTCATTGCTGGGACAAAATACCTGACGCCCAAAATTAAGGAAGGAAAGGTTTATTTTGCTTACAGTTTGTGGAGGTTTCAGTTCATACTTGGCAGATTACGAGGCAGAGTGGCACATGGCAGAGGGCTACAGCTCAGGCAGCAGAACACAGCAAAACAACAAGCACAAAAGCCAGGAAATGGCCTCAAGCAGCCTCTTGCGCTCCCTTACATATGCAAACTATCCACCCCAGGGCGGGTGCAGCTCTCACACCCATAATCAGTCAAACTTTAAAAGCCTGCCCCATGACCGCATGAGGATTTGGGGGGACACACAGACACAAACCATAATAAGGCTCTAGAAAAGTCAAATCAGAAATAATCTCTCAGATAACTGCAGAGATGGTGTCCACAATGAAAATCATGCTCCCTGACTCTAGAACAGAAATACAGACAAAAACATAGATAAGCTAAGAAGATTATGGATGGCATGAATGTTTAGCATAGGAAAGAAATGCCACCCATTAGGCAGATTAAAGAAGATATCCAAGAGAATAAGAATTCCATTGAAAGTATCTGCACCAGATTAAGCCAATGTGAGGATACAATCTCAGGTATATAAGATAAGTTTGCAGTTAGTGATCATGAAAAGAAAGATTACTTAAAAATGGCCTGGGACCATGAGAAATCAATGCAGCAGATGCTAGATGAGATAAAGAAGAAGAAAGATTGATTGGAATCAATAAAAGAGCAGGAGATAGCAGAAATGATATTAAAAAACTGATCACAGAGCTGAGCATGGTGGTACATGCCTGTAATCCTAGCACTGAAGAGGCTGAGGCAGGAGGATCATTGTGAGTTCAAAACCAGCTTGGGTTACACAGTGAACTTCTTTTTATCTTTTTATCTTTTCCAGCCTGAACTGTATAGTGAGACCCTGTCTCAAAACGACAAAAAAAAACTGATCACAGATGTCATGGCAGAAAACTTCCCTGGTAGAGTAAAAAAACTTGATATACACCTAAGTGAGGCATATAGAAGTCCAATTAGCCACTATCAAAAAAATGTACAACCAGGCATAACATCATCAAGATTTCAGAAATTTAACACAAGAATAGAATCTTAAAAGCTGTTTTGGGAAATGAAACAAATCACCTGTAAAGGAAAGCCCATCAGAATCACAGCTGACTTTTCAGGATAAACCCTCATGTGAAGGACTGCTTGAAATGAATTACTCCAAGTTGAAAGGAAAACAACCTTCACCCAAATTGATGTACCCGATAAACTTATCTTTGAAAACCGGTAGAGAAATAAGATACTTCTATGACAATGAACATCTGAGGAAATTCATGATCACAAAACTGGAACTCCAAAATGTTTTGAAGGACATTCTAGAAAGAGATAACAAGGACTACAACTCCATGAATGCCAACAGAAGGACTCCACCTGGCAAGGCAAACAATTGAGCAGAGGTAGGGTAAAAGGGGGGCCAACAACAGGAAAATAATATGACAAAGATCAATCAATACGTATTAGTTCTAACCATCTATGTTAATGGTCTTAATTCACCAATCAAAAAATGCAGACTGACAGAATGGATCAAAAACCAAGACCAACAATATGCCACAATATGCGGCAAAAGAAACACATTTAATGCAAAATGAAATTTGTAGACTGAAAATCAAAGTGTGAAAAACAATACTCCAGGTGACAGGAACTCAGGAAAAAACAGAGATAGCTATTCTATTTGCACCAAAATTGAATTTTAAGCCAAAACAGATTAAGAGAGGTAAAGAAGGTCACTACAACCTTGTAAAGGGAACAATCCAAGAGAAACAGATGACAATTATAAATATACATGCAACAAATACCAGCACACTCAACTATATAAAACAAATATTAGGGCCACTGATATACCTCAGTGGCACAGTACCTGCCTGGCAATTGCAAGGTCCTGAATTTGGTTCCAAGCACCAAAAAACCCTAGATAATTAAAATAAATAAATAAATAAATAAATAAATATATATATATATATACACACACAAATCAAATAAGCACTAATACAGTTGTATTTGGGAATGTCAATATACAACTGTCAAAAAAAGATCAACTAGACAAAAAAATCAACAATGAAATATTAGAACTGTACCAAATTTTTGAACAAATGGACTTAGTAGATGTCCACAGAATCTTCTCCCCCATCAAAATAAGCATCAAAATAAACATTCTCATCTGCACATAAGATGTTCTCCAAAATAGACAACATACCAGCTCCTAGAGTGAACTTAAGTAAATGCACAGGAATTGAAATTATCCCATGCATATTGTCAGACCACAGTGCAATGAAATTGGAAATCAATGGCAAATGGAACCACAAAAACTTAAAAGGCACCCTACTGAACAACCACTGGTTCACATATGAAATTAAAATAGACAGTTTCTATAATTAAATGACAATGCCAGTACACCATACTGCAACTTATGAGACACAATGAAAGCAGTCCTAAGAGGCAAATTTATAGCAAGAATACTCATAGCAGGAAAACAGAGCAATTGCAAATAAACAACTTAATGGTAAACCTCAAACTTCTAGAAAAAGAGCAGGATAAACTAAAAGCATGTAAAAGAAGGGAAATTACCAAGGTCCTGAGTTTGATTCCTAGTACCAAAAAAAGAAAGAAGATAAATTTTAAAGATCTGAGCAGCAATTAATGACTTGGAGACTAAGAAAATAATACAAACAAATAATTAATTGAAGACATGGTTCTTTGAAAGATTAAAGAAAATAGACAAACCTTTATCCAACCTTATCAGTAAAAGGAAAGAAATGGCTCCAAGCCATGCAATTAGGAATGAAATCACAATGGAGCCTGCAGAAATCCAGAAGATCATCTCTACCTACAATGAAAACTTGCATGCTAAAAAGATGGAAAATGCAGAATAAATGAACAGATTCCTAGAAACATGAATTACCAAAGCTGAGTCAAGAAGATATAAAAATCCAAAATAAACCAATATCAATCAATGAAATTAAAGATGTAATTAAAAACCTACCAAAAAGAAGAGCCCAGGCTCTGACAGATTCATTGCTGAATTCTACAAGAAATTTAGAGAACACCTAACACTACCACTTCTCCAACTTTTTAATAAAATTGAAAGGGAAGCAATACTCCCAAATTCATTCCTGGAAGCAAGCATAAACCTGATACCAAAACCAGAAAAAAAAAATACTAAGAGAACTATAGACCAATTTCACAAATGAAAATAGATGCAAAAATCTTCAGTAAGATACTGGAAAACAGAATGCAGCAAATCGTCAAGAGGATTACACACCATGACCAAGTAGGATTCACCCCAGGGATGCAGGGGTTGTTCAACATATGTACATCAATAAATGTATTAAACTATATTAACAGAGCCAAGAACAAAAATGATATGATCATCTGAGTAGATGCAAAAAAAGCTTATCATAAAGTCCAGCACCCATTCATGATTTAAAAAAAAAACAAAACCCTACATACAATTGGCATAGATGGTCTTTATCTCAATCTGATAAAAGCATCTATGACAAACCAGCAGCCAGCATCATATTAAATGGACAAAAATTGAAAGCTTTCACTCTAAAATCAGGAAGAAGACAAAGGTGTCCACTGTCTCCACTCTTATTCCACATAGTCCTGGAAACTTCAGCCAGAGCAGTTAGACAAGAGAAAGAAGGCTCAGTTTGTCATGTTAGTAACCCTTAGTTATTACGTGTTGATCAGGCCTGCAGTGTTGCTAATGAGTGCACGTGCACGGTGAAGGCTTAAATAAATGAGACAATTGAAATAATTATAGGGCTCCAGCAGGATCCAATCCTCTCACAGAATTCAAGATTCTCTGGGTTCGGAAAAAGAACTTCCCTGGAAGGTCCTCTATTTCATTGGTTTTTAAACAAAGGAGGAGGACACTGAAGAAAACACAAGAATCTGGGCAGGACTTGGGAGTCCCTCTCAGGACTTCTCCAGGTAATACATTACGTTAATTTAGGAGAACTATGTTATCTCCAGAAAGACTTTCACCTTAGGAGTGAGAGGTCTACAGCTACACTCTCCTTTAATGAAATGGGGTTGGAGCCAAATGTCCTCAGCTGTCGCCTTATCTTGTCCTTTGAGGCGTCCCAACTTCACAGGCTCATACAGAGCTCAGTGGGGACCAGTGACTCATAGACACTCACTTCCTATGAGTCTGCTGCCCATCTCCAGACAAGGGCCTGGGCCTTGGGAAAACTCACATGTAAATATGAAAAACCAGTTAGTTAATATAAATCCTGTTCAGAGCTGCTTCATAGTGGTCTCCATCAGAGGATATTGCTCCATGGCACAGCACCTGCCTCACAAGTGCAAGGTCCTGGTGAAGAAAGAAAGAAAGAAAGAAAGAAAGAAAGAAAGAAAGAAAGAAAGAAAGAAAGAAAGAAAGAAAGAAAGAAAGAGAAAGAAAGAGAAAGAACTTATTTGCAGATGATGTGATATTTTAGACAGAAAAGCCCAAAACTCCACTAAACCCTCCTAGGTTTAATAAACACTTTTTGGGTGTTATTGTGAAAAGGGTTGTCTCCCTAATTTCTCTCAGTCACATTGTCATTCATCTACAGGAAGGTGATTGGTTTTTGAGTGTTGACTTTGTATCCAGCTATGCTACTGAATTTGGTTACTAAATCTGGAAGTCATCAGTAGTGCAGGTGAATACAAAGTCAACACTCAAAAATTAATAAACTTCCTCTACATGAATAAGAAACTCACTGAAAGACAAATTAAGGGGACAACACCCTTCACAATAGCATCCAAAAAAAGAAATACCTAGGAATTAATCTAACAAAGGATATAAAAGACTTCTACTTTGAAAACTACAATACTCTGAAAAAGGAGATAGAAGAGGATATCAGAAAATGGAAAGATATCACTTGCTCTTGGATAGGAAGAACTAATATAGTGAAAATGGCCATAATTCCAAAACTGTTATACAGATTTAATGCAATTCTGATCAAAATTCCAACAGCATATCTCACAGAATTAGAGGAAACAATCCTAAAATACATTTGTAATCACAAGAGACCTACAATAGCAAAGGCAATTCTGGACAACAAAGGCAAGACTGGGGGCATCACAATTCCTGACTTGAAATTATACTATAAAGGTACTGTGATAAAAAAGTGTGGTACTGCCAAAAAAACAAACCCAAAGATCAATGGAACAGACTAGAAGATGCAGAAACAACTTCAGATGTACTCAGACACCTTGTCTTTGCCAAAGGTGCCAATCACAATCAGTGACAGAAAGATAGCCTCTTTATCCTGTAATCCCAGCACTCGGGGGCTGAGGTAGGAGGATCGTTGCAAGTTTGAGGCCAGCCTGGTCTACGAAGTGAGCTGAAGGCCAGCCTGAACTGCATAGCAAGACCCTGTCTCAAAAAAAAAAAAAAAAAGAAAAAAAGAAAAGAAAAGAAAAGAAAAAGAAAGAAAGAGAGAAAGAAACGGGTTGGGGATTTAGCTCAGGGGCTGGGGATTTAGCTCAGGGGCTGGGGATTTAGCTCAGCGGCACAGCACCTGCCTGGCAAGTGCGAGGTCATGAGTTCGATTCCCGGTACCAGAAAAAAAAAAAAGATAGCCTCTTTAATAAATGGTGCTAGAAAAACTGGCTCTGCACATGCCTGAGATTAAAATTCGACCCATTTCTTTCATCATGCACTGAACTAATTTGAAATGGATTGGAGATCTAAATATTTAAACAGAAACATTAAATCTGCTGGAAAATAGAATAGATAAAATTCTTGAAGACATTGGTGTACGCAAAGACTTTATAAATAAAACCCTGATTGTACAGGAACTATGGTAAACAATCAACAATTGGGATCTTATCTTATTAAAAACTTTTACACGCAAGAAAAACCACCAAGACACAAAAACAGACAAACCACCAACAGAGTGAAGAGACAACCCACAATGTGGGAAAAAATGTTTGCCACCTCTTCCTCAGACAAAGGATTACTATGGAGAACATATAAAGAACTCTAAAATATCAGATCTGCCAAATTTGAAGACCCAATCCAAAAATGGGCATCTGAGATGACCACACACTTCTCACATGAAGAAATACAAACAGCAAATAAATAGATGAAAAAATGTTCCACATCATTGGTCATTCGAGAGTTGCAATTTAAAACAACACGGAGATTCATCTCACTCCAGAAAGAATGGCTATTATCAAGAAATCAGCCAGTAACAAATGCTGGAGAGACTGTGGGGGAAAAGGAACCTTTCTCCACTGTTGGTGGGATTGGAGACTGGTTCAACCACTGTGGAAATCGCTGTGGAGATTCCTCAAAAAACTACAATTAGAGGTCCCATTTGACTGACTTATTCCCCTGCTTATTCCCCTTTTAATTCTAGGGTAACTTCCTAGAATTAAAAACATCATACCACAGTGATATATGCACACCCATGTTTATAGTAGCACAATTTGTAATAGCTAGATCTTGGAAACAACCCAAATGCCCATCAACTGATGAATGGATAGAAAAGATGTGGTCTTTTTATATGATGGAGTAGTACTCAGCCATAAAGAAGGATAAACTGGAGACTTTTGTAGGTAAATGGATGCAACTCTACACCATACTCATAAGTGAAATAAACCAGACATACATGTGCAAACATCATACTTTCTCCTTAGTGAGAGCTGAAAGAGTAAATAAGATCAGAAATGTACAATAGGAAGAAGCTGTTCAAAAGGAAAGAGAAACTAGGATGGGGAAAGGAGAAAAGAAGGGACAAACAAAACAAACATATAAATACAAGACAGTTAAGATACTTATACTACTAATTTCTCTCAGTTCATTGAAAAGAAAAGTTTGTGCTAATATTGTTTGAACAATTAAATGCTGATATCTTTTACACTGAGTAACTAATTTGAAGAAGACAACACTCGGTGTATTAACCACTGTTACTCTCATCTTGTTTTGAAATTTTGTTTTATTTTATTTCTCTTCACAATAAATTAAAACATTTTCTCTTGTCCTTAGAGTTGGCTCTGTCAGCGCTGCTGACCACAGGTAGATTGGCCTGAGTGGAGATGAATGCTGTCACTGCACCTAGGATGACGGCGCTCTGCTTCCTGTATGGCTCCTCCTCCAGCAGGTCAGCCTGGACTCATCCTTCTCGTGTGACAGGCACCAAACACAGCAAAGGAAGACACAAAAGGCCCCTCTAGGGCCACGCTGAGAACTGGCCTGTAGTCACTCTGAGTTGACTAAAGCAAGGCACATGTTTGAGCACCACAACCAGGGAGTGTGCTGGAGGGCACTGTAAAGCTATGTCACAACAGACAAGGACATAGAGACTTGTGTGAAGGACTGGAGTCATCTGTGCAAACTAGGAGGGAAGGATTGGAGGCATCTGGGCAAACTGCCGCACTCGATGGGGCTGTGGTTCCTTCTTCAGTGTCACTGCTGGGCGTTTGTTCATAAGACTGGCGCCTGTGTATAAGAATCAGAGAAAGGACAAAAATATGAAAACAATCAGGAGTATCACAAGATACATGTGAACACCACTCCCCACCCAGGTTTCTCATTGGCTTAGCTCCAACCAGGAGAACAAGTTCCACAAATCACTTAACCAATGTGAGAAGAGCAGTTTCTTTCTTGACAAACTCAGTTTCTCATTTTTCATTTACAATGAGAAGTGTTGGCCCTTGCACAGATCTCACCTAGGCACGCCCATAAAACACTAAGAAGATCTGTATCATCTAGAAGCATTTTATGAATTGCTAGTGCAACACAGCGGCAGGGTGCTTGCCCAGCATGCTGCAGGGCCTGGATTGGAGCCCCAGCACAGAGAGGGGAAAAAAAAATAGAACCATTTCAACAACCACATTCACCCTGGTCTCTTGGGTCTGCAAAGCGAATGCTGTGTCACTTGCTATTTGGGCCACAATAAGGATTCTGCGCAGAAACACACATTGAAGGTGTAAAGAGTCTTGGCCAAGCCAGGGAAAGCTGGTGGTGAGCTATCCCTCTGAAGCAACCAGGGGGAGGAACTCCCTTCTCTCAGCTGTGGGCTCTGTGTGCCTGAGAACAAGGCAACCTGCACATAGTCCATGGCCCTGGCCCGAGCTCCCATGGGCAGGTTCAATCCACAGGGACATCTGCATTGCTGGAGACAAAGGAAGCTCCACAGTGCATCTGCGCAGAGTCAGAAACCAACACGTGGTGACCCCACGGCAAAGTTCATCCCCAACACAACATCGGAGAGAACAACACACAACACTTACAACACGACAGCACCAACTCTTAGGACTCTCTGACCCACCCACTGACCAAGATCCTGAGGTCTTGGAGCCAAGTCCAAAACAAAGGACTACACTTTCTTTCAGAGCCTGTTGTGACTTGTGTCTAGATGTGCCCTCAAAGCCACATGTGGTCATTAGGTGGGGCTTGACCAGAGGTGGCTGGATCTAGAGTGTGTGAGGGATTCAAGGTACAATGCTAGGATTAAGGGGGTGTGATTACTAAATCAATCCACCGGTTTGGCACTGCACTCATCCCAGTAGCCTCAATAGAGTATATAGGAGGCAGGGGGGAAAAGCTGCTAAAGTCTCTTGTTGCTTTTGCTACACTGTGCGCTCCATGAACTGTGCTCCTCCGCCAAGCCACCTTTTTTGGAGCCAGCAGATGATGGACTGAAACCTCAACAGGTTGTGAGGCAAATAAACCTTCCTCCCTTTAACTTCAGTTGTCAGGTATTTTGTCTCAACAAAAAGAAAAGTAAGGCAGAGCCCCTTACCTTCCCTGATTATAAAGAAAAATAACCACCATTGAAATCAATACAATAGAAGCAACAATAGGGATCCGGGAGCGATGTGTCTTCTTAGCTTCTGCAGGAAAAAAGAGAAGAAGAATAAGGAGAAACCATCAGCAAGAGCCTAAGCCCAAGAGCCTAAGACACAAACAACTGCTAACACCAGTGAGCTCTGTGTCATTTTCCTCTCAGGAGATCCAACCAGCAACCCCACACCACAGGTCTCAGCATCACCATTCCTATCACACTCATCTCCCACATCTGAGTACAGGAAGCCCCAACTTATGAAAGTGCGAGTTGTGAACTTTACAGATACAATGGACCTCACATTGTCAATATTTGTAGATGGGAACAAGTTGAGACAGGAGGACTGCCAAGAGCTGACAAGTAGCCCTGTTTCCACCTCATGACTGTTTTCAACCCTTTCCACCTTCCACACCGTGTACCTGGGCACAGGGACTGAACTCAGACTGTTGCCTCCGGGCCTGAGCTGGGCCAGACCCCAGCTTGTTCCCTTAGCCCAGCTTACTCTTTTTCCCCATCAAACACTAGCAAAGACCCTAGACTGCCCAGGAACCAGAGAGTTACATGATACACCCTAGATGTAAGGAGTGAGGAAAGGGGCAAGAAAACACTCACCACTCCCAGGCAGTGTGAAGTTCAGATTCTTGGAGGTGTTCAAGGAGCGGTGCCACACCACACACTGGTAGGTGATCACACTGTCCACAGGAGAGGGACTGATTGTCAAGTAGATGGTGATGCTAAATGTACCATCCTCATTCTCGATAGTGGGAGGAGTGTGGATCCCTGTGAAAATCCTCTGGGAAACATTCTGGGTCCACTTCTGACACGTTATGTTAATGGCTTCTGGGTAGAACCCACTGGCATGAAACATAAGGTAAATGCCATCACTTTCATTGGTTTTCTCCATGCTTTTCTCCAGAAACAAAGTTGGCTCAGCTGCCAGGGAAGAAAAGACATAGAGTTGGGCCCAAAACCAGCACCCTTTTCTCCCTTGCCTCATGGTAACTGGTTTCTGCCAAACCTACACATCAGCCTCATTTCCGCTGTACCCAGGCAAGACAGAAATCCTAGATGTCCACTCTTTCAAAGATGGAGATTTGGAGACACAGGGGATAGTAAAACCACACCCAACAATGAGCTGAAGACCGGCTGAGTGGCCAGAGCCCACTGGAAATTCCTGTAGAATGGGTAGAAACTACCTGATTCCCAGCCCCAGGCTCGACCCAGGGTGACTTCAGGAGCGCTGTGTAATCTGAACAGCCCTCTGCCTAAATCAGGGAGTCTAAGCAAGCAGTTCGCACTACCAGTGGGATGTTGCCATGCTGTCACCTTGACTCTCATGGTCATTTTGGAAAGTAGAGTTTCTTCAACTCTTCTGTGCCAGATACTATTCAGAATGTACAGGAAGCCTTGTGTTGTTGCAGATGTCTACTCCCGAGCATTCTTAGCTGGACATGACACATCCAGGTTAAACGCTCACTCCATCCCCACTGCAGGGGGTGTAGCCATATGAACTTGGGGCAAGTCTTCCAAATATAATACAAGTGGCTAAAGCATCTCCCAGCAACTGTGCTCAAATAAAGAGTGTGGTTCTGATAAAAGAACAAACAAATACATCAATAGGACAGAATGGCAAGCTAGCAATAGATGGACATAAATGTAGCCAATTCATCTTTGACAAAGGAAGGAGGGTAATTTGAGGAGAAGGAATGGGCTTTACATGGAATGGTGCTGGAACAGTTGCACATTCATATGCAGCAAATCACATGGGATTTACACAGAAATCTTGCACTTTCTACAAAAATTAATTCATTTGGATCAGAGACCTAAATCAAACCACAATGGAATCACTGAGTAAATGAATGGTAAAAAACAAAAACAACTCTCCTATGAGAAATTCCAAATAAATCACGGAGCTACTCCATCCCAATGGGAAAGGAGCGTGACTCCTTACGTGAGGACCACACATGGTCACTTCCTCTCAAAGCACAGAAGAAGGGCGCTTCCTCTCAAAGCACCAGAGCACAGAAGCAGGGTGGAAGAGTAACTGAACAGTGAAGGAGCCAGACAAATACTACTGCACAGAGGTGATCAAGGGCAACATCGAGAGTCATAAATTATATGAATTGACATGTGTTGCAAACTCCCTTTACCTCTGTGATCACCCTCCAAAAACCAAAACACCAGTCACATTATAAGAGCAGCAAATAAATTCCAAGAGAGTGGCACCCTACAAAAACTTGACCACTACTCCTCAAAATTGGCAAGGACATCAGAGTCAAGAAAAGTCTAGAAATTGTCACAGCCAAAAAGAGACTAAGGAAGCATGCAAGTTAAAAGTATGAAGTGGGGCTGGGGATTTAGCTCAGCGGCAAAAGCGCCTGCCTGGCAAGCGCAAGGTCGTGAGTTCGGTTCCCGGTACCGGAGAAAAACCCAAAAAAAAAAAAAAGTATGAAGTGTTCTAGATGGGATCCTGGAACAGAAAAAGGGTATTAATTAAAACCAAGGAAACCTGAATAAATTATGGACTTTGATTATCAGTAACTTATCAACATTGGTTTATTAATTAAAACAACTGTACCATACTAAGGCAAGCTGTTAATGATAGGATAAATATTGCACGGTGGTAGGAATAATATGAGAACCCACGGGACTATCTTGTAAGTCTATTCATCTCTATTTTAAAATCCACTGTTCTTTCAGGCTTTCTGTGAGTTGCAGAATCAGTGAATTTTTCTAACTACTATAATTCTGCACTCCCATTATTATCATATACAAAGTGATCAAAGTTCCAAATACAACTAAGAGGGTTTCAAAATGCTGCTCTTGGGGCTAGGGACATAGCTCAGTGGCACAAGTGCCTGCCTGGCAGGTGCGAGGTCCTGAGTTCAATTCCTGGTACAGAAAAACAAAAAAACCAGACAAAATGCTGCTCTTTTTTTATGAACTGGGTCTCCCTAAAATATCCTCTCCAGAGTTCCTGGTATCACTGAATGTGAAGATTTGAAAATAAATTCTTGAAGAGATAATTACATTAAAATGAGAGTGTCAGGGGCTGGGGATTTAGCTCAGCGGCAAAAAGTGCCTGCCTGGCAAGCGCAAGGTCATGAGTTCGGTTCCCGGTACCAGAGAAAAACAAAAAAAAATAAAATAAAATAAAATAAAATGAGAGTGTCATGGTAGGTCCTAATCTATTGTAACTGGTGTCTTCTCAAGAAAAGACATTTAGGACACATAGACAGATATAGAAAAAAAAAAACCAAAAACCCTGAGGGAAAACAGAGAGAAAGCCAAAAGAAGACTCAGGGGAAATCAAACCCTCTGACACCCTGACCTCAGACTTCTAGAATCCAGAATTATAAGAAAATACACATCTGTGGTTAAGCCACAAACTAAGACACCACGAAGCTCACCCACATATCAGATGCTTTGACTGAGGAGGAAAGAGAAGCTCAAAGAGCTTTTTGGGAGATGTTTTAAGCCTTGACCGAGAACCTACTTACATTACAACAGGCAGACAGCTGGACATTTTCACCCTTACCGGTAAGCTACTACCACTCAGCAATGTTTTTGCTGTATTTTTTTCCATCAGTGTTTATTGATTATACTTTTTTGCTTTATTTTGTTTTTTTCTCCAGTACCGGGAATCAAACTCACGACCTTGCGCTTGCCAGGCAGGTGCTGTGCCACTGAGCTAAATCCTCAGCCCCTTTTGCTTAATTTTGAAAGAGATCAAAAAGAGATTCTCCAGCTTGAGCCTCCCAGGTCGCTGGTTTTCAAGACATGTGCCACCATACTTGTTATACACATATCATATGATGAGGCAAGTAGGAGTTACCAACCCATTGTGTGCACAGGAAAATTCAGGTTTAAAGCTATTAAATGGCCATAGTCACCGCTTAGAAGTAGCAACGCTGGAATAGGATTTAGGTCAGTCCAGCCAGGGCCCAGCACCTCACTCCCTTCCCAGTGACCTGGCACTTCTTTAGTGACACTGGCTGCTCATACAAGAGGTGAACTATACAACAATTGCCAACATTATCATTTACTGGGCACTTACAAGGATGGAGCACTGGGCTAAGCATTTCATCGGTATTATCCTACAGTCTTACCTATAACCCACTCTGGTAGAGCACTGAAGTTCAGAGTGACTAATGACTTGCTCAAGGTGGTCCAAGTGTTTAGAGAAGCCCAGGATTGTAGCCCTTGTCTGGGATAGACCCACACACTGACTCTCTGCCTGACAGGGCCCCCAAATGCTTCCCCACCCCAGGACCCAGCAGCACAGCAACTGCAGGGCAATGCCCTTAGGTACTCACCTGTAACTTCCAGCAAGACCATTTCTTCTTGCATCTGAGGGGGGACCACCACCTGGCACCGGTACATTCCTTCATCTCCCACCTGGACCCCAGGCAGATACAGTGAGGCATCACCGGACTTCAACCAATCTGGAGACACTTCAGCCCCAGTTCGGGTAACGTTTTTTTTATCACCATATATCTCCAACACCGTGTCCTCTGCATTAGACACCTGATTCTCACGTTTCCACCTCATGCCCATAGAACTATGGTCCAGCATTGGGAAGTCATGGACTTTGCAGGGGATGGTGACATTGTCGTTTAGGCGTACCGTCAGTGGCCTTCCTGGCACCTCCACTTTCAGAGAACCTGTGACAGTAACACACTCGGTTATGGGGATCCTGTGTCTCAAACATGACCACGTAATAACTTCCTTTTGTGGTAAGTGTGAGAGGACTCAGGACACAGGCTGTCAGACCACGGGCCTTATTCACCCACTAAGATCTCCCTTTGTTCTTCTTCAACATTATTTTGGTTGGCTGGGGATTTAGCTCAGCGGCATAGGGCCTGCCTGGCAAGTGTGAGGTTGTGAGTTCAATTCCCAGTACAAAAAAAAAAAAGATTATTTTGGCTGTTGGGGTCCCTTGCAATTCCACATGAATTTCAATGTTTTGTCCTCCCAAAATGTATCTATTGAGCCCTACTTCTCAGTGTAATGGAGTTTAAAGGCAGGGCTTCTGGGAAGTGATTAGGTCTAAGGAGAGAGCCTGCTGAATGGGATTAGTGCCCTTATGACAGGAGAGGTAGAAAGGTCTCTCACTCTGCCCTGTGAAGACATAGCAAATCAGGAATGAGGCCCTCGCCCGAGACTCCATCAGCCTGCACCTTCCTCTCAGGCTTCCCAGCCTCCACAATGCTGAGAAACAAATCTGTTGAAGCCACCCAATCTGTGGCATTTGCTTACCAGCCTGACAGAAGGAATATAGAATGAATTTTCTATTTATTTATTTATTTACTTAGCTCTTCTTAAATTTCCTGGGACACTGTTTTATAGGGATTTTGTTCTGGGTGTTTTTTTTGTTTTTTTTTTTTTTTGGTTTTGTTTCTTTGGTTTGTTTGTTTGTTTGTTTGTCTTTTTCACACAGGGTCTCACTATGCAGTTTAGGCTGGCCTTGAGCTCACTTTGTACCCCAGGCTGATCTCAAACTCGCAATGATCCTCCTGCCTCAGCCTCCTGACTGCTAGGATTACAGGTGTTCGCCACCATGCCAGGCTTTTTTTGTTTGTTTGTTTTTAAGACAAGTCTCAGTTTTACAGGTTTCTGAGTACCCTTGTGGGTCACTAACCCACTGGGACACAAGAACTGTCATAAGCCAGTTTTCTCACTGCGTGAGCGTCACTAAGTGAACTTCACACAAACCTGAATGGGTGAATCAACCACTCACTGTGGCTTCCTTTTTTTTTTTTTTTTTTT
>NW_004955414.1:32095393-32113520 GCF_000276665.1 Chinchilla lanigera | reverse complement strand
GGCCCTTTTTTCCATATCCTCAAACTTTCATGAATACCCCAAAGTCTCACCCTCATTCTTCTCCTGGAAACCACAGCCCACTGGGGCCAGAATAACGCTTGTCTTTTCTAAATTCCTTCAAGTAAACGATCTCAGGCCCGGTGTGGAGGCGCACACCTGTAATCCCCGCACTTGGGAGGCTGAGCAGGAGGATCACAGGAAGTTGAAGATCACCCTAGGCTACATAGTGAGTCTAAGGTCAGCCGGGGCTACCCAGTTAGACCCCGCCTCCAAAAAAAGAAAACGAACAAACAAAAAAAAAAAAACAGAAAAGGAGCTCACAGTTAGATCACCCTAAGGTAACGCCCTCCCTCTCTCTCCGTAAGACCTCAATAAAGAGAACGTTTCTTATTCGACTGCTTTGGTTTTTTTTCTAGGTCCCAACATGAAGGATGAAGGCAGAGCCCAGATGCAGACGCCCTGGGCAGGAGCCCGCCATGCCAACCACAGCCTTCGGCCGCGGTCCCGTCCCGGCCCTGCCCCTCCGCCGCGAGCTCTCACCTGCGGTCAGCAGCACGCCGCACCAGAGCAGTAGCCGCATCCCCGCCCCCAGGCGTACAGCGGAGCGCGCGGCCGTGCGCCCAGCGGCGCCGGTTCCTCAGGTCGGTTCAGCCCAGAAGCTGCTGAGACTCCCACCGCCGAAGAGGGACCCAGGAGCTTGTGCTGGCAGACAGGCTCCCTAAAGCCGCTTTCTAAACTTCAGATTAGATTACAAGTGATACGACTTTCCCTGTACCCTGGAAATTCCCCTGTCGCCTGCGCTCCTCCGTCCCTCTATCGCCGTGTCGCTGAGAGCTCCCTGGCCTCCGTGCAGCCTTTCAATGGGCGCCTCTTCTTTCTAGAACCTCAGAGCTTCCGCCTCCTTTTTTTCTCCGGGACAACCGCGAACCCATTGGTAGCCCCAGAGCGGGCGGGGCTGGTCGCTGGACTTACATTCCGTCGCTGGATTTATATTCTCATCATGGGGGTGAGAGTTATATACCTTTATTTAAAAAATAAAACTTGGAGCTACATTACTTCCTCGTCCCCCGGTGAGGACTGAATCCGGGACTTTCTCGGGCGCTACACGCGGCACATCGAGCTGCGCTGGTGCGGGCGGGCGAGCGCGGGATTTGAACAAGAACAGTGCCGCAGGCTCGGGACGGCGCCCTCCGCGGGAGGCGCGGGTGTCCTAAAGCGAGCTCCGGGAGAAGAAAGCAAAAGCTCGCTGGGGCTTCATTTTCGAAGGCAGGGCCTCACGATCCTTCTGACCGCCTGGGTTTGAAGCAGGAGGAGTCAGGAAAGTTCCCACGGGGCTAACTGGCTCCCGGCAGCCCAGCGACCACAGCGACCTCGCTTTTTGATCTTTCCACGTCGGCCCTTGCTGTCATTGTGAAGCGATATGCTCAAAGCCTGGGATTGTTCACCCACTAGTAAGGTTTAGACCGTGCGAGACAGGTTACTTTTGCCCTGCTGACGTGGTGTTGCCATGGTAACCCTGCTCCCTGGAAGAGAAACCGCAGGTTTTGACGTTTGGTGTGGGCGCTCCGCGGAGGAGCCAGGGGGGGCGGAGCTAGCGCCTGTGGGATTAAGACTGAGGCTCTAAATCAGAGTCCGCTCCCAGGCAGACAGATGCAGGAGCCCTGCAGGCCTCCTGCTGCTCCCCCTCGCACCCCGTGAGGCTGTCCTGAGGCTGCACCAGATCGGGGTACCTGTGGAGAGCTCTTCCTCCTGGAAACCGCGTGCGGGGAAATGGGGACTGCACTTAACTCAGGGTGGTGGAAATCTGGCGCCAATGAAGCTCCAGCGAGCTTTTGCCTTCTCCACGAGCTCGCTTTAGGACACCTGCGCCTTCCTCCGCAGGGCGCCATCCCGAGCGCGCGGAAGTGGCCTTGTCCATTGGTAGACCAGCAGCTTCGGGTAGGGGTTTCCTAAGTAGCAGAGCAGCTCCCTCGCTGCGATCTATTGAAAGTCAGCCATGAGTTCGATCCCCGGTACCGCAAAAAAAAAAAAAAAGAAAAGAAAAGAAAGTCATCCCTGAACACAATAATTATTTCTTTTTTAAAGAGAGTGTGTTTTTTATTAAAGTAAAAGAATTACTCTCTGGTGACTAAAAGGGACAGCGTAGAAAATACAGAGGCCAGTACTGCCAAGTTATCATCACGGAGTGTGACGCCGTGTACACACTGCACGGGCCAGCAGCGCAGTAGGCTAGCTCCCATCAGCACGAGCACGATCACACGAGCAGCAAGCTCGTCCCGGCTGTGGTTTGTCCGGGCTGCTGGGATGACTTCGCATCTCAGTGGCCTCTGCCTCTGCTCTAGTTCTGCCGCTTCAAATTCTGCGCTTCCTCCACCTCGCCCTTTCTCACCTTTCTAACACTTTCCCGGGCTCGGGCTCCCTCCTCCCCGCCCGGCCTCAGCCTCAACGGGCCTGGGAGCGCGAGGAGCCCGCAAGGGTCCGTGAGTCCGCGCCGGGTGCCCGCTGCCGCCCGGGACTTTTTCCCGCCCCGAGGGCCGCTACCGCTTGCGCCTTCCTCCGGGGGCGCGGCCAGGGCGGGCAGCGGAGCTCGCGGACGCGCCCACGGAGCGGGTGCTGGCATAGCGCGCCCCCGGCCAAGGAAGCCCAGCCCGGGAAGAAAAACGCGGGCCCGCGGGGCGTGCCATAGCGACCCGCCTGGACACCCTCCCGCGCCGCGCTACTGCCCCCAGGCTCCGACCGTCTGCGCCTTTGAGACCCCTTCTCCGGCCCCTGCTCCCCGCCGCGCCTCCGCCTTAGAAGGGGGCGGGGCCCGCAGACAGTCCGGCGCTGGACGTGTCGCTTGCAGCGCTGCCGCAGTTTTATTTTGCCTTCAACCGGCTCCTCGTCTGCCAGGGTTGCTGACTACCGTGCAACCCCAAGACGCCCGACCTCCCCGCTGACGCCCCGCTCCCGAGCGAGCTGCTCGGCGTACCCCGACCCCACCCAGGGCCGCCTTCTTAAGACGCCCTCGGCTCGCAGAGGCCTCTGCCCGGCCGGGGGCTCCAGCTGCCCAGGCCTTTAGAGTCCCAGTGGTTAAATATGATATGAACTCCTGTTAAAACTGCAGAATCACGGCTTCCTGCTTTCTATAGGACGGGAGTGTTTGTGCTCTGCCATGCTTGTTTGTCCGGCTGCCTGCCTTGGGGCCAGCCAGCTGCGGACTGCAACCTGTGCGAACTGTGAGCTAAAATTAACTTTTCCTGCTTGAACTTGTGGGTGTCAGAAATTTTGTTCCACCCACAAGGATGGGGTTCGGCAAAGGTTGGGCAGGTGGGAGAGGTTCCATTGGGAGGGCGCCCCACCTGCTAAGTGCTCCAGGCAAAAACATTCTTTAGCCAGTGGCAGGTGCTTTTTCTGTATCCTCCAAGTTTTATGAACCCCCAAACTCTTACCCTGAACTCAGGCCAGAATAATCACTTCTATGTTCCCAGTGTAGGTAAAGTCTTTTTCAACCCAGTGTCGCTCGCGTGCCCCGCGCTGGAGGGTGGTTTATCTCAAAACAAACAAATACCGAAAAAGAAAACCAAGTTGTAAACGTCTAAGGTTGCATTTTACCCTTAGATAACAAGGTTCCTCACAGTCAAGGAGCTTAAGACCAGATGTGGTGGTGCAGTTCTGTAATCCCAGTACTGGACATCTGAGGCCCGCCTGGGATACAAAGAGAGTTCAAGGCCAGCATGAACTGCATAGTGAAAAAAGAAAAGCCCCCCACCCCATGTAGTGAACTTGGATACTACCTATAAGAGATTCAGAAAATGCTATAAATTCAGTGTGTTCAAGTCCAGCCTGAGCTACATAGCAAGACCCTGTCTCAAAAACAAAAATGAAGCCGGGTGTGGTGGCGTACGCCTGTAATCCCAGCACTTAGGAGGCTGAGGCAGGAGGATCATTGCGAGTTCGAAACCAGCCTGGACTACAAAGTGAGCTCACAGCCGGCCTGAACTGCACAGCGAGACTCTGTCTCAAAAAGACAAAAAAAAAAAAAAAAAGAAAGAAAAGAAAAGAAAATGCTGTAAAATGGAGCTATTCAATCTAGGTTATATGTAGAAAATCTATGTGCCTATTAATAAATCACAACCCCCCCTTCCATCAGTTCAGCTTTTCTCTTCTTTCTGTGCATGTAAAAACTGATGTGTCTTCAGTGACTTGTAAATCATGGTTGCTAAGTGATGAGTGTAAGTTCAACCTGTGAGCTTCTGAGACAGAAATTGTACTTTTTTTTTGGTTTTTTTTTTGAGACAGTGTCTTGCTACATAGCTCAGGCTGGCCTTGAACTCACTATGCATTCTAGGCTTGTCTCGAACTCAAGGCGATCTTCCTGCCTCAACCTCCTGAGTGCTGGGATTACAGGAGGAATTACAAGTGTGGGCCACCATGCCCAGTGTGAGAGACAGAAATTCTAGAGCGGACTTTAAACAAACATATCCTTGTCTTGCCGCTAGAGGGGTTGCCTACATGATTAGATAGATAGCACAGATGTCTTAAAAACTTCTTTGCCTTAGAGCCCAGGGCAGACTTCCTCCAAGCCATTCGTTTGCTTCTATCTCTAGAGATGATCTCTTTTACAGGGTAAAAAGTAATCAAACTATTTCTAACCGACTCTTTGATATTTTCTCATTCTCTCTCAAAAATTTCACACCTCCAGACTTAGTGGCGGACGCCAATAATCCCAGCACTCAGGTGGCTGAGGCAGGAGGATCCTTAGGAGATCTAGGCCAGCCTGGGCTACAAAGTGAGCTCAAGGCCAGCCTGAACTGCATAGCGAGACCCTGCCTCAAAAAGACCAAAAAAAAAATCTTACACTGAAGGTTCCCAGGGACCCCCGACAGCTCCTTCCCTGACCTTCTTGGTGTGACCACCACAGACTGAAGCTGCCCCAAGGCCTTGGAGACCCCCTGGACCATCTCAAACATAGAGCATCGGGTAACTCTTACAATGCAGGGTCAGCCCACCCGCTTCCTGAGTGTTATGGGGACTGCCATCCACCATTCCTTTTTTCAAAGGACCAGTCTTTCTGGCGCTGACTGCTAGCTCTTTTTTTTTTTTTTTTTTTTTTTTGATACCTGGAATTGAACTCAGGACCTTGCACTTGCCAGGTGGGTGCTGTGCCCTGAGCTGTATCTCCAGCCCTCTGACTGCTATTGTGATCATTGCCACAAAGTTTTCAGACCCTTAACCTCCTCCTCCCCAGTTTGATGCCAACTGGGTGGACAGGTTTTCCCACATTCCTTTTTAGTCATCCCTACCTGCCCCATCCCCCTTTGGCTGAGACATTTTAACCAAGTTGTCAGCTCCTGTGACCATCCCCTGCTCAAAGCCACCCTGTCCGCCACCATGGTTCCCATCCTTTCATCTCAACCCCACAACTGGGGCACTTCTACCCCATCCCTGGCTTTAATCCAAAAACCACTTCATATCGCTCTCAAGCCTAATCATTCTACCCCGCCCAACAACAGTACCCCATCCCTGGACTTAGCCTTATGGAGCTTACAACCTATCATTTCTTGCCTGTTAGGACACCACCTCTTAATTGCTGTCAGCTCTGCTTACAACCCCCCCATTCTCCCGGTACAAAAGACAGATGGATCTTCAGGGTGGTACAAGATCTCCATGCTAGCCAGGCATGGTGGTGCATGCCTATAATCCCAGTATTTGGGAGGCTGAGACAGGAGGATTGTTATGAGTTCGAGACCAGCCTAGGCTACAAAGTGAGCTCAAGTTCAGCCTGAACTCCATAGCGAGACCTTCTCTCAAAAAGACAAAAAAAAAAAATCTCCAAGCTCGACCAGGTACGGTGGCCCACGCTTGTAATCCCAGCAGTTGGGAGGCTGAGACAGGAGGACTGCTTTGACTTCAAGGACAGCATACCAAAACACTGTCTCAAAAAGACCAAAAACAGGGGCTGGGGATTTAGCTCAGCAGCAAAGCGCCTGCCTGGCAAGCGCAAGGTCGTGAGTTCAGTTCCTGGTACCAGAGAAAAACCAAAAAAAAAAAAAAAAGACCAAAAACATAAAACAAAACAAAAAAAAACTCCACACTATCAGATTGTCCTTCTCACACACCCCGTGGTGCCTAACCCCTGTGCACTTTTGTCTTCTGTCCCTCTGTCTCCTCACAGCCCACCTTCATCTCTACCTCAACACACCCCGACACACATCAGGCCCAACAGCTGACCTGGACTGTTCTGCCACAGGGTTCCCGGCACAGCCCCGCTACTTCGGTCAGGACCTTGTCCATAATTTGCTCTCCTTTCCTCTTTCTTCCCCTCATATGTAGATGACCTTCTCCAAAAGAACATCACACCCAGTGGATGAGGCCATTAGCAGCAAGCAGGAAACCACAGAAAAGAACAAAGCCATGTCCATCTGCACTGTCCAAGAAATGAGAGGACACTCACCTGTCCCAGTTTGCAGAAGCACAAACACTATCCCCGCCCCGCAAACTCCTCAAGGCAGCAAACCCCTCCCCTCTCCTTTAAATCCTTTGTTCTACCCTCAATTCCTGCTGACTCCACTCTCTGAACTCAGTCCCCACAGAGTGAATAAACACCGTGGTTGCCGACTCAGAGCCCTCCCTGCTGGGCTCTCTCCTCTCTACACCTTTAACAATCAGCAAGTAAATCATGAAGTTCTTTCTTGGAAACTCTTACCTTTCATCTATGTTAAATGAAGCCTTTGACTGTGGCTGCTCATGGAAATAACTGAAGAAAAAACCCAGAAAGTTCTTTTTTAGGGAACTATTTGGAAACAAAACCCCATAAAACAACAAATAACCTAACTCTACTTACTATGCAAAACCTTATCACTGTTAAGTTCCTAAAATAAGCCTCAACCCACAAGCCCACTGAAGCTGGAGATGGATCGTATGTGTGGGGCTAAAGCAAAGCCAGCCCTGAGAACACAGAGCACACAAGATGAACCCCGTGCACGAGCTGTTCCAGCTCTGAGAACTTGACGGGCCTGAGGTGATCCAGGCAAGTAAGTTGCTAAGCAGAGGAGTTTCAATAGATGAGTATAAAAATAAATGTGCTGTAGTCACGGTGCAGTTCCTTTTCTCCCATCAGGACAGTGGGCTCCTCCTGACCTCAGCTTTCTGCACTGTGACTCTTGTCCCCATTTCTTCATCCTCTACAATCTGTGTCATAAGAAATTCAAGAGTTGCACTGCACACAGCAACACACAATAGAAAATGCTGTGCTGAGACTGGCCAGCTCCCCAGAAGGGATACCAAAGCCACATGCCCCTGGGAGCACTAGTAAAGAAGTAGCACTCTGAAAGGTGAATCAGGGCACTGGTATGAATCATCATACCAGTCAGGGATGGGGTACTGTTGTTGGGCAGGGTAGGAGTGGTGAGGTTTGGGAGGAATATTAAGTGGTTTTTGGATTGCAGCCAGGGAAGGGGTAGAAGTGTCCCAGACTGCGGGGTTGAGATGAGGGGAACCATGGTGGTGGACAGGGTGGCTATAAATGTTGGTTGCATCCAGGGCAAACCAAGTGATAAATTCATAAACTATAGCAGAGAGTCTTTTCTCTTTTTTTGCAAAAAATACTTTTTAATTGCTCTGGAACAGTTACTATGGTGTTTCTTATTTTTCCCTTTTATAAAAGGTCCATTTTATTGCAGTTTTTGTGCACCTTTCGCTATGCATGCTGTTCTCTTAGGGAAAGAAATGTTGCCTTTTGAGTTTATATGCAGACTAATACCCTAACCTAAGAAGGGGATGATACCTAGATATCATGGTCTTTAAGCTAATATGCAAAAACGGATTGCATTTCTGGTAAGTTTTTTTCCTGGGATGGGAGGACTAAATGTTTTCTGTCTCTGAAGAAAAATGAGCACATAGATTTAGGTAGCCAATAAAACTGATCTGATCTAAAACTAAAAAGTGGCAACTAAATGTTTCCTTTTTTTTCTCTTCCTCAGTTAAAAAAACCTAAAAACTGAACAACCTTAAATTGTAGCAGATGGATTTCCGGCTTCCTTAGCAAATGTTGTGGCCATGTGATGCAGTTCTGGCCAATGGGATGCAAATGCAGGATTCTGAAAAGTTCTCTAAGGCAGCTGATGCACCTGGGGAAAGTTCTTGCCAATGTCCCCTTGCTTTCAGGAGCTATGTTGACACCTAGAGTGAGGTAACTTGAAGATAAAAATCAGGGACTGAGGACACCAGAATGGCAAGATGGGAACTCCATACCACCTACTTTTAGGTCTATTTATGTAAGGGGAAGATTCCTCTGTTCTCTTGGTTTTGCTGTTAAATATAGCAGAACCTAATTTTAAAAGATAAAGTATAGAGAACATTATGAATGAAAAATGACCCGAAATGGTACAAAAGCTTTTCAGTTAAAGAATTTCTAAAGGATAGAGGTGGCCAAGGAAAGCTAAAGTTATCAGGAAACCCCGGGGAATACTATGGGTTTTGTAGAGTAACTATATCGAGGAAACATTGGTTCAAAGGCCATAAGGAACATCTGTGGTGGACTGACAACTGGTGGTCAACTTGTAACATCCAGGTGAACTGAATCAGCATGGTGCTGCGTGTGGAAGGCCCACCTGAGGATTGTTGCCAATAACATAAAAGAGGACTGGAGGGGGAGAGGGTGCACTGTTGATTCTCCTGGAGAAGCTTGTCACAGTGGTTTTCCTGATGTGAACTTGGCTGTTTTCATTCTTGGAGGAGCTCGGTTCCTCAATGTCACTGACAATGGCTGCAGTTCTTTTCAGGGGAGCTCTGGTCCTTACCTTGAGCATTGCTTCCTGGCTCCAGTTAAGATCTTTCAGCCTGCTGGCACAGAAAATTCATCCCATGGGCACAGACATTCTAGTTTCCACTACTGACCTTTCAGCCTTCCCAGCATAGATCCTTGATACAGACTTGCATGAGATGTTGTCGTGGACTCTAGGCCTGCAGTTGGACTCATGGAGGATATTGCCATGGGCTTTAGGTCTTCAGCTGGACTCGTGAAGATTATTCCTGTGGGATCCAGACCCTCAGCTGGATTCTTTGGGTCTCTAGTGTGTGGACAGGTCTCCCGCACTGTTTTGCATTTGATTCCTTGGTTGAATATTATAAAATAATCCTATAAATTCTGTGTCCTGTATTGAATCTTTTCCTTCGTGAGCCCTGACTACAACAGTATCCATAAAGGAATCGCTATCTTTATAAGCAGGAGCAATTTATTGAAAAAGCTACAAGTAGAGATTTCTGACTTAGTTGCTAGTTTCGTTTCTTGTAATGTAAACCACTCCATCTCTACAGTAGAACAAAGAGTAAAGGATGAAGTATGAGTGCTGCTTTGTTTCCATCCCGGCTGTGGTAGATTTCAATCCCTGTGTATATGTGTCCAAAAAAAGTATTCTCATTTTAAAGATATTTTCCTTTATTGCAAATATGCTTTAAAATATTTATTGAGCAGAAAGGAAGAAGAGGAGTTACAAGATGAAAGAGATGTTGAATGAACAGTTCTCTTCCAAGTGCTGGTGAACTTCAGAACTTTAAGCGTCTGTTCAAAAGAAATATACTCTGTTAAAAAGATATCTATTTTAAACATATCTTCCATTATTCTGAATGCTCATTTACTTGCAAATATATCAAAATTTTTGCTGGACTCGAACTAAGGACCTCACACTTGCAGGCAGGCACTGTACCACTGAGCTAAACTTCTGGCCCCAAGATTATTTGAAAATATTGTAGCTAGTCATAGGTTACAATTTAAAAACTGGTAAAAAAAAAAAAAAAAAAAAAAATTGGTAAGATCAATATGACTGATTCAACTTATTAATCATAGTAAAATAAATCATTTCACCATAAATATGCCTATTGCATTATATAACTTTTTTTTTAGACACTTTGTAGCCCTGGCTGGCCTTGAACTCACAGCAATGCTCCTGCCTCAGCCTCCTGAGTGCTGGGATTACTTACATTTTAAAAAGGCTGATGCATAAATTTTTGAAGATTTTTCATTGTCCTATACTAGAAATTTCTTTATTTCTAAAGCCATACAGAAAAAAAATCTAATAATCTAAAATTATATTTGAAATAAATGTGGATACCAATTTACAGTGGTTTATTACCATAAACAAACAGAAAGTAAAATTACATACATGGCTTGAGCTTTAGTTCTCCAGGTGAACCTGACGGAGCAATTCCTTGTTGTAACTTTTTTTGTTCCATCTGCTGTACAGCCTGTGAATGCAGAAAGAAAATCCTACAAGTAAGTATTATTTGATTTTCTATCATATGTGTGGGCTTTGACACAGCACAATAAACTGACTAAAAGTTGTTGTTAGACAGAAGATATTAAACTCTAAAATTTAAGTTAATATTCTAAACAGCAGTTTAAAAATGCTAAAATTTAAAATATGATAATAGTATATTGAAATATTACAGAAACAGGCTTTGAGTGAAGCAGCTAATGTCTGGGCTTTTTTCTTTGTCCTGTTTTTCAGTGGTGGGAATGGAACTCAGGGCGTTGCATGTGCTGAGCACACACTCTACTACTGAGCTACATCACTGGTCCCTCATATTCTTTTTCTTTTCTTTAGAGACAGTAGCATGCTATTCAGCATAAACTGTTCTCAAATTCCTTGACTTGAGCAATCCTTACTCAGCCTCCCAAGTGGCTAAAACTAGTTGTCTGCCAGTGTGTTCATCCTTTTAAACCAGAACTCAGAGTGAAGCCTCTCCAGAAAAATCTTGATCTTTCTTTTTTTTTCCAGTACTGGGGATTGAACTCACGACCTTGTGCTTGCTGGGCAGGTGCTGTGCCGCTGAGCTAAATCCCCAGCCCAATCCAGAAAAATCTTAACAGCTCTAGGTCAGAAGGCTGAGGCAGGAGGATCACTGTGAGTTAAAGTTCTGTTTTGTTTTGTTTGTTTTGTTTTGTTTTGTTTTGTTTTGTTTTTGAGACAGGGTCTTATTATGCAGTTCAGGCTGGCCTTGAACTCACTTATGTAGCTCAGGCTGTCCTGGAACTCAGAACGATGCTCCTGACTCAGCCTCCCCAGTGCTGGCATTACAGGTGTGCGCCACCACACCTGGCTTACCCTGTCTCAAAAAAAAAAACAAACAAAAAAAAACAGCTCTAGACAAGTAGCTCCTGGGGCTACTTCTTCCTCAGGAATATGGTCCTGTGCTTCTCACTCATGAGAGATATTTCAAGCAGTTCTCTGGGGGCAAAACTGACAAACGGGGGCTGTAAACAAGCTTTACAACATCCTGACAGCCTGAGATGCACAGGATGTTCCCTTCTTAGGGCTGAGGTAAGAGAGGGTGCGAGAATAGATTTTAAAAACCCTCTGTTTCATCTCATTTTCTTGGAAACTCTGCAAAACTTCACCATTCATTTTACTATCAGAGTCCTTTTATAAATTACCACCTGATGATATTCCTGCTTCTGAGCCTCCAGCTGGTCATGCTGACGCTGTAGCTCTTCTTTCTGTTTCTGAAGCTCATCTGCCTTCTTCTTAAGCTCGTTTTCTTGTAAAGCAATAATATTTTCATATTCTTTTAGTTCTTCCTCTGTGAAGAACTGTTGCTGATCCAATGTCTAAAAGAAAATGAAATGAAATAATAACTGTAGAAGTAAGAGTAATAAGGCTTGATGTAGCTTTTAAAGTCTATAGTTAGGAAAATATAAAAGAATATCTATGATATTCCTTTTGGGTAAAAAAGAGGAGTGAGAAATACATACTTATGTATTCATTTGAGCAAAAGGAAAAACAGGTAGAAAACTCAGAGACTAATGAGACTGCATCATAAAGGCCAATGGTAAGAACTGAGCAGAAAGGACAAAAAAACATAGTTCAGGAAGGGACATAAACTTCTTTCAGTACAGATTCAATTTTTGGAAAACATGTAAATCTTTTACACACTTAACAGATAAAGAAAGAAAGAGAGAGAGGGATGGGAGGGAAGGAGGGAGGAAGGAAGGAAGGAAGGAAGGAAGGAAGGAAGGAAGGAAGGAAGGAAGGAAGGAAGGCAGGCAGGCAAAACTGACAAGGACAGGAAAACCCCAACTTGAATATAAACTCAGAAGCAAACAAACAGTATTTTTATTTTAATTAATGAGATCACCCAGAGTAGGGGAGGGGTAAAAACACTGCCCAAAAACTATTGATCACAGTATTTGCAGAATATGTCCTCTGGTAAGAAATAAAATTAAAAATCTAAAGAAATACTGAGCTAAGGCCGGGGATATAGCTCAGTGGCACAGTGACTGCCTGGCGAATGCAAGGTGCTGAGTTTAATTCCTAGTACAAAAGAGGAAAAAAAAAAAATTGAGCTCAAACATTTTAGATGCATGGATCAGGAATTCTGAAATCTTTTACATTCTAGGACTGAGAAAATAAGTGAAACGTTTTTGTGTTTTCCATACTATGGGCGTTAGATTTCACATGAAATATGGAAAGAACAAAAGAGAAATGCAGTGTTGAAATCGGAGGTGTTGGAATGAATTCAGAGGTGTCAGTGTTGATTGGCACAGAAACAATAAGATGAACCCAAAAAATCTTCTTATAGCAAAGCAAGGAAGACCTCAAAGAATGACTAGGGCATATGAAAATTTCCATAAAAGCCAGCTTGGAGAAACTCTCACTGGCCAAATCTGGGGTAATTTGGCCGTGGAAATAAATAATAACAGTAAATATTAGAGCTTGTTGAATAAAATAAAAGGCCATGAGTCTACACTGATATAGAGAGAAGTACTGGGGAAGAGATAGCTCCTTCCTTATAGCAGAAAGACACTTTACAAATATAGAAGGAATGACTAGAAGATCACCGTTTATCATCCATCACGTACTAACATGAGGCAACGTGATTCTGATTCTGAAAGTAATGGATAATGAGATATTTACACACAGTCTCTAAGGATACCCCTACCAGATAGTTCTTTTCTGGTAAGAGATTTTTGGTGGAAATATAATTTAGTTCAATTATTTTCAAAAATATATTGAAATTTTGTTTTATTTTTTTCTCTTAAAAAAAATATATAAACAGTCTTCAAAGCATCTCCCCTATTTTCTGGACAATTAAATAATCTAAATTTAACAGCAATCTTTTTAATTTTTTCTGTGGAAAAATGTCAGTGTTCTCTCTAATCTATTTTGGATGGTAACTCCTACTTATTCTTTTAAAGCTCTATATGCATTCATTTATACATAGTTGGCTATGGTATAATCTGGTATACTTTTTTGGAACAATTTCACAAGATATAATGAGAAACTAAAAAAAGTTCATAAACCTTGAGAATAAATATCAAGAAAATCATCAAAGAATGTCCATATAGGGGCTGGGGATTTAGCTCAGCAGCACAGTGCCTTCCTGGCAAGCACAAGGTTGTGAGTTCCATTCCTGGTACAGCAAAAAAAAAAAAAATAAATAAAAAAATAAAAGAATGTCCATAAATGTATGAATAATACATGATAATAAGTATAGTGAATAGTGTTATTTGTTATAGTAATGCAATTTACCCTAAATTTCTAAAGCTGGAAAATGGTTATATAAATGATGCTATAACCATATAGCTGGTATTAGTCATATTTTAAATCATGTTTAGAAAGAATGCTATTAGATAATGTTCATGAAATATTATTGTTGAACAGTTTCATTTGTATAGCTTAAGAATTTAATATATGAATATATGTGTATCTATAAATTTAAGGTTGGCCAGGGAATCAGCTCAGTGGCACTACCTGCCTGGCAAGTGCAAGGTCCTGAGTTTGATCTCAGTACCAAAAAAATAAAATAAAATAAGCATAGATGGGTGTGATGGCGCATGCCTGTAATCCCAGCACTTGGGAGGCTGAAGCAGGGGGATTGCTGCAAGTTGGAGCCATCCTAAGCTACATAGCAAAACCTTGTCTCAAAAAAAGATATGATATATTTAACACTATATGGTATACATATGTATATGTATAAGCTGATAGTATTCCCAAAATAATGCATAATTTAAGTGTCTATGTCTAAGTGGTAGAAACAAAGGACTTCTAATTTATTCTTTTAATGCATTTATATTTAAAATTTTTTGAAACTTTTTTTTTTTTTTTTTGGTACCGGGAATTGAACTCAGGACCTTGTACTTGCCAGGCAGGCGCTTATGCCACTGAGCAATATTCCCAGCCCCTATATTTAAAATTTTGAGTAACACATTTTTTTTGGTACTGGGAATCAAACTCAAGGACCTCACACTTCCCACGTAGGCGCTGTGCTGCTGAGCTATATCCCCAGCCCAACACATTATTTTATAGTTAGAAAAAACTATAATTAAGATTTCTAATTATATACAGCATGATTACAAATGAACAAATCACCTACTGCAATCTTTCCAAGAACTAAAAACAGTAAAATGATACATACAAACATAATGGGAAATAAAAGTTAAAAGAATAAACTGATATAAAAGTTCTTTACTACATATACCATTTAAAGTAGGTTTTATTACCTCCCAGCTATCTGGCTCCAAGAATTCCTTTTTTTCTGTAGCTTTCAAAAATTCCTCCAGAGTCACCAATCGGTCTTTGTTTGTATCAACCTAATTAAAGGAAAATGTATGCATAATATAAAATAACAGCTTTCACAGATTACTCATTAACATGTCTTCTAATAGATGCTACTATATATATAGCAATTATGACTAGCCTAACATCCACAGAAACTAGAGGGAAAAAAATTGAAACAAAACTCTCCACATTATACTAAGTCAGAAAATAGGTATCTTTCTGTGTAATTCCCATTTGATAGTCCAAAGATCAATACATTTGAATTGGCTAACCTGACTGTTTAGGTTGGTACTGTTTTGCTCTCTCATCAGACTATGTAGAATATCTACAATCCTTTTTGTTGTTGTTGTTGTTGTTCTGAGGTAGGGTCTCGCTAGGTATTCAAACTGGCCTTGAATTCATGATGATCCTCCTGCCTTAGCCTCCAAAGTGCGGGGATTACAGGTATACACCACCATGCCCAGCCTCTGTGACCCTTGCAACCAACTGCTCGAGCAAAGCTATCACTAACTCAGTTACAAAGGTGAACTCTAAGGGCCAAAGAAATTCATTGGAAACCTGAGGTGCCACCACTGGACAGAGATTCCAATTCAGCATTAACAGCTCAAACAGTCTGGTGAAAATCACCAAAGTGAAACGGTGAGCTTCAGTTAACCTTATGGTAAGATTTACTGCAAGGACTTGAAGAGTCCATGAAATAAAAATATCTTAAGCTTTTAAAACATACCTCATTCATCACATGTTCCCTCATTCTAAGCCTTTCTTCCTCCATTTCCACCATGTCATCCTCTTCGTTGTGGGCATTGTACACTTTCTCCAACTAACAAGGAAATTTAAAAATCAACATGAAAGAAGAGAAAGTAATGGAAGGAAAGATATGCTGTGGTTTATATCTATACATATGTCCCCCACCAAGACCTTCAGGTGCTCATGGTGGGGCTTGGAAGGTGACTGGATTATGGGGGTTTACAGCTGACTTGCTGTTCAGAGGTGAGGTCTGTTCAGAAGAGCAGGTCACTGGGGGAGACCTAGAGGGGCTTATTGCCCTTCCCTGCTGTTCCCTCCACTCAGCTTCCTGGTCCCCGTGACGATCCCCATTCCATTATCCCCCTTTGCCAGGCTATCCTACTTCGGAGCCAGGGGATTAGGGACTGAAACCTCTACAAACTGGGAGCCAAAGTAACCTCTCTTCCTTCAATTTGTGGGTGTCAGGTACTGTCTGTCAGTGAGAAGAAAGTGACTAAGATAAAATGAGGCAGAACAAGAACACTGAGCACTTATGAAACTAATTTACCTCCTTAGTAAACAGGGCTTCTAATTCTTGTTCATCCAGGAATCCATCACTGTTGACATCTAAAGTTTAGAAGATACAGATGCAAAAGTGGATTTTAAACCCTTAGGAAACAGTCACAATGCAATTATTTACAAATGGTTTGCAAATTAGTACTAACATGAAGCAACATTATGCTGAAAGGGATTTCTCCTTTCTCACAACACTTCGGAGCAGCCCGAGTACAAACAATTCTGTATTTATAATCCATAACCATTCTTTAGAAAAACATATCTTATTCATTTTTCCAAAAAGATACTGTAAAGAAATATGCTATAGAGTAAAAGTGAAGTTTATTTATCTTTTGAGACAGGGTCTTGCTATGCAGTTCAGGCTGGCCTTGAGCTCACTTTGTAGCCCAGGCTGGCCTCGAACTCACAATGATCCTCCCGCCTCAGCCTCCCAAGTGCTGGGATTATAGGCATGCACCACCACGCCCGGCTCTAAATTTAATATTATAGTGTAAAGATTTTTATTGTTTTTTTTTTTTTTTTGGTTTTTCTCCGGTACCGGGAACCGAACTCACGACCTTGCACTTGCCAGGCAGGCGCTTTTGCCACTGAGCTAAATCCCCAGCCCCTATAGTGTAAAGATTTTTAGATACAACGTAACTAGCCACAGAATTACCTTCAGTTTATAGAAACTTCGCAACAAACCATATAATGACTCAATAATACATATACATAAAAAGACAGCTATTGATCTAAAATGTTTTATACTGCCTGTCAGCAATAAAGGCTATCATATTACCCTAGAGAAAAACTCTAGCCATTTACTATCAATAAGACTCAATAACCAACCTTGGTACAAATCACTTAAGAGTAAAGAAAATATAATTTTTCAAATAGCAGATATAATATTTCTACAAATATCAACATTTGTATCAAACCTGTTACCATGTAATTTGAAAAATGTCTTGGGGTCAAAGTCATTAGGGTCCAATCCATCAGTCTCTTCCCATACCTCTTTTAGTTGATCTTTGCTTCCCTGTGAACCAATTTTAAAAAATTGCTCAAAACAAAATATAATCTATCTGTATGGACTCAAAATAAGATATAAGTTTGGGGAACTTTGCAGAATTAAGAATTAAAATTTAAGTACAAATAACTTGTGATAAAATTCTACCTGGTACAAAAGCTTATCTTCATGTAAAAATCGTTTCATAAAGTTATAGTCCTTACTGGATGATTAACTTTGGGATGATTTTCATGCTTTTTCTTCATTTCTTCAAATTTAGATTCTTCTTCTTTTCTCTTTTGTTCATCAAGTGTTTTTAAATATTCTCTCCGTTCATGTTCCTTCATCATTTCATATTTTTTAAATTCTTCATGTCTAGTCTTATCATACTGTTCCAAATCATTTGTCGCCTAAAATTCAATAATGTATTTGGGTTTTGGTGCTTTTAAAAATATATATTTCATATCATTAGCAGGGGGGTTATGATACTGAGCTATACACTATCACTTTGTTTTTTTCCATTTTGAGAGAAGGTCTCAGTGAATTGCCTGGGCTTCAATTTGCAAAACTGCCTTAGCCTCCCAAGTCACTGGGATTATAGGTATGCACCGCTATTCCTGGATCAATGATGCATTTGAATTAAATAAAAAGAAATGTTTTGAACATATCAGGAAAGTCACTCTTAAATACAGTAGACTCTCAAACAGAAGGTTGTACAGGAAAGCAAAACCATACTGGACTAATCTTTGTTAATTTGTTAATTCCACCATATTACCCAGGATGCAAATATTCAAAGAAACTAAAAGTTCAAAGCCAGCTTCACTTTTAGAAATTTTTCATAAGAAATATATAAATTAATTTAAAGAAGAAGGAGCAGGAAAGAACTGTATCAAGTCTGTACAGTACAGAAAATTATAATTGTTTCTAACCATGTCACTAAATCTAGAAACAACCAGACTATAACATGTAGTTTGCTAACTCCTTTCAAACCAAATACAGAGGCCCATAAACTCTCACCTAAAATCCCTGAGGCCAGATGTGTTTTAGAATTTTCCAGATTTTAAAAAAGGATTATGGTACACACACCATATTATGAGACATGCTTACAATATGTGTAAAAAATATATTAGTAATTCTTTATTGAAATCCATTAACAGGTAGCCAGGCATGCCCGTAATCCTAGCAGTCAGGAGGCTGAGGCAGGAGGATCATTGTGTGTTCGAGACCAGCCTGGGCTACAAAGTGAGCTCAAGACCAGTCTGAACTATGCAGCAAGATCCTGTCTCAAAAAGACAAAAAA
>NW_004955414.1:32086312-32095293 GCF_000276665.1 Chinchilla lanigera | reverse complement strand
AACAAAAAAGAAATCTATAAATACACTAAGTAACCTTGGTAAAGACTACAAATAACATTTCTGTAATTGGTTAGTTCAGGCCAGCCAAATTTTAGCTTTTTCATCTTTTTGGATTTTGGAATTGTGGATAAGGGATTATAGGTCTGTACTTTCATACTGAAACTGTACTGATATGCCACCTTCCTTTAAAAATACCCATTCTAAGTCATTTGCCCATGAGTATTGCCCTTAAAACAGCCAGACTCACCATCATGAACCAAAGCTTTTGCTCATGCGTTACCCTAGAGGCCAACGAGCCTCCCTGTGGCCTTGCTGGCCCCAGGTGTTGCCACTAGTGCACCACGCACTTGTGGTCTCGGGTGTCCACTGTCTGTCACATGTAGTGGCAGTCCTGTGTGCACACAGCCATGCTGTGGGGCCAGGGAGCCTGTTATGCTGCTTCTGTGTGCTGGGCTTGTGGCTGTAGGGTCGGCCTTGATGGTTTGGATACACAAAGCAAACTGTCCAAAAGGGGAAAAAAAAAAATACCCATTCTAGCTGGGGGTGGTGGTTCATTCCTGAAATCTCAGTACTCTGGAAGTAAGGCAGGAGGTTTGCAAGTTCCAGCTCAGCCTGGGCAATTCAGAAACTGAACAATACCCTATCCCCCCTACTCGCACCAGAAAAGGATGAGAGATATAACTCCTTGGGTTCAATCCCTTGTACCACCTAAAAAAAGAGAACAAAACAAAACCACCATATTCTACAGAATATATAAAAGTTATATTTCTACTTCAGTTTTCACTTGAGTTTACTCGTTAAATTACAAAACTATAAAAATACAGCAAAGACCACAATTTTTGGAATTGTTCTCACCGCTTTGATTAGCATATCTAAATCTGTGGATTCAAACTTGTCAGGATTCATATGGTTTAGGTGATCAAATTGTTTTAGAAGAGCTTGGTGGTCCATGCCTACATCTGAAAAAAAATAAGAAAACTGTAATGATCAATTAATAGGCACTGGAAACATGAATATAAATAATATATAAGGAAAAGCATTGAAATTTATTCCACTGAAATTTATATGAACAAGGGTTCATATTTTTCTGGCCTATTATTATTGCCTATTGTTATTCTAGGCAAAGGTAATAACCTTGGCTCTAAACAGAATACAATTTAATGTGCATATCTTTATGTTATATCTAGAAAGACTACTCAACTATCAGCCTAATAACAAAAACATTTTTATCAGGGGCTGGGGATTTAGCTCAGCGGCCAAAAGCACCTGCCTGGCAAGCGCAAGGTCGTGAGTTCGGTTCCCAGTACCGGAGAAAAACCAAAAAAAAAAAGAAACCAAAAAAAAAAACAAAAAACATTTTTATCATCTTCAAACTACCAAGTATACCACTTATAATTAGATAAACTAACATAGTTCCTTCATCAAAGGGACAGAATTCTAAGAGTTCTAAACAGAATTTCTTTTTTTATTTTTATTTATTTATTTATTTATTTGGTCTTTTTGAGACAGGGTCTCTCTATGCAGTTCAGGCTGGCCTTGAGCTCACTTTGTAGCCAAGGCTGGTCTCGAACTCACAACGATTCTCCCAAGTGTTGGGATTACAGGCGTGTACCACCACACCTGGCTAAACAGAACTTCTTAAAAGAATTAATTGTGCAAAAACTTAGACAAAGCAATTGCTGTTACAAAGAACTGCATTCTGTGTATGCTGTTCCAAGGAATCGTTCATGTAACAATAACAAATGAAATCCAAGTAACTTCAACTGAATTATAACTTTTTTAAAAAAAAAAGAAACATCAATTGTCATTCTTTTAAAAATTTAAAAACCAAAAGTGCACACAGTAAGCACCGACCTGTGGGCCGGACCCTAGCCACGCAGGCGCCCGGGAGGCAGGATGCCGGTGCCTGGAAGCTGTTTGGCAGTGCGCGCTGGCATGCGCCAGCCCCCAAACCAACCACCACCATACAGTCGAGAACTATCATGGCACAGAGAAGCAATGACACAATTGGCCTGCCACATGCCAGCCGCAGAGGCCCTCCTGGGGACCTGTGTGAATCATGCTGACAGGGAGAAACCCCTGGGAATACACGCCACACAACGGTCGCTCTTGCTCCTGTCGTTGAGAACCAGAAAGGTCCAGAGTCAGCGGAGGAGCAGCTGCTGAACAAGGACGCAGAGAACACAAGAACACAGACTACGCCCAAAGACTCAGAGTTCTAGTTGACTGGGGTCATGAGAGCTGTTCAGAAGCTGGAAACCAGGAGGACCTTATGCAATACCTGGGGAGACCCCCTGGAAGTCATTCTTCTCTTGACAGTACAGGCTGCGGTGGAGGAGCACATGGAGCTCCGAAGAGGTCTGCACCAAGATTCCTGCTGCCTGTGCTGACAGTTGGGCAGAGGACACTAACTGGTTGCGGGGTCCCAATGCGCTGGGAGGCTGGAGAGAAAAAGCTACAAAAAATGGCTTTTGCCCCAGATGGCTCACTTGAGATGTTAGCAAGAATTGCCTCCTCAGTATTCTATAGCTGTGACAAGGAGGAGGCCAAGGAGAGAAAACAAAGAGACCAAGAAAAAGCAGCTACTTTTGCTGCAGCACTAAGAGAAACAGACCCTAAGTCTGATTCTCAGGGCCCCAAGAAGAACTCGATGACTACATTCATCTGCTACCACTACTAAAAGCCAGGCCACCTCAAGAGGAACTGCCCTAAGAAGCCCCCTGGGCCATGCCTTGAATGCAGAGGTGACCACTGGAGATCGGTCTGCCCTCTGAAGCAAAGGCCCCAGAGCTCAGACCCATCCTACCACTTAGTCTAACAGCAATGAGGGGGCCTGGGGCATACTCTGCCTTCTCCCTCTGGCCAGACTGTCATCTCCATGGAGGAGCCCCAGGTAATCATGACTATACAGGAAAAAGAAAAACAGCCTGTCGCTAGACACAGGTGCAAGTCTCTCGGTCCTTCTTTTCAATCCTGGCCTTCCTTCCAGCCATCACACCTCAGTGAAAGGAGTCACTGGTGAGGAGGTAATACAGCTATTTTTCACAACCCTTAGGCTGTAACTACTTGTTAGATCTTTCTTGCGTATCTCTGTCTTCCTGAGAAACCACTTTGAAGATACCACCATGTCTTACAGCAGCCATTGATATTTTCCTACTAATCTGCCCATAACTCTGTAATGTTTGTATTGTTCCTATTCTATTTTGTAAATGGATGTATGTTTATTACTATGTGTTTCCTACAACAACCATTGAGAATAGTCAATGAATATTCAATTGGTCACTCATACAGCTCTATTTATTTTCTTTAGAAACCACTTTGAAGATACCAAAGTATAGTACAACAAGCATTGACAATAACCTACCTCTTTTGTCTGTAACTCACTATTGTTCATTTGTTTTCTGAGAAATGACCTTGTAGATAACAATATGTAAAACAACAACCATTGATAATTTCCTATCACTTTGTCAGTAATTCGATAAGCCCCCCTATTAGTATGTTATCCTTCTTTTACTCTGTAAAATTTAAAAAAAAAAAAAAAAAGAGTGCAATTTTGGTCCAAAATGGGTGCAATTTTGGTCCAAATTGGTGCAATTCTGGATTATTTCAACTGAATAAAAAGGGCACTTGTGTTGACATTGGAGATCAGGGCTCTCAGGAAAATGGAATATACAAGTATGGAATGGCAGAAGACAAGGAAAATTCTATGGAAAGCTGGGCACAGTGCCACGTGCCTGTAATCCCAGCTATTTGAGAGCCTGGGACAAGAAGACCACTTGAATCCAGGTGTTCAAGACCAACCTCAACACACACCCATATATAAAAAAAGAATTCTGTGGAGATGGATGGGGATTAGCACTGTCTGTGAACTTAGGATACTTAAAGGATGTATATGGAACATGTATATGTACATGTATGAGGATGTGTGTGTGTGTTTGGGTTGTATATGTTCATGGCTCTGTCTGATGAAAGTGTCAAGAAGAAAATACTCTCCAGTAGCAAGAAGAATTCATAGACTTTGGTCTATAACATCATTCCTGGCTAAAATGAACCAAGCAAACAACTCAGGAAAATGGCTGATTCCAGGGATAGGAGGAGAGGACGTACGCGATAAGGGAACATACTGCTATGCCAGAAAGTAAAGAATGGATACGTTTAGGTGAGCTAAGTCTTCATCAAATTATTATTATGACTATTATTATTTTGGTGGTACTGGAGTTTGAATCCAGGATCTCAAGCATGCTAGCCAAGGGCTCTACTACTGAGCTATATGCCCCAACCCTTTTATACTGTTTTTATTCAAGACAGCATCTCGATAAGTTGTCCACAATGATCTCAAAGTTGGGATCTACCTGCCTTAGCCTCCTGAGTAGCTTGGATTATAGATATGAACCACTATGCCTACCTTCACTGAATTCTCAGTACGGCCCTGTACTACTGTAGTTTAACTTATAAAGAAAAGATTTGTTGTAAGATTTTGCCCTGAAGAATATGATCAAACAGTGAAATGTATGAAAAGATACTTAATCTTACTCTAAATAAGAGAAATACATGTTAAAAACTGCATTAATTACACCATCTAACAGAATTGCAAAACTTGGAATTTTGCTGGTGGGTATATGTACATATTGATAAAACCTCTACAGGGGCAAAAGTAGGAATATCTATGAAAACTACATATATATATATAAAATATATATTATATTAATAATATTTTTTACTTAGCAATTTCTAACCACCACTACCCCCAAATGGGATTGAGCCCACGACCATGCTTCTGCTAGGCAAATGCTCTGCAAATGAACTACATCCCCAGAGCCTCATACAGATCATCTTAGATGGATACATAGTGATGTAATACAATATTATTCACTAGAAGTAACCCAAATGTCCATCAAGAGGAGTCTGGTTAAACACATTATGGTACATCTACATAATGAAATTCTACTCAGCTGTAAATAATAATAATAATAATAATAGAAAGAAAAGAATAATAAAGATGGTCTCCTGAACTAACACAGAAAGACCTCCAAAATGTATTGTAAAAGGAAAACCACTGCACAAAATGTGTATTATATGGTTTTTTTTTTTTGTATAAAAGCACTTTTATTGTATTTGTTTAGAGTGCAAAAATATCAGGTAGAATTTTGCTATTTTTTTTTCCTTTTGGCAATACTAGGGATTGAAACCCTGACCTCTGCACTAAGCTACACTTCCAGCTCTTTATTTTTTTCAGTTTGAGTCAGGGTTTCACCAAGTTGCTAAGTTGCCCACGTGGGTCTTGAACTTGCAATCGTTCTGCTTCAGCCTCCCAGAGTGCTGGGTTTACAGGAGTGTGACACCAACCCCAGTTGCTCTGTACTTTTTTTATCCATTCTAGTTTTAATCCTGGTGAATGGACCTACTTTAAAAATTAAACCAAAAAGTAAAATTAAATTAAATTTTTAAAATTTTAAAAATTTTAAAAAATTTTTTAAAAATTTAAAAATTAAATTAAATTAAAATTAAACAAAAATTAAAACCCTAAAAATTCTTCAAATTATCAGAAATTTCTATTCATAATTTCTGCATCATTAAGAAAATATTCATAAATTTTCTAATTCATACCAGATTATTTTCTTTAGATAACGAAATTTAACACCTGCCTTGGAAGTAAGAAAATACTCTGGAGATTGAGGAGATGGAAGTTGCCTAAAGGGAAAAAAATATCCATACACCTTGGGCCTTGAGGATGGAACTGCCTTGCATGTTGGCTACAGCAGGTTACTTCATACTGACATCCCTAATTTCAGAATTTGGTACTGGTTTTCTGAGACTGTTCACCATCAGGCTGCTTAATGTTCCACACACATTTCTCTAAATATGACGCAATGAACAGATGTACATGTTTAAAATGCAGATTACTCATTCTCGGAACTGATTCCCTGGAAGTGAGATCCAGAAATCTGCATTTAAATTATTTTACATTTTTATTAGTACATGTTTGCAGTACATAATGATCACAATCATTATGGGAGGTGGTGCATGTACATAGCACATCTTAATTCTATTTACTTCCCTGTTGGGGACCACTACAAAGTGTCTGTGAGCAGGATTTAACAGTAACCAATTGGCTTTCCATGTTTACTTGTGAGTTGCCTGAAGGCCACAGCTGAGGATGTCTGGCTCCAACCCCAATTAACTTAAAGGAGGCTGCAGCTGCAGGCATCTCATTCCTGCTGTGAAGGCCTTCCTGGAGATAACATAGTTCATAATTTACTACTTGGGAAAATTCTCCCAAGGTCCTGTGAGATTCCCATGTTTTCTTGAGCATCCTCTCCCTTTGTTTGAAAATCTAATAAATATGGGCCACCCAGAGCAGTCTTTGGCTAACTCAGAGAATACTGAAGCTGGAAGAGAGTTAGTCCCTCCTGGTGCCCTGAAATCATTACATTTTCTCATTTATTTAAGCCTTCAACATCCACTCGCTTGGGAGATTGCGGGCCTGATCAACCTGCAATAACTTAGGGTTATTTAACCCGGTTTCGATACTTCCCCTTCCTGCCCTCCCTTTATCCTCCATCTCTTAGAGTAATCTGTATTTTTAACAGTATCTTTAATAAGCCAAGAGATTCTTTTTTTTGGGGGGTACTGGAAATCGAACTCAGGACCTTGCACTTGCCAGGCAGGCACTTGTGCTGGTGATCTATATATATCCCCAACCCCTAAGCCAAGTGATTCTTAACCAACCTGAAGTTAAAAAACACTACTCCAGCAAGAGTAAATGTTGAGATATTTATCAATGACAGTAAATCACCCAGATAGCCAGCCTATATGGGCACATCACAAGGACATATAAGACAGCCTGAAAGGTCTCACACTAGCCAAATCCAGCTTTTTTGATTTGGACTCATAATTAGAAAGGCCATTCCAAGATAAAAAAGGAAATGCACCTATGCTGACACCTACTTCTATGATTTCATTTTCTACACTTAAATCTTGGACTCATTTACATTTATTCTGACAAAGGATAGGAGAAATGAGTTGGGCATGGGGGCGCATGCCTGTAATCCTAGCACTCTAGATACAGGAGGATTTTTTTTTTTTTTTTTTTGGTTTTTTTTCCAGTACCAGGAATCGAACTCATGACCTTAAGCTTGCCAGGCAGGAGCTGCGCCCCTGAGCTAAATCCCCAGACCCCAGGAAGCAGGAGGATTGCTGAGGCCAGCCTGGACTACACAGAGTTCAAGGCCACCCTGAACAAAGGCACAAGAAGACCCTGTCAAAAAAAAAAAGGACAGGAGAAATGGATCTAACTATACCTTTGTTTAAATGGCTAGCCAGTTGTACCAATGCTATTTGTCTAAAAAATTTCTCTACACCAATAAAAATGAGATGCAACCTGTATCTCATTATGTATTTAACTCTCCTTCTGGAATTTCTATTCTCTTCTTCTGGTCTTTCTATCAATATGCCAAACCAGATGGTTTTAATGACCATGGCTTAAAGATATATTTTAATTTTTTGGTTTAATTGTGGGTTTTTTTGTTTTGTTTTATTTGTGAGACAGGGTCTCGCTATGTAGTTCAGGCTGGCCTTGAACTTACTATGTAGCCCAGGCTAGCCTCACACTCATGGTGAACCTCCTGCCTCAGCCTCCTGAGTTCTAGGATTACAGGCATGTGCCACCATGCCCAGCCATATTTTAATATTTAATATTAAAGATGTAATATCAAGTATTAGCAGGAAAACACAAGTACATATTTTAATTAAAATTAGGAACAAGATGAAGAGGTCCACCATAACCATTACTAAATAATATTGTCTGTGAGGTGTTAGCCAAAACAGTTATACAGATGAAAAAAAATCAGAGGTAAAGTAATTGGAAAAGAGATGATAAAACCATCTATATTTGTAGATAATATGACTATATATTAAGAACTAATAATTGAAAGATTTAATATCTACTGTCTAATCCTTCTTTGTTATTTTTTTCCAGAGGTATCCATCTTTTATTACTTCTTTTTTTCCCCATGAATTTTAGAGTTAACTTGAAGCTGGGCATGGTGGTGCACTCCTGTAATCCCAGCACTTGGGAGGCTGAGGCAGGCATTTCTCTTAACAGGTTTACTTTGAGTATTTTATACTTGTTCCTATTGTAAATGGAGTATTTTCATTTAGTATATCTTCTAGTTAGCCACTGTTTATCCTCATAAAAATATACTTTAGGTTATGTTTACTTTGTTGAATTTTCCTACTGTTTACGGTTTTCATCCTCCTGTTTTGTTGATATAATTAGGATATGGTGTGAGGCCCTGGGTATGATTCCCAGTATTAAAAAAAAAAAGTCAATAGTCCCAGCACTTGGGAGGCTGAGGCAGGAGGATTGTTGTGAGTTTGAGACAGCCTGGGTGACAAAGCGAGCTCAAGGCCAGCCTGAACTGCATAGCGAAACCCTGCCTCCACCCCAAAAAAGGCTATGGTATGTGTATTTCATGTAAACTGACATCAACAACCACACACTGAAGCATTCCTACATTTTCTTTAGCACTCACCTTGAAGCGAATCCAATTTAGCTTTAATTAGCATTCTTAACCTTCCAACTTCTTGCCTTTTCAGTTCATCAAGTTTTGTCCTCACATGGTGACTTACTAAGTCCAGCTCTTTGCTTAGCCTCCCACTCTGTAAACAAAATTAATAGCTTCATCTATTACATTCCATTTTGGACTTGATGCAATATACTAAAAATAAGGTTATTGTAAATTAGACACTTGGACTACTTTAGATAAATTTAACATTATAAAAAGCATTTCTGTCAGAAGAGATTCAGTTTATAATCCTAAAATCAATCCTAACAGTCATATAACTTAGAAAAGTATAAAGCACAGAGAAGAAACTTTCAGAATGGTGCAGCCACTTTGGAAAGCAGTTTGGCAGTGCCTCAAAAAAATTAGAGAGGGCTGGGGATATAGCTCAGGGGCACAAGCGCCTGCCTGGCAAGC
>NW_004955414.1:32083874-32086137 GCF_000276665.1 Chinchilla lanigera | reverse complement strand
AAAAAAAAAAAAAAATTAGAGACCCAGTAATCCCTTTCCTAGATATATAACTAAGAGATGTGAAAACACATTAACAAATTAACTTGAACATAGTTAACATTTACTCATACTAAAATAAGTGGAAACAATTCAAGTGGCCATCAACTGGTGAATGGATAAACAAAATACAGGGCTGTCCTCTCTCAGCATCCACACAGATTGGTCCCAGGACACTGTGGATACAGAAATCCAATGATGCTTAAGCCCTTTATGTGAAATGCTATATTATTTACACATAACATGCAATATCTTCCTGTATACTTTAAATCATCTTCAGGTTACTTGTAATACTTAACACAATGTAGATGCTATGTAAGGAGCTGCTACACTGTATTATTTAAGGAATAATGAAAAGAAAGAAGCCTGCACAGATTTGGTTCAGATGCATATTTTTTCTGTTTTTCTCCGGTACCGGGAACCGAACTCACGACCTTGCGCTTGCCAGGCAGGCGCTTTGCCGCTGAGCTAAATCCCCAGCCCCTGCATATTTTTTCTGAATGTTTTTGATGCCAGGTTAACTGAATCCACACATATGGCCCTAACTCACAGACACAAGGGGCTGACTATATATCCACACAATGGGATATTTTTATGCTATAAAAGAGAAGAAAACACTGACCCATGTTACAACACAGATGAACCCTGAAAACATTATACTACATAAAAGGAGACAACCACCACATATGATGATTCTATTTACATCAAATGTCTAGAATAGGCAAATCCACAGGGACAGAAAGTAGATTAGTTGTGGCTGGAGAGAGGAAACTGGAAGTAACTACTGTATTTAATGGATATAGGGCTTTTTTGGGGTCAATGAAACTTTTAAAATTAGATAGTGATGATCACTGTATGTTTCTGTGGATATACGGAAAACCACTGAATTATATGGTTTAAGAGGTGAATTTTATAGCATATGAATTCTATCTTAAATTGTTTTTTAATAAGTTAACTTGTTATTAGTCATTCCACATATAAATGATTTTTCATAATTCACCTTTTTTCATAGATGAGTTATTAGAACTACAAGAACATACTGTTTTCCATTTGTTTCCAGTGCAAGGGTTAGAACCCAGGGCCTCACATATGCTAGGCAGGCATTCCACTACTGAGTTACATACCTAGTCATTTTTTAATTTTTAGACAGGGTCTCACTAAGCTTGCCAGGCTAGCCTCCAGCCTGCAATCCTCCTGCATCAGCCTCCTGACTAGCTAGGATTATACAGAAAGGCCACCACACCCAAATAGACTGTGCTGTTATAGAGATAAGAAGAGAAGTATATTTTAAGGGTAGAACAGTCATTACTATCTGGTAAAAGACTGTTAAATTGTGGTCCCCAACCAGAGGCATCAACATCCTCTAAGAACCCCAGCGGGGCAGGCCCCAGATGTTCCTCCTCAGAAGCTCTGCAAGCCAGGGCCAGAAATATGGCCTTGTGTTTTGACAGCCTAATCTCTGAGGACTACTGAGATAAAATAAGGGATCCTAGAAAGATAAGCAATAAAGGGGGTTATGGTATTCACTGGACTGGCAATTTAGAAGTTACTGACACTCTCCATGGAAGTATATTCAGCGGAGGAGTAAAGGCAAAGCCATAATCTCTTCCATTTGTTTGTTTTGGATTTGAATTTTTTTTCTCATTTTTATTATGTACCACCTGTCTGTGGTACATAGTGACCACATTCATCATGAGGAGTTGGTACATATATATATATATATATATATATATATATGTGTGTGTGTGTGTGTGTGTGTGTATAAAATACATCTTAATTCTTCTTACTTCTCCTCTCCCTCCCTCCCCTCTACCTCCATCTCTTCGTCCCATTCCCATCTGCAAAAGGAATTAAGGAATTTTTTTGGGCGGGGGGGAGTTAAGGAATATTTGGAACGTGAAGAGATGCAGTCTGATTCTCTTTCAAAATTCTTTGCTCAAAAAAAAAAAAAAAGAAAAAGAAAAATTAAGAATGAATGAATTGGGCTGGGGATGTAGCTCAGCAGCATAGCATCTGCCAGGCAAGTGTGAGGCCCTGAGTTCAATTCACAGTATCTAAAAAAAAAAAAGAAAAATAGGAATAAAATAAAACAGAGTTTCAACTGAGACTAATAGGAGAGTAACAATAGTTAACAAACAAGTATTCATTATCTATTCCTTTCTATAGAGCAGTAGAAGACAGTAATACAGTTTTGTTAGCTATCCTGTATACACATAATTACGTAATT
>NW_004955414.1:32079165-32083774 GCF_000276665.1 Chinchilla lanigera | reverse complement strand
AAATTTTACACTTATTCCCGAGATGAGAGTATTTGCTTGAGCCGGGTGTGGTGGCACAGGCCTATAATCCCAGCACTTGGGAAGTTGAGTCAGGAGGATCGTTCAAGGTCAGCCTGGACTACAAAGTGAGCTCAAGGCCAGCCTGAACTGCATAGCGAGACCCTGTCTCAAAAAGACAAAAAAATAAAAAAGAAAAGAGTATTTGCTTGGCTATCTATGATGATTCTGTTAGTTTGAGTTTTATTATCTATTTTACCAGTGTTCCTTTTTCATTGTTATTACTACTTGACTTTGTTTTGGTTTATTTTCTCCCCTTCATAAGTAACAGAAATTAACTGGAAAAGGAAAGAAAATATAAAAGTTATAATATTTTTATAAATAAAAGGATTTAACTTTTTTCCCTGAGCATCTCTTTACAGTACCTCCCAAGATCTACATTTTCTTTTTCTTTTTTGGCAGGACAGGGGATCGAACTCATGACCTTGCGCTTGCCAGGTAGGCGCTTATGCCACTGAGTTATATCCCCAGTCCCTTTTTTTTGTTTTTTCCGGCACTGGGAATTGAACTCACAACCTTGCGCTTTCCAGGCAGGTGCCGTGCCGCTGAGCTAAATCCCCAGCCCCTACATTTTCTGTTACCTACAAATAATGCTTTTAATTCTAAACTCAGCTGGATAGAAGACATTGAAAGTTCTACATTAAATATCATTCACCCTAGAAAATAAGCTCCACAGATCAAATTAATCTTGAGAGGAAGAAAAAGATTATCCTCAAAGATAATTCAGAGGAATTATTGGCATAACATTGTTACTTTCTCCCCAAAACAGGTGTTGGCTCCCAAGAGAAAAGCTGTGAACTAAAAGCCATACATAAACTCTAATAAATACCACAACCTGATGTGGATCAGTCTGACAAACGAGCCAGCCCTAGAGACAGAGACTAAGGTAAAAAGGATTTTGAGCCGAATGATTCCTTCAAACACAGTTCTCTAAGTCTGATTCTAGAAACAGGAAATTTTTTGAAGGAAAGTTAAAAACAAATAAAAAGTAACATAAGCAAACAAATAAAGCTATCTTATGAAGTGTAGCTGAAAATTTAAAACTGGAATCATTTTTCTACTTGCTGAATCAGACAGACCCAGTTAAACTGATACATTTCCCTTCAATGAAAATCTTTTAAAAAATCTCCCATGTCACGCATTTACACCTCCCTTAATTATTACAAGTACTGGGGCTGGGGATTTAGCTCAGCGGCAAAAGCGCCTGCCTGGCAAGCGCAAGGTCGTGAGTTCGAAACTAAAAAAAAAAAAAAAAAAATTATTACAAGTACTAAGGAACTGCTAAGTGCATACGATAGGGTTCTTAGGACAGCAGCAAATGGTTTTTCCTCCCCTACTGATGTAAGATATTATCTCTTCCGCTCTGGACCTAAGTAAAAGCACCAGAACCTAACCTGTACCACACCTTGGACATCTTCCTGCTGTCCTCAGATCACAATCCTACCCCTGCATCTGATCTGTACGACCCCCTGTCATCTGAGCCATAACCCTGGCTTTTGGGCACTCATTTTTGGGCCCCTTATTTCTCACTATGCGGTCCACTGACCATTACTACCTCATTTCCTGTAGACCTCTTGTCTCTGTACCCTCCCTGTTCTTTGCCTAGGATGCTATCCAGCCCCTCTCCTTTTCACAATTTGGTCTTTAAGCTCTGGCCTCACCTCTCCTACAAAGAATGACTTCACACCTTTCCCTGCTGCTTCATGCTAGATTATGTGTCTGTCCTATACATCTCCAGAGTCCATTAAAACTCAACATAAACCCATCTGGATAATCTGTCTCTGGGCAATTTTCTCCTAAAGGCTCTTTAAAGCAGGAGTAAGTCTCATCCATATATCCTCAGTATTCAGCTCAGGATCTGGCATGATCAAATGTTTTTTTTGATCTGTTATTTTTTTGGGGGGGAGCAGGTACTGGGAATCGAACTCATGACCTTGTGCTTGCCAGGCAGGCACTTGTGCTGCTGAGCTATATCCCCGGCCCCCAAATTTTTTTTTTTTGAAAAAGTATTTAATTGAGCCAGGTGTGGTGGTTCATGCCTGTAATCCCAGCAATCTGGAGGCTGAGGCAGGAGGATCATTGCAAGTTTGAGACCAGGCTGGGCTACAAAGTGAGCTCAAGGCCAGCCTGAACTGCATAGTGAGACCCTGCCAAAAAAAAAAAAAAAAAAAAAAAGAAAAGAAAAAATATTTAATTATACTTACCTTTATTTCCTCTATGTCTGCTTTCTGAAGCTTTTCTCTGAAATGTTTATCTGTCTCTAGCACATCAATAACTTGCTTGAGATATTCATCATAATAAAGCCCAGTATCCTTCAAATTGAGAAACAAATAGTAATTTTTCTGAAATTTTTTCTTCGTCTGAATCCAAAGACATTTATCTTGAAGAACAGTATCTAGCAAAATGACATTAAGACATATCTACTTGGATAGTTTCAACCGTCCAATGAAAAAGGTATTAAAGAGTTTTCTATCAGAGCCGATATCATCCTTTATTGTAATGCAAAGGTAGATTTCCTATATGGCTTAGAGGTCCTAGCCATGTCCAACCTGTGGCCCACCTTTTTATTTTATCGTCCTGGCTTGTATATAAAATATATAATATAGTTAATGCATATGAGTAACAAAACTTACTTTATCTTTAAATTTTTATTATAATGTTTAAAAGAGAGGACAAAAAAAAAGATGGGCTGCAGATTAGACATGGCTAGTAGATAATAACCAGTAATAATTGTTTTTTCCCATTCTCACATGTCATCTTTTAATATAACAGTGTTTCCTTGGCTCTACACTGAAAGTGTTTCATGATTCATTTTTCAATGTACTAATTACATTTAACAAACAGTTAATATCAAACAACACATCAGACGGGCGTGGTGACACACTCTGTAATCCCAGCACTCAGGAGGCTGAGGCTGGAGGATCATTGCGAATTCAAGACCAGCCTGGGCTACAAAGGGAGCTCAAGGCCAGCCTGAACTGCCTAGTGAGACTGTCTCCAAAAAAAAAAAAAAAAGATAAACAACACACCATTCTCCAGTGCTGTCTTCATTGCTGTTTGAGAATCAGTCCTTTATTCCTAAATGCCCAACTTTATAAGCAATAATATTCGCAATATTTTACTTACAATTCTTACCATTTCACTTTGTTTGTTACAATTCACTTCATTTAGTGATAATTCCTTCCACTCTACTTACTGGCGGTTCTATCTTTGCACTTTCCACAGGTTCGCTGTTCTGTACTTTTGTCTTGTCAATGTCTATGGGCACAGCGTGAAGAGCAGAAAGCAGACACGTGACCAAGAGAAAACAATACCATAGTAGAACGGTCCTCCACCTCATCTGAAATAAAGGAATGATTAAAGTCCTGCAAAGATGCATTTCCAGTATTGCTTTAACAATATATTCAATTTTAAGAGGTTTAATAGGACGAACAATTCTAGGAAAGAGGTAAAAATGGATTATAATTTATCAAAAATGATATTCAGATTAGTAAAGAAAATCAGGGGAGAAATGTTTTTCAGCCAAAATTAAAAAGATAGGACACAAAATTTTAAAATCTAAACTACTCGTAGAAAAAAACATCTGAAGCCAAGTGTGGTGGTGCACATCTGTAATTCTCACTACGCAGGAGATTGAGGCAAGAGGATCATAAGCTAGAGGCTAGTCTGAGCAACTTAGAAATAACCTCTCTCAAAATCTGGAAAAGAGGGGTAAAGTGGAAAAATAGCCTAATGGTACAGAACTTGCCCAACTTGGACAGGGCCTGTGTTTAATCCTTATTCAATTACTTTATTGTAGCAAATAGTTACTTGTGAAAGATCTTTATGGTCAATAAAGCACCAAGCAGAATGTAGGGGAGTGGAAAAAGGAAGCAACAGCTACAGCTGCTCTCGCTGTATTTTTCAAATTTGTTCATTCAGTTTCCATTCAATTCTGATCTAAATGGCTCCAAAAGGTCCACTGCAAAAACAAGAACGAAGCCAGGCACAGTGGTGCACGTCTGTAATCCCAGCACTTTGGGTAGCTGAGGCAGGAAAATCATGAGTTTGAGCTGGGCAATTTAGTGACTTAGCAAGACCCCATCTCAAAATAAAACATAACCCCAGGCATGGTAGCACACATCTGTAATCCCAGCACTCTGGAGGTGGAGAGAGGAGGATCAGCTGTGAGTTTAAGGCCAGCCTGGGCTACAAAGTGAATTCAAGCCTAGCTTGCACTACATAGTAAGACTCTGTCTCAACAAAAGAAAAACCAAGCAGGAAAAAAAGAAAAAGAAAAATGGGCTGGAATGTAGCTTTGTGCAAAGGCCTTGGGTTCAATTTATAGCACCAGAAAAAAAAAAGACTAGCTGGGCAGGGTGGCGCACACCTGAAATCCCAGCACTCAAGAAGCTGAGGCAGGAGGATCACTGCAAGTTGGAGGCCAGCCTGAGCTACAAAGTGAGTCCAAGGCCAGCCTGAACTGCATAGCAAGACTCTGTCTCGGGGGCTGGGGATTTAGCTCAGCGGCAAAGCGCCTGCCTGGCAAGCGCAAGGTCGTGAGTTCAGTTCC
>NW_004955414.1:32043537-32078769 GCF_000276665.1 Chinchilla lanigera | reverse complement strand
TTTTTGAGACAGGGTCTTACTATGCAGTTCAGGCTGACCTTGAGCTGACTTTGTAGCCCAGGCTGGTCTTGAACTCGCAACAATCCTCCTGCCTCAGCCTCCCGAGTGCTGGGATTACAGGCGTGCGCCACTACACCCAGCCACAATCATTTTTAATAACAAAGGTTTATTCCTCCTTCATGCTGAGGCCCACACATGTAGTGGTTTTGGTTTTGTTGAGATATAACTCATATGCTATGGGGGCTGGGGATTTAGCTCAGCAGCACAGCACCTGCCTGGCAAGTGTAAGGTCGTGAGTTTGATTCCCGGTACAGGAAAACACCTGCCGCCCCCCTCAAAAAACTCATATGCAATGAAATTTACCCTTTACAGTGGCATAATTCAGTGTCTTTTTTTTTTTCCACATTCACAAGCATTCACAAGGCTGTACAACCATTACCACTATCTCATTTTAAAACACTGCATCATTCTGAAAAGTAACTCTATACTCATTAGCAGTCTCTCCCTACCCCCTTTTTCCCCTATGCCATATTAACTACTAACCTATTTTCTGTCTGTATAGATTTGCTTCTTCTGGACATCCCTACAAATGGAATCACACAATATGTGGTCTTTTGTGTCTGCCTTTTTCACTGAGACTATATTTTTAGGATTCAACCGTGTTGTAACATATACTAGCACTTCATTACTTTTTATAGCTGAATAGATATTCCATTGTGTACATATACCATATTTGTGTATTCGTTTTTCAGTTGATGGACATTTAGATTGTTTCTACTTTGGGGACCTTTGTTTTGTTTTGTTTTGGTTTTTTTGTTTGTTTGTTTTTGTCTTTTTGAGACAGGGTCTCGCTATGCAGTTCAGGCTGGCCTTGAGCTCACTTTGTAGCCCAGGCTGGTCTCAAATTCACAATGATCCTCCTGCCTCAGCGTCCCAACTGCTGGGATTACAGGCGTGCACCACCACACCTGGCAGTAACTTGCTTTTGGTGTCTAAGGTAAGAAAGTGTATGCTTCTCCTGATTTCTATAATGGAATATTACTCAGCTATAAAGAAAGATAAACTCAAGGCTTTTATAGGTAAACAGTCACAACTAGAGACCATACTCATAAGTGAAATAAATCAGACACACATGTGCAAGCACCACATTGTTTCACTAGTATAAAACCTGAAAGAGTTCATTTAAACTAGGAGGTATGATAGATATTGTGAAATGATAGGAAAGCACTCAAGGGTAAAGGGCAATTGGGATGTGGGAAAAGAGAGGGGAAAGGAGAAATTTTGTATGTATGTATATACAGGATAGTTAACATGGCTGTTCTACTGTCTTCTATTTCTTTGCTGAAAGAAAGTGTCAATGAGTCCTTGATTGATCAATATTGCATGTCTCTGTTTTCATGAGAAACCACTTTGAAGATATCAATGTATAATACAACAAGCATTGTTAATTTCCTACCACTTTGTTTGTAACTCTGTATTGTCTGTACTGTTCTTTTGCTATTTTGTAAAAGGTTGTCTGTTAATGTTTTCCTCCTTTTATTTTTAAAATTTAAAAAAAAAAGGAAATGACTCTTTAACCAACAGTAAAGCAGAATTAAATTTAGGTCTATATTCTAATTCAAGCTGCACCACAAACTTGCTATGTGATCACAGGTCAATTAACTTTCTCCACTTCAGTTTCTTCATTCATAAAAATAAAGGCCGATTTGAACTTACTATGCAGTCTAGGCCAGTGATAAACTACATAGACAAGGTTGGCCTCAAACTGAAGATCCACCTATCTCAGTCTCCAACTAGAGGCACATGCCAACATGTCAACTAAGGAATTATATTTTAAAAAGGGAATTTCATTAGGCCTCATTGTTCTATTAAATTTATTATGTAGTTATTCTCAGCTTAAATTCACCTACTTATTGAGTATAGATCTCTTCTGTTACCCATTCAGAAATACAAAGTTGCTTATACTCACACCAATTATGTAAAATGATTCATTTATATGACTTATAATGCCTTTAAACGTTGATTATTGAACAGAATTAAAATTATATTCACAGAGCAAAGAACAAGTTGGGGTGCTGAGCTATAAAAATTAATAGTAACAGCAACAAAAATCAACTACCAAACAAAGTTCATATCCAGATACAATTTAAAAACAGGAGATATTCACACTTTGCAAACAAGTGTGAAATATTAAATCCTGTAATCAAACTTAGATCTTGTTTCTGTGAAAGTAGGAAAAAAAATTTAGAGTATCAGAACTGCATCTGATTCAAGTTGGATTTATTTTAAAATTTTTTTTTTGAGACATGGTCTGGCTATGTACTGCAGGTTGGCCTTGTACTCAGGGTGTTTCTCCTGCCTCAGCTTCCCAAGTGCTTGAATTATAGGCATGCACCACTATACCTGGCTATTTTTTACTTTTGCAGGAAAGAGACAATGAATTGTTACTGCCACTTAAAACCAAAAATTATTTCACTTACTGATAACTTTAGAGAACAAAACACTGAGATTTTAAAGGGGAAATGTGTTTGTTTTAAAATCAAATACAAGCTGGGCGTGATGGCATACCCCTACAATCCCAGCATTTAGGAAGTTGAGGCAGGAGTATTGTTATGAGTTCGAGACCAGCCTGTGATACAAAGTGAGCTCAAGGCCAGCTTAGCGAGACCCTGTCTCAAAAAGATAAGAAAACCAAAAAAATAAAAAAATAAAAAAAATAAAAATAAAATGGGGCTGGGGATTTAGCTCAGCGGCAAAAGCGCCTGCCTGGCAAGTGCAAGGTCATGAGTTCGGTTCCGGGTACCGGAGAAAAACCAAAAAATAAATAAATAAATAAATAAATAAATAAAAAGATAAGAAAAAAAAGGGTGAATTATAGGATATGTAAATTACATTTCTATTTTTTAAAGCAAATAAAAATACTGCAAAAAATCCAAACTAAAAAAAAATTTAAGTGTGAAAATAAAGAATAAATAGCCAGGCACGGTGGCACACATCTGTAATCCCAGCTACTTAAGAGGCTAATGCAGGAGGATCACAAGTTCAAGGCTAGCCTGGACAATTTAGTGAGACACTGTCTTAAAAAGTAAAAAGCTTTGGGAATGTAGCCCAATGGGAGAGCACCCCTCAGTTTGATCACCTGTACCCTTCCTGAAAAAAAGAATAAATATGATTTATAAATCATCACCAACCATCTACACTAGCCATGCCCCCTTACTGTACTACTACTAGAAAAATATGTACAAGTCTTGACATTATAATATTAGATTTTTCCTTTATAATTGAGTCAATTGTTAATTAAATATTAGGTGTACATAAATTTAAAATTTCCAGACAGGTGTGGTGGCACACACCTGTAATCCCAGCACTCAGGAGGCTGAGGCAGGAGGATCGTTGCGTAGTTCGAGAACAGCCCGGGCTACAAAGTAAGCTCAAGGCCAGCCTGAACTGCATAGTGAGACCCTGTCTCAAAAAAATAAAATTTCCTAGCCTTCAGGTAGATTTAATCTCATATCACATTCAAGTGACCTTTATATCTCTACTTGCTTTTAAGATCTACTTTATTTGATACTAATACAGTAAACCCAGTTTTCTTTTTATATGTATATATTCTACTTTTTTACCCAGCCTGACAGTCTTGGCCTTTTACTGGAGTATTTTTTCTGTTTATGTTTAATTAAATTACTGATTTTATACTTAATTTTCTTTTTTTTTTTCCTTTTTGGAGACAGAGTCTCTCTGTATAGTTCAGACTGGCCTTGAGTTCACTATGTAACCCAGGCTGGCTTTGAACCGGCAGTGATCCTCCTGCCTCAGCCTCCTGACCATTGGGATTACAGGTATGCACCACCAGCCCCTGCTCTGTTGGACACCTCAGAAATCAGAGACTTGTCTTTTAATTTAATTAACAGAAAGTTAAAATTGTGAATGGTCAATGGCAGCAGTAGCAAATCTTTACTATCTGCAATACATGAATGTTCTTGTGTCATAACTTCAGTTTTTTTGCATTATTACCTCATCGTTTTAAGTGTCTTCAAAAATATTATGATATAATTTGGCATTAAAGTGAAAAGTTCTCTGATAAACGTAGAAATGAAGCAGTTATTAGTGAAGCAAATATTTGATATAATAACAACAACTTCACTTTCTCTTATAAGGGAACAATTAAATATTTTACCAGACTTTAGACAGGAAGATACCTGGAAGCAGACAAAGCTTGTTACTTGTTACAAATAAAGCTCAGTACTTTTGTTACTGAGATACAATATGATTATCTATAGCAAATGACTACAGCAGAAATGATGCCCCTCCAAAACCTTTTCAGAAACATGAAGCCAATTTCATGGATTCATCCATCATTAAGACAAATGTTAATTTTTGTGGAAACTTCCTACTAATATGAACTGAGGTTTCATAAATTTTAGCAATGTGTAGTAGAAGAAAAAGCTGAGTTTAGTCAATAGGGAAAGATGACAAAATTCTCAGAGATTTTTATGTGCCTCAAAGTAACACACTAATGTTAAAAATGCAAAAGGTATCACTATAAGAGAATAGGTTACAAAATTTCACTAATAGACTATTCCTGTACCACTGCAAGCACTATTATAAGTGTCTCTGGACAGAAGGCTTTTTTTGTTTTGTTTTTTTGAGACAGGGTCTCACTATGTAGTCCAGGCTGGCCTTTGAGCTCGCTTTGTAGCCCATGCTGGTCTCGAACTTGCAACAATTTTCCTGCCTCAGCCTCCCAAGTACTAGGATTATAGGTGTGCACCACCATGCCCAGTTTAGAAGTTCTTGTTATATTAAATCTTAAACTACAAAATTATTTCCCAAAGACGTTATTGTCTGCATTAACAAAAGGGAGGACAGATGATGGCTGAGTGAAGAAAAGTAGCTAAAGCTATTTTGAATGATTTTTTTATTTTTTTTATTTTTTTGAATGTTTAAAGGCCCTACATAACCTGGCAAGGGCATTGCTTTAGGTCTTGACACATTCTTAGAACATGAATCTGAATAATTAAAGAACAGGTTATCTGAAGCCAGGTATGGTGGCAAATACCTGTAATTCCAGGACTTTGGGAGGGTGAGGCAAGAAGATTACAAATTTGAACCCAGGCCGGACAACTTAGCAAGACCCTGTCTCAAAAATTTAAAAGTTTTACAAGGGGTGGGAAAGTAGCCCAGTGTGAAGGCCCTGGCCTCTGTTCCCAGTATCACAAAATAAAACCAACAAAAATCTACAAACAAACAACAAACGGGTCACCTGAAAAGTAACATAAATTATTGTTGTCCCAGCAGCCATGTCAGGACAACTGCTAGCTTTCAGTGTTTTTGATCAATAAACCATTTGAGGATTTGAGGAAAGAACATGAATCTGAGCACTTTCTGTTGTCATCTTCTGATAGGATGAAAAAGCACCAGCACCAAGGCTTGCAAAATAAGTGTCAGAGGCTTAGAAGAAAATCCCAGGCAGAGACTTGAAAATCATCCTCCCTCTTCCTGGTGGAGAGAAACGTAGACACTGACAATTGAAGAAGGTGTTTTCAAAGACTCAGATTATGAATGTGGAGAAGTTTTAAGAATTAATTAACCGGGCTGGGGATATAGCTCAGTAGCATAAGTGTTTGCCTGGCAAGCACAAGATCCTGAGTTCGATTCCCAGTACCAATACAAAAAGAATTAATTAACCAATTTACTTCACTTTTAATTTTGCATGTATGCACAAAAATGATGTGCAAAAAATTTTATATGTCTAAATTAATATTTATTTAGCTCAGGATGGCCTTGAACTCATAGTGATCCTCCTGCCTCAGCCTTTCCAGTGCTTGGATTACAGGCATGAACCACCACACCTAGCTCTAAATTAATCTTAAAATGCTTTTTCAGTAAACCTAAAGTGAAATTGTAGGTGAAAAGCACAATGTCACTGTTTAATTGGTAGCATTTTTTTCTACATGCATACAATGTTATATAACATCAATGAGGTCTTAGAGTTGATGAAATACAGGTACTGTACGTCATTTTAAATTTTTAAATCAACCATCTTCTTTAGGGCTTCTTATTTGCCCTGCCTCTAATATTTATTTCCTCTCCTTTCATGCCTTGTTTCTTTTTTTGTTGTTTTGTTTTTTGAGGCAAGGTTTCATTATGTAGCACAGGCTGGCCTGAACTCACAGGGATCTTCTTCCTTAGTGCTCGGATTACAGGTGTGTACCACCATGCCTGGCTATTTCTTTTTGATGGATAGAGGTTTTAAATATATTTTCCCCTTCACTAGCTTCTACTGATTCAGTGTTTATTCTAGACATAAGTAAGGATTTATTCTTTTTTTTTTCCCTTGGAACAGGATCTTAGTGTGTAGTCCAGGCTGGCCTTGAACCTGCAGTGATCTTCCTGCCTCAGCCTCCCAAATGCTATGATTATAGGCTTGCATCAAGAGACCTGGCCAGGACTTTATCCTTCAATAAAGACTCAATAAATGGCAGCTGTTATGATAACAAAGGAAATGCAAAGCATTCAAGAACATTAGGTAGGAAAGTAATGACATAAGAATCTCTTTAAAAGGGGCCAGGGATATAGCTCAGTGGCACAAGCACCTACCTGGCAAGCGCAAGGTCCTCAGTTTGATTCCCAGTACCAAAAACACAAACAAAAATCTCTTTAAATAAATACCAATATAATGTCAAATGTGTCAGAGATAAGTTTTCTTTCTTTGTGTTTTGTTATTTTGTTTGTTTGTTTTTTGAGACACGGTCTAACTACGTAGTTCAGGCTGGTACTGAACTCACTATTTAGCCCAGGCTGGCCTTGAACTCTCAGTGATCTTCCTGCTCAGCCTCTCAAGGACTGGGAGACAGGTTTTCATGGACTGGAAAATATATAAATATCCATACAAAAGAGAGAGAGGTGGATGGTAAGGAGAGTCCAAGTGAAGAAGTGAAGATGAACCTACTTTTTTTCCCAATATCAGGTCAAGAAGAATGGGCGTCTATTTTCCTTTATCACCCACTTCTTCCGTAAGAAAGCTACAACCGGAGACAGTGAGCTGGATGACGGTGAAACAGTGGACTGATCCAAATAGGATTGGCTGAGAATTTATTCTGTAAAGTAGGATGAGGCCACATTCTAAATCAGGGGTCATCTTGAGACAGAGAAAGCACTGATCCCTAAGGCATCAGAGCCTCAGGCATAATCACAAAGCAAACACTTCTTAACCTTCTCTAGATACAATTTCCCTGAATTTCCAAGGCCTAAAAAGACAAATCAAAATTCACATTCACACAGAAAGGCAGATTTCTCAGCTACTGATTCCGTCCAATGGTTAGCCAGATTAAAATTATGTATGTGTGTGTGTGTATGCATCTGTGTGCTCAGGGTGTGTGTGTGTGTGTGTGGTGTCAATAGTTCCCTATTTTGACTGTGGGGCAAGATATTCTGGAAGTGGGTTAAAAAGAACGAGCATAGATAAAAGAGGCGAAAAGAGACGAAAAAGTGGAAAGTAGTTTGTCGGTCTCTTTTCTTGTAAATAGTCTGTTCTCCCTAGTGTCTTTGTCTCCCTCCCTTAACCTTCTTTCATTTTCTCACCCTTTTCATTTGAAGCCTAAACCATGTTTTCTTTGAACAAATATTTCTGTACGAAGTACCCACACCAGATATTGTTCAAGGCCAGCCTGAACTGCATAGCAAGACCCTGTCTCAAAAAGACAAAAAAAGAAAAGCAAAGAGACAGAATATACATAGTATAAGCTTATTCGTATAAATTTCAAAGTGAATGATTTAAGTTGTGCATGTAAAATACCCACCTATGGGGTTATAAAGAAAACATGATAAAATGCCAACAATTGGGGATTTAGGCGAATAGCATGGAAAGGTTTTACTACTTTGCTACTTTCTTCAGATGTGAGATTTTTCAAAATAAAAGGACAGGAAAGGGTTAAAATCAGCCAAGGTTAATGTATACTCTTTTGGAGTAGAAAGTGGGTACTAAAAACCAAAATTTTTTTTAAAGGGTAAAGATGTATGTAACTCAGTGTGAAGTCTCTAGATTCAATCCTCAGTACCTCAACAACAAAATACAAGCTGGGTGTGGTGGCGCACGCCTGTAATCCCAGCACTCAGGAGGCTGAGGTAGGAGGATTGCTGCGAATTCAAGACCAACCTGGGCTACCAGGTGAGGTCAAGGCCAACCTGAACTGCAGAGCAAGACCCTGTCTCAAAAAGAACAACAACAACAAAATATATATTTTGCAGAAATTAAATTGTTCCTTCTTTTTTTTTTCTGAGACAGGTTCTTGTTATGTAGTCCAGACTGGCCTTGAATTCACTACATAGCCCAGGTTGGCCTCGAACTTGCAAGGATTGTCCTGCCTCAGCCTCTACAGTGCTGGAATTACAGGTGTGTGCCACTACGCCCAGCCCTATCTTCTTTCTAAAAACCCTAAATGATTGATTCAACCTTCAGATTCTTTCTTGCTCCAATTTTGACTCCCTGAATTTCAATTTCCTTTTTTCAAAGTCATTTTTTGTACAAAAATAAAGAAAATAAAACCATTTCCCATGACAAAACAGGGTATATTTACATAATATTTACAAAGAAAAAATTCTAGAAGAAATAAAATTGTTGGTATGCCTAAACAAGTTAACCAAGGACTAGTGGTAAGAGATTTCAAGACAGGTGACAGATAAGTGGTTTCTTTTAAAAAAAAATTGTTTTTGTTTTGTTTTGTTTTGTTTTTGAGACAGGGTCTCACTATGCAGTTCAAGCTGGCCTGGAACTCACTTTGTAGCCCAGGCTGGTCTTGAACTCACAATGATCCTCCTGCCTCAGCTTCCCAAGTACTGGGATTACAGGGGTGCATGACCATGCCCAGGCTCCAAAAAACCATTTTTAACTAGAAAGGAAGGTAAAAGCACCTCATGTAACCATACTGAACTTAAACATATGTTAAGATGGATTATACTTACCAATATAAATTTAATTCCCGATGAATTATATGATACCCTTGGGACAACTTACTGTATCATGTTAGTGCCTTGCTAACAGCAAGCTCAATAAATGTTAGCTCATTTTAACACAACCATAAATTGCCCAATAAACATGTATTAGGCATCTATGGGTAATTTTTTAAATAACCAGGACAAATCCCGAAACAAGACAGAAATGCTTCTATAATGAATCACAGTATAAAAGAAAAACAGAAACAATTCATTAAAGGAAGATTCTTTCTCTAGGCAATGGTCAGGCTTAAAGCTCTACTATGGTAAATTACTGAAGCTTCTATGAGTATTTTATCATAGCTTATAAGTCTCAGAGATGGAAGAGGAAGAGGTCCATACATACTGTGGTAAACACTATTTTCCCACTAATATCCAAATCTTCCCTTCCTCCTCAGTAGCAAAAACACAATTTTGAGAGTAGCTACATACTCAGTTATATTTCCCCACTACCTTGTGGCTTGATCCTGGGTTCAGAAAAATCTCCTGAGAGAGAGGAGGCATCCTTGCCTTGGTGTCTGGAACTTAACTGTGAAGTCTGAGGCCTGGCAGCCCTCTTGGACTGTGAGAATCCGGGCCACACCTTAGGAATCACAGATCAAAACACTGGAAGATTAGGTTTCATGACTTTATGGAGCAGTCACTATACCTATCCCAGACTGCCTATTTCAAGAATAATTTCAAATGAGAAAATAAATATTGTATGGTTAAGCCCCTATTAAGTCTGTTTGGGGGTTGTTTTTTCTTTCTGTGTTTTGTTGTTGGTGGTGGTTGTTTTGGTTTGTTACAAAAGCAGTTATCAACTGAGCACTTACCTTCAGACAGATAAAGAATTTTTATCTTCTTTTTTTACAGATGAGGCAACTGAGATCCAGGGAGGTAGGATGACTTGCACAGTACCAAGTTGGTGAAGAGGTAGTTACTGTTGACTCCTAGTCCAATGTTTTTGGTTTTTTTCTTTTTTTTCATGAAAAACTGACTCTTAGGTTCTAAATGTATTTTTAAAAAAAAAAGGAAAACTATAAGGATACATTAAATATAATAATACATTTAGACTTACAGTGTAATGGCACATGACACTATTGCATTTGTCACACAGTATGAAAAGTACCAAATTTTTATGATGCAGGAGACTAAATTACATTCTATTGAGTGGGGAGAAGAGATACATGAAATAAACAGAATCAAAGACCAGAATAAATAACGATATTAACTTACTGTGCCCGAGTTTTACTACATGGCTCCCCTTTTAAATAACGAAGAGGAATTTAGGTTAAAAGCTTATTTTTTTCATCAATAAGACTTCAAGTTACGGGCTATCTTTTCCTGTTAAATCCTTAACTGGAATCTTTCTTTACTGTTATCACTACTTAGAAATATTAACCTTGATTCAGTCTGTCATAGAGATCAGCAATGAGGTAACACATTTCACATTCTTTTTTGAAATCCCACTACATAATACAAGACAGCTCATATGCAAACTCATTGATGAACAAAATCAATTATTTCTAAGCAGTCTGAAAAATAATAAGCAAATAAAATATTTTCAAATTTTAAATAAAACACACACACACACACACACATGCACACACACACAAATTTTTCCCCTCAGTACTAGCAACTGAACCCAGCAAGTGCTGAGCTACCTCTCCAGTATCCTTCTAATTTTTCATTTTGAGACAGGGTCTCAGTAGTTTCCTGGGCTGGCTTAGAATTTGTATTCCTCTGGTCTCAACCTCCTGAGTGACTGAGAATACAAAAGTTCACCATCACACCCAGTTCTGTTTGCTTTTTGATGATCTATTTAAAATAAAATCATCTACGCAGTGGAATGGTCATATGAATGTTAGAACTTACAAAGGTACATGACTTTCATTTATAGACCATGGCAAATTGAATCCTAACCTCTTCCATGTAAGCTATTTGTTTTCCTTTCTTCTTATTTTTGTTCTTTAAGGTGCTCCAGATGGAACCCAGGGCTAATAAAGTGTTTTATCATGTTCTTGGAGCTATATCCCCAGCCTCTATTTAGTTTTCTGGGACAAGGTCTTGCTTTGTAGTTCGGTCTGGCATTAAATTCACTATGTATCCCAGGCTGGCCCCAAACTCATGGCAATTACCCTGCCTCAGCCTCCAGAGTGAGGGGATTACAGGCGTGCACCACCACGCCCGGCACTACTTAATTTTCTGAGTCTTCATTATCTTACTTATAAAAGTTAACTAATATATCTTCATAAGTCTGTTGACAGGCTGAAAATAACAATGAATACAAAGCAATTAATCTGGTATATGAAAAGAGCAAATGCTCAAGTCTTAAGGCCTACACACAATATTTATTTTTGAAAGGCCACATGAGAGCTTTTCTTGGAACACTCCTATAACCAAAGCTCTACTGTAGTTATAAGTCAATGGAAAAAACGCATCCAACAGGAATGGAACACAACCTCTTCCTCCTAGCTGTTAAAACACGGAGCTGAAAGAAGAGGCCCAGGTTTTTTCTCAAAGGCACTGTCCTGAGGCGGGAAACCTGGGTTGCTTCTTCTTCCTGTCAAGCAGGGGAAAGGTGGGTGGGGACAAAGAAATGGCTTGGAGTTTCTGGATTTTGCAGCAGTGACAAAGACAAGAAGTAACCTCCTGTTCACGCTTTTCCCTTTGAAAATGAGTCGATGAGAAAGGTTTCAAACAAAACAGCAGGTGAACGACCAGGTGAGCTGGACTTTAACCCTTCCTTAACCCAGACATCATTCTAGAGCTCTGCTTCTGATGTTCCTACAGTAGAAACCAAGCGATCATTATATCTTCCTTTTTTCCAGCCTTGACAGGATTACAGTACTCTTGGCAAATAGGCTTATGAAAAGCATAAACTGTTGTTTAAATTCATCACTCAAAAACTTTTTTTTTGAGCCAGGGTCTCCCTGTGTAGCCCAGGCTGGCCTCGAACTAGTGGCAATCCTCTCCCTCAGCCTCTCAGGTGCTGGGATTACAGGTATGCACCACCATGCCAGCCCAAAAACATACTTATTACAATTACAATGGCCTCAATATTTATGCATACTACACTTTAGATAACTAAAATACAATATGTCAAAAAGTCTCTGCCAGGGGCTGGGGATTTAGCTCAGCAGCACAGCGCCTCCATGGCAAGTCGTCAGTTTGGTCGTAAATTCGATCCCTAGTACCGGAAAAAAAAAACCAAAAAAACAAAACAAAACAAAACAAATCTCTGCCAAAAATAAAAGCATGGGACTGCTATCTCAATTTCCCTTAGGTTGCCTCAGAATTTTAGAATCAGGGATTGAGTCCAAAAACAATCTTAAAGGTTAGTCTTTAATAATAGGTTATAAAAGCACAGGGAAGTTAACTGACTTGGCCAAGATTAATTGCCAACAGACAGATTGGAATCTGGCCATGAAATTCGAATTAAACCTACTCGTCACCACATTGTGGCTTTAAAAAACTTTTAAATTGAAGTGATTGAGATCTTTTCCTTGAATACATTATTTTAAATTATTAGGAGCCTGCTTTTTAAAGTTTATAAGATATGTACTAAACATAAAAATAGCCAAATTTCCCTTTCTAGACCTTTAGTTATAGGAAAAAACGTTATATATCACACCAAATATAGTCAATTCAATTATTCACAATACCTTAAAAAGTATCTACTTCAAAGATTTTTTTCAATACATTTTAATATCCTATACTTGATTCTTCCAGCTACCTAACACTTTTGAGTTAGTGCATTTTGTACACCCCAGTTATCAAAAAGGTCTTAGAGAGTAGAATGTGATTTTTTTTAAATTCACATTTCATAAAATTTTATTTTATTTTATTTTTATTTCAAAGAGGAAAAAAGATAAACATAACAATGAAACCAAGTTTCAAAACAGATTAGTAAGAAAATTACAATAGTTGGTACATTGCATATTTTTGTCTTGGAATGTGCTTTTGATATAGATCATTCTAAGTAACACAAAATTAGTTTGGGATATCTTCAGAAATAGAGAACAGATCCTAAAACAAAAAGACACTGGTATAGATCACATCTCTGATATTCTAAATTAGAACCCATAATTAATAACTAGTGTTTTTCCACTAGTGTATTTGCTTAAATTGTGATTTCGTTTCAGTTACTGTATACTGATTACAAAGCAATTTGGCAAAAGGTATGCTGAAAGGATATATAAAATGCGCACTATGAGCTGAGCATGGTGGTGCATGTCTGTAATCCCAGCATCTTGGGGGCTCAAGTAGGAGGACTGCAAGTTCGAGATCAGCCTGGGCAATTGAGCAATTTAGCAAGACCTTGTTTCAAAACAAAAACATAAACCGGGCACGGTGGTACACACCTGTAATCCCAGCACTCCAGAGGCTGAGGCAGGAGGATTGTTGTAAATTCGAGACCAGCCTGGGCTACAAAGTGAGCTCAAGGACAGCCTGAACTGCATAGTGAGACCCTGCCTCAAAAAACAAAACAAAGAAACAAAAAAAAAACATAAAAAAGGAGTGGGGATGTGGCTCAGTAGGAAAGCTCTGGGTTCAATCCGCACAACTGCAAAAAGTAAAGTATGATATGAATAATAGGCACCTTGGGAGAGCAGAGGAAGGGAAACACAACAGCCTCAGCCCTTAGAAGCTGCTGGAACCATGGAGAGTTTGAAGACCAAGATGAGAAACAGAAGCTCACCCCGATAACAACAGTAATATTATTTGAGACTCCACCTTTTTTTAAACTTTTTTGCACCAGGAATCAAACTCAAGACCTTGTGCTTGCCAGGCAGGCACTGTGCTGCTGAGCTACATCCCATATCTCAAGTGGCTTGAGATTCCACTTATAATTCTAATTTTTTTTTTTTTTTTGAGACAGGGTCTTTCTGTGTAGTTCAAGATAACCTTGAACTCAGTACGTAGCCCAGACTGGCATCAAACTCATGGCAATCTTCCTGCTTCTGCCTCCCAAGTACCAGAATTACAGACATGCACCACAATGCCAGGACAATTCTAAATTTCTATGATTTAAGTTTTTGACCCTATTAACTATGGAGCACTTATTGAGATATTTGTTTGTCCAATATTTCTTTCATTTGTTAAATTTTACAAAACAAGGATTCACACTCAGCTTAAATCAGGGTGGACCCGCAGGCAGTTTCTATGAGAAAAGACTCAAGAACTTGGATATTCTATTCCATCCTGGTGGTGCTCGGCCTGTATTTCCGGCATTGGGGAGGCTGAGGGTGGAGTATTTTTTTCTTTGGTCTTTTTGAGATAGGGTCTTGCTATGTAGTTCAGGCTGTCCTTGAGCTCACTTTGTAGCCCAGGCTAGCCTGGAACTCACAACAGATCTTCCTGCCTCAGCCTCCAAGTGCTGTGATTACAGGCGTGAGCCACCATGCCTGGCTACTTGAGGCTGGAGTATTGACATGAGTTCGAGGGTAGCCTGGACTACATAGCGAGTTCAAGGTTAGCCTGAACTACATATCGAGACCCTGTTCCCCCTCCTAAAAAAATTTAAGATTAGGGGAAAAAAAAGAAGAAAAAAGAAAAGAACCTGGATATTCCAGAGTCCAATTATTTAACAGAATCCACCAGGGAAGACCTTAAGAAACAAACAACTGCTAGGTATGGTGGCACACACCTGTAATCCCAGCACTCCAGAGGCTGAGGCAGCTGAGTTGGCCAGCCAGGGCTACATAAGCAAGTTCAAGGCCAGTCTGAACTACCTAGGGAGACCCTGCCTCAAGACAAACAAAGAAAACTGAACAGATAGTAGAGGAAGCAATATGTTATCTGATCCAAATCTACCATACCACTAGTCATATTGCTTTCAGTCAATTCCTTAAGCAACATTCTCAATATTTTAAACGTTGCCACAGGAAAAACCCACAATCTCCTTCAAATGAAACTATCTGAAATACTTGCATTTACTCTCCCCTGGCTTTTTTTAACCTAAGTTTTAAAAATGGTTTACTGTTCACATTCATCCATGGATTTAACAGACCCTTAATAAAAGGCTTGGATGGTAGCGCTTACTAATTCAATTATATAAAGAGTACATTATCCAACATAGAAATGTATTGGACTCGAAGATTTTCAAGAGGTTCGGTCTTCAAAAAAAAGAAGAAGAAGAAGAAGAAAAAGCAGAATAAGATGTCCTGTTCATTCTCATTATCTCTTCCTCCACCCCTTTCTCTCTCATGTTGTAAAATAATTGCCATGTAAGACCGCTACCAGCACTAACCACAATAACCACATTACTCCCTGGGTTAATTCACGCTTAGCAGGTGCAACAGGAACTACCATCTTCCTGACCCCCTAAAACCGAAAGGGCTTATCTCGCCCTCATTTGTCACTCGAGGGAAACCCATAGTGAGAGAAAGACAGGAACTTTCTTCTAAGTGTCAGGGACCGCTGGCTCCCCAGAATGTGCAGCGAGCCGGATTCCCGGGCCTAGCCTCGCCCAGCAGCGCAGGGGTGCTGAGCACCAGCCGGGACGGTGGGTAGAAGGCCCTCACCGGCGGGGGCCCCCTCCCTCACCCCCGACCCACCAGGACCCGGGTGGAGCAGCCCAGCCCCGCTCCTACATCTACCCCAGCATGCTCTCTCCAAGAGTCCGAAGAAAGCCGGCGAGTGGAGCAGAAGAGGGGACCTCGAGCCTCAGGCTGGAGCAGGAAGCCCCCTCCCCAACCGCGGGTCCCACGAGTGGCCCCTGCCATGCTCACCTCCCCAGCAAGCAGACCTGCGCCTCATCTCAGCACCCGCCCCAGCCTCCTCCTGTACCCATCCGCACCACCTCCAGGCCACCAGCCTCACCTGCTGGCGTCCAGGCTCCGCCGTCTGGATGCCTACCGCGAACAGACCAGTCTCCTCAGCCCGCAACTCTAGGCTCTGCGCTGGCCCTAAGCCCGCCCAGAGCTCCTCCGCCTCTTCGTTGCCATGGCGACAGCCCCCTCCTCTCTGCCACCGCTGATTGGTCCAGCTCGGGATCGCGGAGGGCGGCGATTGGTCGAGGTGTGTACAAGGTCGCGCCTGCGCGACTGAAGGCGGGCGATGTGGGGAGTCTACGCGCTGAAGCCACTGGGAAGCTGAGCCAAGGGGGACGTGGCGCTCTGCTTCGCGGGCGAGGAGGCCGCGCCTCTTCCTTCTCTAGCTTTACTAGAGAATCCTGTGGAGCAGGACTTGGGCGGGTGGGGTACGGTCAGGGGACCCAGACAGAGCCCTTGGCCTTGACGGCCGCAAGGGCCAGAGAGGGGCGATCAGGCTCATTCTCACCCACAGGCCTCAGAACGGGTCCGCGCTCGTCTCTTTTATGCCGGGCCCTGGATCGCAGTGGCTTGACTGCAGTATCGCACCTTGTCTCACGCCCATGTTCAGATGTTTCTGTATCCCTGTCCCCACTGAACTGAAATACCTCCAAACTCTGTATTTCAGCGGTGGGGAAACTGAGGCTCAGAGACGTACGTGGCTGAAGAGTTAGAGCTTTTGGAGCCAGCTTCCAAACTGGTTTCCGAGCTTGAGTCTTTTCAATTAGTGGTAGTGATATGGGACCTCCAAATGATACAGGGGAGAGGCTTGTAACTCCCGACCTGATAGATGTCCAGTCCGCAGAGTTCGTGATCCCTGAAGTCAAAGAACGAATTCTAAGGAACACAGAGGTTAAGTGTAGGAAAATTTATTGCGAAAAGGAATGGGGAACAGGTATAGCTCCTGAAAGGCAGCAGGAGGTCCCAAATGGGTTGCCAACGAGCCCACTTCTCAAAGGTCTATAGAGCAAAATCCCAAGGTGGGTACAACGTGGGACAAAATTATGATCAAGCAGTAAGACTCCAAGTATAGTCGCTTAGGTAATATTGATCCAATGAGGAAGCGGATCACTTAGGAAGTGTACAAAGATGACGTCATTAACCTGTATCAGTGATCTGTAGTCTTGTCTTTAGCCTTAGCAGTGTTAGTCTTAGTGGTTGGGAGAGGAACGCCCTGACATAAGGGTTTATTTACACGGGAAATCTCAAAAGCACCATACCAGTAATCTCAGGCTCTTGTTTATCCCTTAGGGAAATATTTAAATCCGGCCATTCTGATGTTAATCTTCAAATATGCCTCCAGCCACAGTATTGATAGGCGCTCATCTCTACTGACTCCCTGAAAGGCCTAACCCTGTCTGACTATAATATTAGCAGTTTTCCAAGCCCAAGTTGTTTCATCTGAAAAAGTTGGTTATTATAAATCTAAGGGTATTAGTGATTAAATGACAACAAAATTAGAACCTGTTACAAGGTGTGTTAGTACAGTTTTCCTTCAGTATCTACAGGGTTTGGTTCCAGGACACACAGGTGCCCAGGATAAAAAATCCAGGGATGTTTAAGCTCCCTGGATAGAGAAGCATAGTATTTGCATATAATCTACACACCTCCCATACACTTGAAGTCATGTCTAGATTACTTATTACACCTAATATGATATAAATGCTATGTAAATAGTTGTTATATTGCTGAGAGAATAATGATGAGAAAAAAATGTACATGTTCAGTACAGACAGTGTTTTTCCTTAATATTTTTCACCCACAGTTGGTTGAATCCACAGTGAGAATTACAGATCTAGAGAAAGACTAATGGAAGCTACTGTTATCAAGATGTAATATAGACAGAGCAGACATGGTCGTGCCCACCTGTAATCCCAGCACTCGGGAGGCTGAGGCAGGAGGATCCTTGAGAGTTCGAGACCAGCCTGGGCTACAAAGTGAGCTCAAGGTGGCCAGGCTGAACTGCATAGCGAGACCTTGTCTCAAAAAGACCAAAAAAAAAAAGATATAATATAGGTTCATGGCTACGGGCACCGCTGTGGGGCTAGACTACTTCTTGTGAAACTGTTTGCTCCTGGCACCATTTGGGACAAGTTATTTAAGCTCTCTGCTTTTTTCCTTGTTTGTAAAATGGTGATAGTCAAGTACCTTATGGTTATAGCATAGCAAGATAATAGAAAAATAACTGGCATATTGTTGATGCTCAATAAATGTTAACCACTCTGAGGTTAGTGGCTAAAGTAAAACTGTAACTCAGGTCGGTGGATTTCAAATTATCTTGCCTTGAACACCTCTCACTGACATACTTAAGTCTCAAGGGTAAGCTCCTTTTTGAGGTTCCAGAGAACAGGTCTGTCCCTTTTCTCTTTTAAAACCAAGATCTAAACCTATCTACCTTATTATGAAAGCCTGAGGGTTTTGTGGCTCTGCCACCATTGGCACAGGCAAATGTAATGAAAATATTCATATTCTACTGAGATAGACTGAAGAGTAAATTCAGTTAAGAAACAAAGGTTATTCAGGAGGTTATAGTGTAGGAACACTAAAGTTCAGTTTGGAAAATGTGGGAAATATCATCTAGGTATGAGATAGGTATTAGTAACTATTGGTAGGGTCAGATCGGGAAACAATGCCACATTCCAACCCTGTCAAAAGTACTAGACACTGAGTATACTGAAGGCAGGAACTGTCTTACACGTCTTTATTACCTATTCTGGAGCACAAAGACAAATACAAAGTATCTCAGTAAAGACTAAAATTAGGTATAGGCCTTTTTGGTGAAGAAGTTAAAAGATCTGGGAGTAATCTAGATTACTCAGAGTAATCCAATGGAGATAACAAAACCTGGCAAATAAGGAGATTCATTTAGTCCAGTGATAGAATGAAAGGAAAAGGATATGAACATGAATTTAGGGACTAAAATACACGTCATCCTTAACACAGGGAACAGAAACAAGGAAAATAAGGCTAATAATGATAAACAACAATATGCTGTGGGGAAGGAGAGGGAAGTATTTCAGAAGATCATGTGCACATCAAAGCAGAGAATAGCAGCTCTTATATTAATAAAGATTGTTTTATGTTAAACCGGGCCTGGTGGCACTCACTTATAATCTCTTCTACTGGGGAGGCTGAGGCAGGAGGATCACGAGTTCAAAGCCAGACTGGGCATTTAGTAAGACCCTCTCTCAAAAATAAAAAGGGCTTGAGATGTAGGTCAGTGGTAGAATGCTTGCTGAGCAAGTGTGATTCCCTGGCCCAGTGCCCAGTACAAAGAAGGGAGAAAGGAGAGAGAGAGAGAAAGAAAAGTCACATAATTAGTAAAACCCCAAACTTAGACTTTTAGCGCTGATGGAAATCTCTTGAGAGGGAGGAGTGAAGGACATGGACACATCATTGTACAAGGGAAGGAACTCAGGATTTGGAACCAGAATTGGGCCCTAACCCTGGCTCTACTGTTTATCATGCAGGCCTGGTCTTGACTTAGTTACCTAACTCTAGGCCTGGTTCATTTTCCAGCAGAGTAGTTGTTCAACAAGTGTCAGATGGTGGACTTTTGAACTGAGAGGTGACATGAACAAGGGAGCCGGGGAGCCTGGATTAAAAACCCATCTCCACCCATATTAGCTAATTAACCTCTCTCCGTAGCACTGCTGTTTCATCTGTAATATGGAGGCAGTAACAATTCCCACAGCATAGCGATTTTGAAGATTCAATGATTCTATATTTTGTTTGTTTTGTTTTGTTTTGAGACAGGATCTCACTATACAGTTTTGGCTGGCCTTGAGCTCACCTTGTAGCCCAGGCTGGCCTCAGATGCACAGTGATCCTCCTGCCTCAGCCTCCTGAGTTCTGGGATTGCAGGTGTGCACCCACCACCCTCCGGCTGTTTCTATATTTGTAAAGCAGTTAGAGGGTACCTAGTGTAAAGTGTTATTTATATTAATGATTTAAAAATATTTCCAGCCAGGTGTGGTGGTACATGCTGCAATCCCAGCACTGAGTAGGCTGAGGCAGGAGTATTATCATTGAGTTGTAGGCCAGCCTGGGCTACATAGTGAGTTCAAGTCCAGTCTGAACTACATAGTGAGACCTTGTCTGAAAACAAAAAACAAACTTCCATCTGTAACTTGGGGGTCATAATACTGAACTTACTGTGAAGATTCAAATGCTATATATAAGGTGCTAGAGAGAAGATACTTAATAGATTTTATTTTCCTTCTTTTTTGTCATCTTACCTCCACCCTGTTACCTTGGAAACCCTGGCTGATTATTGCAGTTATTGCCTTCAAAGGGATATTGCTTGGTGTAAGCAACTGATTCCTTGATTTCAAATTCCTAGATTTCCAAGGAATATTTTGATTGCCTTTGACTCAGTTGAGAAGCTCAAAATGAGTTTGCTGGAATCCCAGAGGAAAAAAAAGTGGGGAAGAACAAACCCAGGGAGCCAAAAGTATAAACCCTGCCCCTTGTTGCATCCCTTGGTACTTTCAGAGTTTAAAATGGTGTCAAGATTAAAAAAAAAAAAAAGTTGTCAAGGAGATTCTGCTTTGTAATACTTCAGTCTAAGCCTGTCTCAGTTCCTCTTCGAGGACCCCGCAGAACATCAGCTCACCAATCCATTGCAAAGGCAAGCTCTTTGTGTTCAGAAGAGAGAAGAAAGAAAAGTACTTATTCTCAAAAGACAGTCATCAGAAACCGGAAAACTCACCATCGAAGCCAAGACTTACAGTTTTATTATGATCTAGATCAGGGATCAGCAAACTGTGGCCCTGTGTCCAAATCAACCCACTCCCTGTTTTTGTAGCTGTATTGGAACACAGCCACACTCAGCAGGTGCACACCTGTATTTGTTTACATATTTTCTCTGGCTACTTTTGTACTACAGTGCCAAGCTTGAGGCATTACATGTAAGGCTGTATAGCTCTCAAAACCAAAATTATTTACCACTTGGCCCTTTACAGAAAAAAAATTAGTAGCCCCTGGCCTATGTAGTTTGCCCAGAATTTTAAGTATCCTCAGCGCAAAAATTCTTCACTTTCATCAAGTCTTCTACTCCATGCTTCTCGGTCCTTCACTTACATACAAATCATTTGAAGGTCTTGTTAAACATCTTGTTAAAGTACAAATTCTGAGTTTGTAGGTCTCTAAGAAGTAAATCTGGAGGGAGGTAGTTGTTGGCTTGGTTTGGCTTCTAGTATCATCACAGCTCTTTCTGTTCTTCAGCTTTGAATTTTCTTCCTCAAGTTTATTGCCATGGGTTGAAAGATAGCTACCATACCTCCTCACATGAATCATGACCACATTTTAAAAATAGAAAACAGGAAAAGAGTTGGGAGAAAAGGCAGTAAAAGGACCTTTTATGTGAAAAGTTTCTTTTCCTTCTGTCAGCAAAGGAAAAACCTTCATAGAACCCCCATGCCCTGTATGGGCCCCACAAACAACCCTTCTATTGATAAGAAATAAGTTACATGGCCATTGTATTAACTGCAGGGTATGATAACAAAATGAGTGCCTGGTACAGTGGTATCTCAGTTCATAAACTTAATTCTTTTCACGATTCTGGTCACAAAGCAAATTGGATGAGAACCAAATCAGATTTCCCCATTGAACCTTACCATTGAATTTGATTCAGTCCTCCTCCAAATTGGTTTGCAACCAGAATCATGGAAAAAATTAAGTTCCTGAACTGAGGTGCTACTGTAAAGAATAATGCAGTGGTCATGATTATACAGAAGTAACCATAATCAGTCCCAAATCTGGGCATGTTGGTACACCCACACCAAATTTTGGGTTCTACGAAGAGGGAAGAAGCAGGTCTAACAGTTAGTTAGGCAGTAGTACCATGCTTGCCACATCTTCCCAGTGTCAAATCTACAAAGCCACATGATTGTGTAATCCATTTCCTCTTTTGTAATAACAAAAGGCTGTCCCTTTGTTCTCTCAAGGACTTCATTTCTTCACTTGGCTATTCCTTTTCTTTCCTTTATGATTAATTTTTCCCTAGCTATAGAATCATTCTCCAGGCATACAAGCGTACTATAGGAAAGTCTTCCATCTGGGTGTGTTAACATATGCCTATAGTCCCAGCACTCTGGGAGGTTGAGGCAGGAGGACCATAAATTCAAGCCCAGCCTGAGCAAATTACTTAGTGAGACTTGTTTTAAAATAAAATCTAAAGCTGGGCATAGTAGCACACGCCTATAATCCCAGCACTCAGGAGGTAGAGGCAGGAGGATCATTGCAAGTTCAAGACCAGCCTGGGCTACGAAATGATCTCGAGTCCAGCCTGAACTGCAAAGCGAGACCCTGTCTGAAAAAAAAATAAAATAAAATAAAAAAGGACTAGGGATGTAGTTCAGTGTGTAATACCTGGGTTCCATCTCTACTGCTACCAAAAAAAAAAAAAAGGCAAATAAATGTCTTCCATCTTTTACAAATTCCTTTCTCGTGGATAAAGAAATGTGATAAAACAAATAGACCAAATGCTAATTATAGAATTTAGTTATTTTACTGCAGAATTCTTTCAACTTGTTGGTATGCTTAAAACTCTCCTAATGTAATTTTGGGAATAAAATTCTTCCTGGACCCCAAATCACCTTTCACATTGTTGATCTTACTGTTCAAATGTGTTGAAAAATTTTCCTACTTGCAGTTTTACTCTTATTTTATGCCAATCTGCCTTCTAACACCACTTCTTCTAAGACTACTCTTAAGAAAGACTTTTGAAGGGACAGTTTTCTGTCATCTTGCTCAATAGCATTGTTTGCTGCTGAGCAACCTCTCCCTGAAACACTTTTCACAATTGGTATCATTCTCTTCTCATTTTCTTTCTACCTTTCTGACTACCTCATTTTAGTCTCTTTTGTCGGCTTTGTCTCCTCCATCCAGCTTCTAAAAGATAGAAGTCTCGGGAGTTGATTCTGGCCCCTCTTCTCTATCTTCAGCCAACTGTTTTGACAGTGATACTACTAGCAGTTTTGTGAGACACTTCTTCATTAGGCAGGATTTTCCATACACTGCAGGATGTTTTTCTTTCCTAGATCCTACCCACTAAATGCCAGTACTTTCTCCTTTGTACCCCCAGTCAGTGTGACGACCCAAGTTGCCTCCAGACAATTCCTAGAGAAGCGGTACTCCTCCAGATTAGGAACCATCTGGTCTCTCATTTAGTGATGCTAGCATATCCATTACCTGAAATACCACACATGCGATCATTATCAAATATTTCTGTTACTAAAGTACAAAGAAAATAATAAAAGGATGGACAGAAAGGGACAAGGGGGTGGATCTCCTGTAGTAGGGAAGTGGTCCAAGGGAACAAGGATGAGGGGTGAGGAGAAGGGGAAGGGGAAATGAGAGGAATAAAAATGTGTGATGTAAGGAACCTGATAACCCCAATTAATGTAAACATTATGTACCATGATCAGAGCTAAGACAAATAATATCAACAAGTACAAAAAACGGGACAGGGAAAAAAAATGGGATAGGGAAACTGGAGGAGGGGTAGGGTAGGGAAAGAATTTTTTTTAAAGCTGTAATACGTACCTGTAAACACTCTCCAAGATAACTGTAAACTGCATGAATTGCAAATATTTACTAATAAATTTTTTTTAAAAATTTCTGGCCCAAATATCTGTTATGAAGTTTAGACTGCCTCAAATTGTCTACATTTCTATTTGGATGATCTTTTCTAGCAGCGCAGTAAATATTCAGTAAATGAAAGGTCTAACTAGCTCTCTTAGACCCCTCTTGTCTAAAACTAAATTCTCGATCTTTTCCTACCAAGGGAGAGCGCCCTGAGGGAGACATGGAAGTAGACTTCCGGATCCCCCTTACAGAAAGGACCAGCTGCCCAGCTCTGAGGAGTGTGGCTATCTGATGGCCTCCAGCTGTACCTGTTTCAAGGCCCTCAGCCTACGAGCAAAAATCACACTCTTTTGGGGTGTAGCTTAAGCCTTACCCTGCTCGGAGAGTCTTCCAGTGAGTGAATAGCAAAGTGGTAGTGCATGGACCTAGCCCAAATCAGAACTCCAGTTCACAGCAATTTTTGCTGCAGAACTCCTCACCTGGGCTGACACAGACTTTGTCGGGTTTGCATCATTATCTTCCAGCCCCCTCTGCACAGTTCTCTTTCTGCCTCCTTTCCTTTTACAGGTATTATTGCCTGTAGAACATGTCGCACACCTGGCTCTGTCTCAGCATCTGCTTCCTAGACAACCTACCCAATACTCTCGCTACCCTTCTTATTTTAATAAATACTATGCTCTTTGTTGCTCAGGCAGAAACTCTATGAGTCATTTCTGATTCTTTGTTTTCCTTCATGCCGCACATCTAATCTATCAGCCGCTCCTATTGACTCTACTGCCAAAATACACAATGTACACCTCTCCCTCCCCTCATCTCTCCTTCCCTTCCTCCCTCTCCCTCTCCTCCCTGTATCTTTCTCTCCCCCCACCCCCACAGTTCCAGCCCATCATCACTTCTTAACGGAATACTGTTAATACCCTCCAATAAGTATCCTGTTCCCACTATGGCCCCGTGAATCCGTTCTCCACACAGTTGGGTGGTTTTTTCCCCTTTGCTTACTGATACGCTTCACCAGGTGTGTGGGTGTGAAGGTAGGAAAACTGTTTGCTTAGCCATTCCTGCTGTGGTTTTGTTCGTCTGAAGATCAGACAAATGGAAAGACCCTCCTCTCTTATGACCACAGAATCAAATCTTTTACAATTCTTGGGTTCTTCTATTTATGGCACTTCTTGAGTAATTATTAAAGTCAGCAAACACACCCTCTTTTTTTTTTCCTCGACTCCTTAAGACTGAAATAGCTCATAGGGCAACAAGGTATTTCCCTGGGCTAGGAGCACCTTCCTTTCCCATGTGGATACCCTGTAGATAGGATCACTCTGTACATAGCATACAGGTTGCATACTGTACAATATTACAGGTAAATTTCACAGACCACACGAATAGGGTCATACAAAGAGTACAGCCCTGCCTCGCCTGTGCTGACCAGGGTTCTCCTCAACTCTATACTTCCCAACAGGTCTAGTTTCTTTCCTTTTTCTCTCATCATCCTATGGAGAAGATGGATAATTGAAGAGGAGTTGAAAATCATGGTTTGGTTTGGTTTGGTTTGGTTTAGTTTGGTTTTTTGTTATTTGTCTGTTTGAGACAGGGTTTCACTATGCAGTTCAGGGTGGCCTTGAACTCCCTTTGTAACTCAGGCTGGTCTCAAACTTGCAGCAATACTCCTGCCTCAGCCTCCTGAGTGTTGGGATTACAGGCATGCACCACCATGCCTGGCAATCATGTCCACTTTAATGCACTTCTTATGATACCATCAACTCGATCAAACAACCTCATCCTTTTGTGTGACCATACAAATTGTACTTTCCCACTCTCCATCCCCAATAACAAGCTTGGGTGAGATTAATGCACGATGCCACAGGGTGATGTTACCAAGAGATGTGCAGAGTATTGCAATGGTATGGGAGGAATGAGTTGTCATTCCAAAGTGTTAGGACAGTTCATGACATCATAAACGGTGTGATCCAACTTCAAGAGTGGAGGGTCAGGTTGTTACTGTAGTTCATAATATCACAAGGAGAAGGCTAGAACTTGACATCTTAGAGTGATGAATCAATTCCAATATCCACACTGGGTGGGGCACAAAAGGAGGTGGGTTTGGTCCATATTGGGAAATCAATAATCGGTGATGTCATAAGGAGACGGAGGGCTGGGGATATAGCTCAGTGGCATAAGTGCCTGCCTGGCAAGCGCAAGAATGTGAGTTGGATTCCATTCACTCAAGTATGGTGATATCAGAAAGTGTAAAAGTTCTAGGACAAGATCACACTGTTGCCCAGGGATAGATGTGTTTTGTTGGCCTGCAGATGGTTTGCTTTCTTTTCCCCAGTTAGCAGCCAAATTCGGAATTTCTATAGTAAAAATCAGGATTTCTGGCTTCCCTTGAAAATGTTGGCTTTGTGACAAGCCTTGGCCTACATTCCTACAGGACAGCAGCTGACCAGAGCCAAGTAATTTCCTTCTTTAGACAAGGCCAGTATTCGTCATTTACCACCATTCCCACGCTGCCAGCAGATTATCCACCTAGCACTTCTAGGCATCTAAGTTTGTGGCACTGTTCTAGGAAATTCACATAACACAGAGGTGAGTCAATGTTGGGAAACACATTGTAGGAGGGAAAGGTAATGTATGACAAAAGAAGTTGTGCATACCTTGGGAAATTCATTGTGATGATTGGAAGCAACAGGCTATTTATAGTCTACAATTTCAACCCCAAGATTTTTTTTTATATTAGAGATTGAACCCAGGGTCTTGCTCGTGCTAAGCAAGTGCCCAGTGAGTTATACCCTCAGGCCAACCCCAAGAATGTTCTGATCCTCTACTCTGACTCCTGAGAGCATTTTGCCTCAATTATGTTGAAGGAGTTTAGAATATTTGACCCTAAAATATGTTGCTCTGACCTACTGACCATTTTGAATTAAAACCACTTAAAACAGCAGGTGCAGACAAATAACAAAAACCAAACGTGCAATAGATCACGCTTACCTTTATTCTATTTCTTAAAGGCAGAAATTGAAGTTCCCATGTGAAGACGTCTTCCCTACAAAGCAATGTTCTTATCGTTCAGGACAGAAAGAATATTCTGTACAGTTGTTGTTAAACTCACCATTATCTTCCTAGTCACTTCTCTACCCAATGAATCATCCTAGTCGAAGCCCCTTTGCCTTAGCAGATTTTCAGTTTACTACGATTGACTCTAACTACTTATTTGGATCTTAATTTCCATGTGAGGATTCCCAAGCCATGTAAAATGTATATTAAATAAATTTATATACTTTTCTTCTGTTAATTTGTTTTATGTCAGTTTAATTCTCACGCCCATCCACAACCCTAAGAGGATGGAGGTAGAGTTTTGTGCCCCTATAATGTATTGAAGAGCATTAAAGTCATTGCATTAATCAAGGAATTATACTTCATCTATGGATATCCATAGATGCAGTATAATTTGTTCTGCATATGATATGGATATCCATAGATGCAGTATAATTTGTTCTAAACCTTGGATCAGGTTTAGAACAAATCTTATTCCCACCAAATGGTAAAAAACCTGATGTCTCCAAAGGATCCATAAACATCACTATCTATGATCTTTGAAGCATCCCATTCCTCTTACTTCCCTCATGTCTCAGCGCGGGCTGAGCTTTTTTTAGAATTCCCTTCTATTTCACTAACTTCCTAGTTATTCTCCAAAGAACAGTAGAAAAATCACTTCGCCTCACAACATCCTCAGCATTAAGAAATAACTCTTCCATTAGGCCCCCATAGAAGTTTGAAGATACCTAAAAATTTGTCACACTATATTTAAAAAAAAAATTATCACTCTCCTTTGGTAGAATTAAAGATTAGGAGTAACTTAATGGCAGTATTTTTTAGTCTCTCTATGTTCTGGCAATCTAAATACTTTTAGTAAATATTTGTTGAACAAATGGTGATTAGCAGGTGTAAAAATTATGAAGTCAAAGAGTTGTGGGGTCGGACCAGGATGGAACATGCTATTATGTAATAATATGACACCATAAAAAAAAATCTGTGGGAGGTTATTTGATGACACTTGTTATGAGAAGTGTCAACTGCGGCTGAGTCACAAGTGTGACGTGAGCTCCTAGGGAATGCTCCCACGTCCAGATAAGCCTCAGCATCTACAGCAGTGGCTGGAACATGATAGGCCTACAATAAATACTTGACAAGTAAATTCATGAGTGAGTCTCGGGATGAGCTAGCATATTCTGGGCTCTGGGCTATGCTCAGCCATCCTTTGGTTCTGACCTTGGGTTAGTCTAGAGTTGTTTAATTCTATGTCATTGTGGACTGGTGCATAATTATGTTCTGTGTTGGACCCATCTCTTAGTTGAGGACATGCATAATTGTCTGTGTCAACACAACTCTAGATGCCATACTATATTGAAAAGAGTACTGGCTGCAATTCTGGCAGGATTATAAATTGATATCTGGCAGGGCATGGTGGCACAAGCCTGTATGCCAGCACTTGGGAGGCTGAGGCAGGAGAATTGCTGTGAGTTTGAGGCCAGCCTGGACTACCTAGTGAATTCAAGGCCATCCTGAACCACAGAGGGTGACCTTCCTCAAAGAGCAAAACTAACAAACAAAAAAGAACATATAAACTGTTTTCTGAACTGAACTGATAGGTTTGAACTGGTCTTAGTATACCTGATTATAAATATGAACTGCACAGCTTCAAAAAGACAAAATAAGGCCAGGCATGGTGGCACATGCCTATAATCCCAGCACTCGGGAGGCTGAGGCAGGAGGATTACTGTGAGTTTGAGACCAGCCTCGGCTACAAAGTGAGCTCAAGGCCAGCCTGAACTGATAGTGAGACCCTGTCTCAAAAAGACAAAAAAAAAAAAAAAATCAAAAAGACAAAATAAAATTTAAAAATAAAAATTTAAAAAGACAAAATAATCAGAGAGGGAAAGGAAATGGAAATAACACTCGCCATGGGTTTTTTAGTACCTTTTGTATTCTTCCCACTTTTACACACATTTTGATTGACAGAGCTGTTTTTTATAATAAGACACAAAGAGACCATGCTAACTACCACCCAGACCATGAAAGCCTCTGTTAGCTGGCTTGCTGAAGTCAAGGCATGCTAAATACCCACTCTAGAGAACATTCTGTAGATGATTGCTATAATTAATTGAATTATGTCTACTTGAGACTCCCTTACTTCATAACAGCATGTTCTTGTACAAGTTATCCCCTCTGGGCTTCTATTTCCTTCTCTGTAAAATGAGAATAATAAGAGAACTGCCTCTCAGATTGTTGTGAGAATTATATAGAACATCAGAGGCAGGGGCTAGCAATTTAGCTCAGCGGCACAGCGCCTACCTGGCAAGTGCAAGGTTGTGAGTTTGATTCCCCATACCGGAGGAAAAAAAAACAAAAAAAAGAACATCAGAGGTAAAACATAGCACCTGTAACAGAGTAGTCTTTCAACAGAGGTCTACAGCTGTTATGTCCCTAAGCACTCTCTTTTCAGAAATGAGAAACGTGAAGCACAGAGAGGTTAGGCATCCTGCTCAAGAGTTTATTCAGGATTTGGTGCCAGGCAATCTGTCTCCAAATCCCACACTCTTGGCCACTATACTCTGATCTCTCAACCATATCTAAACAAGTTCCTGAACTGCAGCCCTCGCAGGTACCACTACCTCCAGAAAGGATTTTCTGGGCCCTCTTTTAATATTAGCTCCAGATTCAAGCTATGTAGTGCACCTGAGAGGCTGACCTCGGACAGGTACTGAAAAAATGAATATCTGTCATTTTCGCCTTTTAAAGTAGGAAGGGACTGGTTCTCAAGTCTCACCAAGGTTCTAGTCACATAAGAATTTAGAAGCTAAGCAGCCAAAAGAAGCATAAATGTTCACTTTCACCACTCACTCTGTTGTCATTTCTCAAAGAGAAAGCAAAGCTTGGTGGTTAAGAGCTGGACTCAGAAGCAGACTGCCCGGGCTCTGCCATTTCCTAGCTATATGGCTGTGGGCAAGGAATATATTCTCTTTGGATTCTTGTTGTTTTTTGGCACTGGATATTGAACCCAAGAGTGCTCTACCATTGAGTTATACCCAGTCCTCTTTATTTTTATTTATTTTTAAGACAAGATCTTGCTAAATTGCCCACGCTCTTCTTAAACTTGCAAATCCTCTTGGTTGAGCCTCTCAAATAACTAGGAATACGGATATGCACCACAGCACCCAGCTTACTTATATCCTCTTTGTGCCTCAGTTTTCTCATTTATAAAGTGGGGATAATAGTATACCTACCTCATAGAGTTATTATAAAATATAAGATGTAATATTTGTTTGAAAGTATATATAACAAGGCCTGGAGCATATGTAAACATTACACAAATATATAAATGATGGGATTTGTCTGTTTGTTGTGGCACCAGGGATTTAGCCCAAGAACTTAGCAATGACTTACATCCCTAACCCTTTTCAAAATTTTTTAATTTCCAGACAAGATTTCTCTAAGTTGTTAAATTTTCCAGGCTGGGCTCAAACTCATGATCCTTCTGCACTAGTCTCCCAGAGTACCTGGATTATAGACCACGCCTAGCCTCGTGGAGTGTTTAATATGAATATTTTTATCATGTAGTTTATTCATTTTCAAGTAACATGTTTGTATGTACTGAGGTTAAATATGTAATAACTTTGATGCTTTTTCAAAGGAAGAGGGGTGAGGAGGGACAAGAGGTGTTTACAAAACACAGATGGTGTATCAGTCAGCTTTGAGTTGCTGCGACAAAAATACCTAACATGTACAATTTAAAGGAGGAAAGATTTGTTTTGCTCATGGTTTCAGAAGTTCCATTCCATGGTCAGCCAGCTCCATTGCTTTTAGGCCTGCGGTGAGGCAGAAACATCATGGCAGAGGAAAACTGCACATACCTCACAGCAAGCAGCAGGCAGAGAGAAGGGAACAAGCCACCAAGAGACCACCCTTCAAGGGCACACCTCTCCCGCAATGACCTACTTCCTCCAACTTGGCCTCATCTTCTAACAGCCCCTTCAGCTGTGAACTCATCAATGTGCTAATCCACTGATTAGTTAGGCCCTCGTGGTCTAATTGTCTTCTAAAAGCCTCTCCTATGAACACATAAGCTTTTGGGGAAACATTTGTGATCCAACCATAGCAGATAGAGTTGTTTTGTTTTTACCACTACCTCCTTCCCCAGCCCCTAGCAGTGTGGAACTTTTGCTGAGAACATCCAACTTCTGTACTCACGCCCCCTTGGAGATGACTAGTTCACGTTTGGATACCGCTGCAAGGTTTCCTTTCATGCGCTGCCTTGTCTTCCTATATGCCGTTTAGGTAAAGTTCCCTTCCCTAATGGGTCGCTCTTTTCCCTCAATCCTGCCCCAGACACTGTACTAGTGGGAGGATCTTGCAGAAGGCCCACCAGGCTAATCTCACAGATGGGCTGGTCGTGGCCTTTGTCCAAACAGACCTCACACATCAAGATCAGTACGGTGTGAACTTGACACCAGACACCTTGCTGTGTATGAGAACGTGGTCTGCTTTTATGTGGTTCTCTAGAATTATTATATCCACAGTTCTGACCACAGTAAGTTAGTTATGACTTTTATCACGCCTCCCCCCAAAGTAACTACTTCCTTAAAGGAAGTTAATGATAGTCTAATATCTTATGTGGTTTCTCCTGGTGCCTTTTCGTATGTATAGCAGGGAGGTTATCTCTGGAAAGAATTTTAAGCTGCCTGACCATGTCTGGCTAGAAGCCAGACGTCTTGGATTCGATCCTCCCTCTGCTCCTGTAACACCTCTCTTCATCCCTACTCTCTGGTTTTCTTTTTATGGCAAACCCTTTTTGATGTTCTCACAATCAAAAGCAAATCTCTGTTGAATCAATGGGACATCAGGAGCAGACACCAGGTAGTCCAATTCCTCATTTTACTGAGTGACAAAAGGATTTGCCAAGGTCATACTTCTGAGATCAAAGTCAAGACTGTGATAGATAATTATGCTCCACTTTTGCTGAACTCCAAGCCATTGTGAGCCTGGTGGTTTTTATGTAGCAGTAAACAATATTGTGCTTAGTCTAATATTGTTTTCTTCCTTTATTTAGATAATTCTCTTAGAAGAAAATAAAGTCCTTGCATTTGCTGTGATTTCTTTTGAGAGATTACAAGCTTTTATCTTAAACTGTTGTCTATCATAATTAAAACTCTGAATAGCTTTAGACATAATTTGTGGGATACAAGAAGAATTGAGAAAACTTTCTGAAAGATTAAAGTTTTCTAATTCTACAAGAGGTTTAGCATGAAGAAAAAGGAGTATTAGAATGTCTCTTTTTTTTTTTGTCTTTTTGAGACAGGGTCTTACTAGGCAGTTCAGACTGACCTTGAACTCACTTTGTAGCGCAGGCTGACCTCGAACTCACAACTGCCTCAGCCTCCCAAGTGCTGGGATTACAAGCATGCGCCACCATACCTGGCAGAATGTCTTTATTTTGATGTGAGAATTATAGCAGAATTTCCCATCTAAGAGAAAAACCATAGAGGCACATTTCAAGGATTTGAGGAAGTAATAATTTATTAACAGTTAAGGTTCCTCTGACACACTGTACTTTATTCTTTTTGTTTTTGTTTTTTAGACAAGGTCTTGCTATATAGTTCAGGTTGTCCATGAATTCACTATGTAGCCCAGGATGGCCTTGACCTTGAGGCAATTCTCCTGCCTCAGCCTCCCCAGTGCTGATACTATAGGCATGTGCCGCCATGCTCAGCCTGCATGTTATTCTTATGTATTTAAAATGAATATGCTTGGTGTGGTGGCGCATACCTGTAATCCCAGCACTCGGGAGGCTGAGGCAGGAGGACTGTTGCAAGTTCAAGACCAGCCTGGGCTATAAAGTGAGCTCAAGGCCAGCCTGAACTGCATAGTGAGATCCTGTCTCAAAAAGACAAAAAACCCCCAAAATACAGATTGGCTTTGAACTCACTATGTAGCCCAGGCTGGCTTTGAACTTGCAGTGATCTTCTTGCCTCAGCCTCTTGAGTGAGAGGATTGTAGGCGCACACCGCCACTCACAGTTTGGATTCTGAATTTCTAACTGCTTGCAGGTGATGCCACTAGATCACACGTTGACTCTCACCTCTACCAATTACACTCCGACCTACTTACTTTTCTATTCTTTTCTTTTTTTAAAGGAGGAAAGGTTTATTTAGCTCACAGTTTGTCGAGGTTGCAGTCCATAGTCAGCTGGCTCCAAGGCAGGGTAGTTTCACAGAGCAGAGAAATTCATGGTGAGTAGAAGACAGCAAAAGCAACAAGACAGGGAGGAGCGTACCTACTTTTCTTTGTATTTATGTACTTATTTATGTGGTGATGGAACTTAAACCAGGGCCTTTGTACTGAGCTCCATCCCCATTCTTTTTTATTTTGAAGTTAGCTCTCACTAAGTTGCCCAGGCTAGGCTCAAATTTGTGATCCTCCTGCCTCACCCTCCCAGAGCACTAGGATTATACACATCCCAACTTTCAATAAAGATTCATCAGAAATATTTATCATCTTCTCATTCACATTCCCTCTCATTAAATACTAAATGCCAATGCAGTCATTAGGAGGGACACAACGCTATCACAGCACTTACATACTTGAAAGCTAAATGACGTCACTTCTCTCTGTGGGCTTACGTGGGGGCTAGAGCCTCCTCAGGTCACCAGGTGACCTCCTAAATGACCTCATATTTCCCTAGAGGCCATAATGCCATCTATGGTGTTAGAGTATACCAACTCCTTCTAAAAAAGCAATTGAAAAGCCGGATGTGGTGGTGCATGCCCATAATCGCAGCACTCAGGAGCCTGAGGTAAGAGGATCACCACTAGCTCAGTGCCAGTCTGGCTTGAACTATGGAATGAGTTCAAGGTCAGACTGAACTATAGTGGGACATGGTGGTGCACACCTATAATCCTAGCACTTGGGGGAGGCTGAGGCAGGAGTATTGCCAGGAGTTCAAGGCCAGCCTGAATTACATAGTGAGATCTTGTCTCAAAAATAAAACAGACTGAACTACATAGTGAGACCCTGTCTCAGAAAAAAAAAAAATCAATCTTACAATATTTCATTTTCTCAAGGTTGAGGGATATCTCCTGACAACTCCCAAAGAATGTGTTATAAACATAGACTAGTCACATGATCTTATTTAATACTCCTAAAAGTACTGTGCAATAGATACTATTATCTCATTTTACAGATGAGGAAACTGGGGCTTAGAGATGTTCAATAACTTGTAATTTAGAGATGTTCACATATTCGGTATGTAGTAAGAAGTCAGAATTGGCGCCAGTTCCAAAGCTTGTAGCTTCCGGCCCAGTAAAACACACATCACCTCTTTGGCCTTTTCCTCAGACAAGCATGTGCCAAAGCTGCTTTGCCAGCCGTTGCTTATGGACGGATGACTGACTGGTTTTCCTACTCCTGTGTGTGGTTCGTATGTCATTTGTCACCTCGTTGTGATTACTATATTTTATCATCATCAATTAACACTTGCTGAAAACTTTCATGGTGCCAAGTGTTATTCCCTATGTACAATTTCTCTTTTTTTTCTATGTGCAATTTCTGCCTGTATTTTTTTTTTTTTTTTTTTGGGCTTTTTGAGACAGGGTTAAAAAAAAATTTAAAAAAAAAAAAAAAAGAGAGACAGTGTCTTGCTATGCAGTTCAGGCTGGTCCTGAGCTCACTTTGTAGCCCAGGCTGGTCTCAAACTCACAACAATCCTCCTGCCTCAGCCTCCCTCCCAAGTGCTAGAATTAGGGGCATGCATCACCACACCCAGCACTGCCTGCATATTCTTCCTTTAAATTCCCAGGAATATTGTATTTCCTTTGAAAATGTGACAAACCATAAGTAGGTCCTGAAAGCTAAAGGACGAAAACAAACAAAATGAAACATTTTGTTCAGTTATGCACCATCACAATTTCTAAACAATTGATGTCCTGCTTTCACACTTCAATGATCAAGATAAATACTTTCAGCAAGAATAAAAATAAATCCGAAGGAACTTAATCTGTGGGTTTATTAATTCTCAATGTTGAATTCCAGTGTTTTAATTCTACTCTGACTTCTTTATACATTTTAAAATGCTAATATTTCTTGTGGGAATTGAGAATTTAGCAGCCTAAACTTGAAATCATGGATATTTGTATCAGCCAGTAAATGTAAAGAAAGTCAGTGTCAGTCTTCTATTTGAATTTGGCCAACAAATTTACCAGCTATCTCGCTTTGAGAACGTTACCTGACTTCACTGAGCATGTCACTCTTCCTATTATAAATGGGCTAATGAACTCTTAAAGAAATTTTCATTGTACAGATGCATACTGAATAAAATGATCTGATGGTCAGGACTGGCTTCAATATAATCCAAATATAGGGGAAATTGGATGAATATATAGCTGAAACAAGATTGTACATTAAGGACTGGGGATGTAGCTCAGCGGTAGAGTACCTGCCTAGCCTGTGCAAGGTCATGGGTTTTGATGGAGACCATTACAAAGCAGACCTGAGCAGGACTTGAATTAACCAATTGGCTTTTCATATTTCCTTGTGAGTCTGCCCAAGGCCTAGCCTCCTTGTCTGGAGATGGGCAGTGGCCTCATAGTGAATGAACCTCTGTGTGTTACTAATCCCTACTAAAACCTGTAATGGTAGATGAAGCCAGAAAGCCTCAAAGGATAAGACAAGATCACAGCCAAGGACACCTGGATCCAGCCTCAACTAGATAAAGACTATAACCTCAGGCATCTCATTTCTGGATGGATTAACTTAATACCTTATTTAGAGAAGTCCTTGAGTGATTCTGCCCTTCTTGAGT